>NC_084951.1:24906871-25222704 GCF_949316205.1 Platichthys flesus | reverse complement strand
CAGGTGGTGGTGGTGGGGGGGGGTTGATGACACCGGGGGTTAAAATCAAACAGATACGGGGCTGTAAGGGTCAGTGAGCCTGTTCGGGAGGAGGAGGAAGAGGAGGAGGAGGAGGAGGACACACAGTGACCGGTCAAGCGGAGCAGAATTTTCATTATTAAAATGAATGCACTAAAGGCAAAAAGTCAGTCAGCGGCTTGAATACCAATCAGCTCCTTTGTGAGCGGCATCAGAAACACAAACACCTTCATCAGTGTTTCTCTGAAGGCTCCCCCCCCCCCAGGTTTTAACTTTGAAGCTCAGCAGCAACTGGGACGTCCCAGAAGCTGCAGATTTCTGTCGATATTAACGGAACTGTCGTGAATCACTCTCCATGAATAAATAATATAAAAATCCCTCTTCTCTGACTCGGTAGCGGCGATGGCGGCGGCGGCACTGCTGTTTGTTTGCCCGCAGGACGCACCCCCCCCCGTACAGCTTTCTCTCGCAAAAATGCATCAGTGTCACTAAAGGCTGAAGGAGTTAGGAGGATGAGTGATGAAGGAACCTGTGGTGTGGGTCAGGCCTCTGCTGCGCCATCGAGCAGACACATCGGTTTATTGACTAAAGAATCTGAGTGAGAGCGCCGCCCTCACACGACGCAGAGCAAGAGGAATTCCTTCTCTTTTTGCCCTGTGCCCTACTGGAACCTAACATTATCCTACAAATTGGTGCACACATGCAACATCTGAGCTTTAATTGACCCTTTGCTGAGCCCCAGTACCGCTGCTACACGTCTGTGGAGCTGTGCATCCCGGCCTGGTGAGCACTCATCGGTGAAACGTGCTGTCGTATTGAATCCCTGCCTGATTGACAGGTGGTCGATAGCAGTCTTCTTATATTTAGCCGCTGACCCTGGATTGTTTTCCTGCTGTTGCCAGCAAACTCTATCTAATGTGGCTGAGGCTCCATGAACTGGTTAAAAATCACTTGATTGATTTGCACGTGGCTGTAATGGATGTTTCCGCCACATTAAACACAATATAACAACAGTGAGAAGTGGCCTCTTCAGAGTTATCACCTCCATCTGCAGGAATCCTGCTGCAGAGGTTTCAGCTCGGTCATAATACAACTGGATTTGGCCCCACACACTGTTTATACAAAGCTCTGCACACACACAATAAAAAGTGACAGTGGATCGTAGAAGTGATCGAGGGCCACGCGCTAATGACGGGGAATAATTCTGAAAGAGCTTCGGAGCATCCACACAGGACACAAGTACACAACATTACAAACAGGCAGGTGAACACAAGTGTATACACACAATTACAAAAGATTCAAATTAAGAAAATGTGAACCAACAAGTCACTTCTGGTCAAAAACTATTTAAATGTTATTAGTCAAGTTCAAATTTCTATTTAAACAAAGGAAAAGAATACAAATCAGTTCAGTTGCTTAAAAGTTAAGAGTTAAGAAAGTTAAGTTAAGAAATATAGCAAGAAAGTTTAAATAACCTGTGTGAGTTGTGCGTCGTTAAGCTGCTAAGCTACGATTTAAGTTGGAGAAAGTCGGTTATGGAAGATGTGCAGAGTTTTTAATTAAAACTCACATCCCTCAACCACAGGATTAAAATATCAGGAAGACGCTGAGAAGAAGAAAAAGAAAAGGTGATGTCGCTGACGTTCTCCTCTTCCTCTCTCCTCTTCCTCTTTCCTCTTCCTCTCTCCTCTTCCTCTTTCCTCTTCCTCTCTCCACGTTGTGTCATCGCGGCGGCCGAGCTGTCTGTCATGGTGGGAGCTCGGGGGGGGGGGGGGGCTCCGGGGCCCACGCTCCCGTCACGCTCTCAGTGTTGATGGATTAGAATCAGACGTGGGGTCTGTTCACCTCATCACACAAATTAATGTGCAGTGTGAGAGGGAAACATCGTGAAAACAACACAACACAACACAACACAAACAAAGAAACAAAGACTGAGATCTTTATGACACATCATCAACTGGTTGAAAGTTGTGTTTCTGTGCGACTCAGTGTTTCCATATCAATTAATCTCTTTAATACTTTCACTAATTAATGACTTGGCTTGAAGACGTCTCACAATAGTGACAAATGTTCGTCATAATCTCTCAGAGCTCAATGTGGCTCATTCTTCTTTTACTGAAGTCCAGACGACTGTTAACTGTTTGCTCACAGTTTCCTGTTTGTTGACCTAACCGATTATTAACTTTTGATTTCTACTCTAGACGATATTGTGAGTTGAACAAACATTTCATCTTCTAACTTCTTTAAACTGGACTCGGCTTGTGCTGTAAAATATTATATTAGGTGTAAACAAATATTTCCAGTGTGAAGCTGTACATTTATAAAGAGTAAAGTAACGCTACATTATCATAAGTATCACGACTTTGCAATATACTCTCATGGCAGTTCCACACTGACTTGGAGGAAATGTTTGGGGGGGGGGGGGGGGGGGGATCCAGATGGAGTGAAAGTCCCATCGAGCACAAGTAAACAACTTCATCAGAAAGTGGGAACAAACTGTGTCTCCTATGCAAAGTACAGCATTTTGAATCCTGAGTCTAGACAAATGTGTCCTCTGTATAAACATGTTACTCTCTATGAGCTGCTGGGCTCCTTACTCTGCAGAAATCTGCTTTTCCACGAGCAGGATTTAAAGATTTGCGTTAAAATCGAGTCTTTTTCTCCTTCCTGTGGCGTCTGAGCTCTGAGTTGCTCTCGACCTTTCAAAGTCTTGATCCTCACTGAGACCTTCACGACTCCAAAGCAGAGAAATACCTCGTTGAAAGGATTGTTCAGGAGACAAACTTCTCATCTTCCTCTCATTCCTGACTTCAGCCTTCACGGGGAGTTCTGCTGAGGACCCAGGGAGGTGCAGGGTGAAGTATCTGAAAGAGCAGCTGTTCACACATGAGTCACATTTCTCCATAATCCTCCCAAACCGTGCAGATGACAGGGACGTCACAAATGTGTCATCGTTGAACTTTACTCTCAATCTGTCTCGCTGCCTCAGATCCAAACTGTTCCAGGACATTAAAATAAACAGGGAAGAGGTTTACAGGTGACATGTGACACATTTTGTTAAGTACTTCTGTTTGTAACTGACCAGCTCCAGATGTGAAAGTCAGTGATTCTACAGCATCTGTAGAGGCAGAGCACATTTCCTTGCTGGCCCAGACGAAGGAGGCGTCTCAGCACTGACCCACAGCACTGACTAACCTACTCTATGGTAATTATTTGTTCCTAAAAAGGCACCAGCCTGCGAGCAGCTTTATGAAACCCCACATTTCATAAATGTCACAGATTTGTTTTGAATACGTGTTCACTTAAAATCTGCACCGATTTATATTTAGATATTGAAAACGGGACAAGATGGGGAATGTTCCTTGAAGATATTCATCGTTGTGAAAGGTGAATCTCATATTTCAACCACTCTGATTTTTCACATGAACAATAATGTCAAAGTAATACGTCTAAAAAAGTGAGTCAGGGCTTGAAATAGTTTGACAGTGTGACGCAATGGAAGGAAAAAACTGGCCTGTGGCTCCTGCTCCACAAATACCAGGTGAAATGTTCACTTTCATGTTTACATGAAAATCTACAGTAAATAGATTCATGTTGCTCCTGTTCTCTGTCGCTGTGGAAAGAAAACAACAAAACACCGGCGTGAATAATCTGCTTCAGAACACACGCTGCTGTAACTCTCAATTACCGGCGGTGGAAACCACATCTGCCCTTTGATTCAGGCCAATGGAACAATCTGTTTTATGAATGGATTTTATTCGCCAGTAAAATTAAAAGAACTAAGCAACATCTGGAAAACTCAGATGCTCTGGATAAATTGCTTTATTATGTGTTATGAATGGATGAATAGATTAAAAATGTCCCACTCTTCAACCAGTAAGAGGATTATAATAAATAAAAACAATAAAACAACATTAAAGTGACCTACAGTAAACATTTACACTTCGTGAGTTAGATTAGCCAGAAGCACAGTACTGTGGGTGTGTGTGATTGTGTGTGTGTGTGTGATTGTGAACATTATAACTCAACAATTCATCAACGCATTTCCATCAAACTTGGTGAAATACTTGCTCAGGAAGTTGTCTCCAAATGATCAACTTTTTGAGCCGATCGGTCAAACTGATTTCTTTTTGTGACGTTTTCCCTCCCACTAGTCGAAGATTAAGGGGCAGCTAATTGTGATTTGATAATATGGGCTATATGAATACAATTTGATGTGATTTGAATTATAAAGAGATGATCTAAAGCTCATATTTATCAGAATATTATTCACATGACGTCATGAAGAAGTCATGATGTCAGTCATATGATCTAATTAATAAACAGGACAATAGACACAACATAAAGTGTTATGATGCTTTAACTTTTGCAATGTATAAGATTAGAGCCACAATCAACAGCTTGTTTAGATGAAGCAATCATTCATCATCAGATTATATAGATGACACTAATGTCCTTATTACAATATACATTATCAGCCTGATGGTGTATCTTCATTATTTCAACATCTCCCAACGAAAAAGTTATCATTTCCAAACGTCTTTCTTTGACCCAGATGGAAAGTTTAGTGTAAAAAATTGATTTAATTATAACAACACATAACCGATAACTCTCTTCAGCGTTCTCCTGCTTCCTGATGTCGCTGTGATATGAAGTCACGCCTCATTTAGGGAAATTAGTATTTCCGCATAATCTTCTGTCGTACACTGATTATGCCATATGTTCTATTGTGTATCTCTGTGTGCGCCGCAGTGCTGTGCGCGTCCCGCTGTGTCCGTGGAGTGTCTCAGTGAGACGCTGTTGTTATTCTCACACGTGTCTCAGAGGTCCAGTCGACAGCAGGGTGTCACTTGTTTCATCTGCTCGCCCGTGGCTGAGGGATGTGAGATGTTTTCCTTCTAAAACTGGAAGCGTCCACAGGCGACGACAGGATAATGAGGAGGAGGAGGAGGAGGAGGAGGAGGAGGAGGAGGAGGAGGAGGAGGAGGACGTTATACTATGTTAAAAACGTATTCACTAATTAGATCGGGGCGCTACGTGCATGAGAGGCTAAATTAAAATACCAATACTAAGGCTCAGGGGACAATCCAAGGCTGCGATATGTACACAACACAACACAACACAACACAACACATTGTTTTAAACTCCGAGGACGACATAGAATTAAAACTCTGTGTTCTGTGATTTCTAAAGAAAGAGCACAGGGAGATCTTCCATTGTACAATCTGAACCGTATCTATTTTAAACATGGACATTAGTTTGTAAACCCTTTGTTCCCGAGCAGCCGGATAAAAGAATCGTGTTAGTCACAGTGCACCTAGAACATATGGAGCCCGAGGCCCACCCATCACTTCACCCTGTATCATTCCCATTTCCTGGAATCTCCTGGCTGCTTCCTATATTTTGTGTTTTCACTTATACCGCCATTAACGACCCCCCCCCCGAGGACACATGACCCACAAGAAGCAGAATCAGGGAGATGGGGAGGAAGGACAGATTCAATAACAAGCCCATGACAAAAGTCTGGGGGGCACAACAAACCGTGTCCACGTGTGTGTGTGTGTGTGTGTGTGTGTGTGTGTGTGTGTGTGTGCTTGTGTGGATTTGTGAGCGTGTCGGTCTGTGCGTGTGTATGTGGGGTCAGGGGTCGTGCAGTTTGCCGAGGGGCCGGCGCTCGAACGCCTTGTTGATCGTGTTTCATCCAAACTACAGATTTTTTTGATTCTCCTGCTTTACACAGAATGGGAGGGGTGGGGGGGGGGGGGGGTGCAGAGACCGGCAATCAGAGGTTTGTTGTGACATTTCATCCTGTGATTAAATTAACGCCCTCTGCGAAGCGGTTGCGCCCGGCCGGGGATGACGTTACCTGAGCTGACAGGAATTGATGGAATGACCTTACAAGACGTCCACCAGCGGGGGAGCGGCTCCACGGTTCCACAGAGCGACACCGGGGCCGTGGAAAGTGCCGCGAATCGCTTGTTGCATTTTTATCACTCACGTTTCATCAGTGGAACAAATGTGAGACTGATGCACGGGAGATGAGAGGGATAAAAGGGAGGAGGGGTGGGGGGGGGCTTCCTATATGAAATATATCAGATATTGAATTTCTGACTTGCAGCCAGACATCAAGGAGTTATAATCACACTCTCCGGGGACCGACTTCCATTTATCATCAACAGATGCGTCCAATACATTTGCATATTTCATTTTTTTCTGTGGAGGCGGAAATAAATACCAAGTTATAGATTCTGTTCTTCGACATAATTACTTGAAATTCATCAAACCTGAGGAGCTGGAGGTTTACGAGCTCTGCCCAGAAAACAGTTTGACAAGAAACATCAGGAAACGTCAAATAGAAGAATCGGAACTTTCCCAAGCAGCTTCAGCAGCTGAGTTATATTTTCTTATGTTCCTGCTCGATGTGGAGACAGTTAGAGTAAATAAAGGAACAGTGGGACTCGACACTGCTGGTAGTTCTTCAACTCTACAGCCGACATGTTTTATTTAGTCGAGCCTCACGGATATAAACGAGGTGAACAAAACAAACAGCACAAGCTGCAGCACCAGAGTTCAGTAAAGTTACAGTTTCAACACAGATACCACTGAATATTACATTTACTGTACGACTGCTGTGTAACACTACCTTGGTTTTACTGGGTTGACTCAATAAACACAGTATAAATGTGATTTTACACAACGAAGAGTCTTCACATGTTATTGGGCCTTTTGGATCCTATTCCAGTTATAAGAGAGTAATTTAGTTATACACGATATACACTAGAGGAGATTGTTGGTATTACAGCCATGTTAAAACATGTTAAGTTAAGTTGTAATATAACGAGAATAAATTAGTAGTTGAGAAGAAATTTGTAAATTACAAGAATAAAGAGATTAGAGTGCGAATCTTTTTACGATAATTACACATTCTTGTAATTTGATTATTTTCATATGATGATTTAACTGAAATCCTAATAGTCATAATTGTGAAGAAACTTTTAATAAAATGAGAATAAAGTCATAATATTACTAGACTAAAGTTGTAATAGAACAACTTTAATCTCCTAATGCCACGTCTGTTGAAATCAGAAACTCGTAAATTCTCAATAGCACGAGAATAAAGTCGTGATATTGTTTTATAATAAATAGAAAAAGTCGTTATTTGATGAGAATACAGTCGGAATATTGTGATTTTATTTTCATTTATCGACCTCTGCTCTTCTTTTTCCATGGTTTTACGGCACACCACTGGAGAATAAGCTCTAATGCATTAACATCACACTAATGTTTATTATCATTATCTTTTAATTATCAAATTAGGTATTAACCATAGGGAAAAAAGAGACTGTGCTCACTGGAGCATAAAAATAAATAATATCTCTAAGACTCCTTGTTACAGTATTTGAACTGTTTGCCCGTATGGAGAGTAGATGATTTGCATTTGTGTCACCAGGTCGATGCTGAACCAAACATCCATCCTTCTCTCTTCCATGACACTCATGGGCTCATCTGGTCATAAATCACTCCTGTAACGTCTGCTGGGAATTTTTTATGTGGCATTAACATTACGACAGGTGAGAACGTGATGGGGGGGGGGGGGGGGGGGGCAGTAATGAGTCACCTGCAGCTCTGGCTGTGACCCGGGGGGGGGGTCACTTTCACCGATGGCAATTCATCCCCTGGTAGATGATCGCCCGCCCCCCCCCCACTTTGTCAAGCTACTCCTCAGCCATGCGTGTAATTAAAAGCAGGTTGCTGTGTGTGGTGGTGCACACGCGTGTGGACAGTGAAGCAGCGGTGTGCGCCGGCAGCGTGGGAACTAATCACCTGTCACCAGCCGGCTGCTTCCCACGGAACACGAGCGCCTTCGATGACGAGCAGCGTCTGGATGGAGGCGGAGGAGAGGAGCGTCACCCGGGGATGAGTGAAGCCTGAGCATCGGATTCTACCTCCGGACAGAAACAGTCTGTCACCGGCTCCAGGTTTTCATTTTCATTTACAGGAAGACAAACCACGGACATGTTTCTCAAGAGGTTCCACTCGACAGCGGAGGTTTGGAGCCTCGGGCGGAAAACACCTTTTACGATGCAGCGTCCATTTCATGATTAACCATCATCACCTCAGTGCAGCAGAGGCAGCATTAGAGGCTAGTTTCTGCTTATCTGGCAACATCAGCCCAGTCCAGTGATGGAAATACATGTCAGTTCACACAGTGACACATACAAAATCAAATTGTTCCCATTATTGCATTAATTTGTCGATTGTTGGATTTAGCAAGAAACTAACTCTCTACATGATTTCAACCTCAGTAACAATACTTATCCTGTCCACTATCAATTGTCTTTATAATCAAATTAATTTATAAACTCGGCTCAATGTCTCTTATATTAATCATTAAATTGTCTATGTTGAATTTAAGAGATTTCCTGGATATTACATTTTTCAGACCATCCTTTTTTTTAAACCTTTGATTGATCAGCTCCAAAGAAACGTACCCTAACCCTACCCTCTAGGCCACACCAGCATCCTCTAAAGAAACCACATTTAAATCCACTTGATCCACTTTTTATTTGTATCTGCACCAAATTACCCACACCCACATATATCAGTCCCCCAAATATGCCTGATGCATTTCAGTAAAATCCTTGTGTTACTCTGAAAATTAAAAGTGTTGAGAAACACATCTCGTAGTATTAAAGATCCAGATCCACACCAGAGTCTTAAAGGTCATTTCCTGACTCACACCACGTCCTTTCACCAGATTCCGTGATAATCTCTCCAGTGAATTATATAGTCCTTCTACCAGCACGTGTCACTTCACTGTTGGTTCTCCACCTTCTATGTAAAGTTCCTTGAGATAATGTACATTAGGATTTGGCGCTGTACAAATACACCTGCATTGAGAGTGGAATCACGTGCGCTCTCCTCTGTGCAGCTTTCAGCAGCTTTGACACATTTTTCCCCTGAAGTTTCCACTCAGCTGACAATGATGGACTTCCCCTTCTTGAGGATTCTCTCCACGTAGCCCTCACCGTGGGTCCTCTCCACGCTGTGAGTGGGCTCTGCATACCAACACACAGCCACATGCTAATGAGTCCGTCTTCAGATTCCTACGCAGTCCACAGATTAAACGTTTTGATTGGAAGGAGCTTTTTACAGCCGCCGCCGCTGCTGTGGCGTTTTCGGCCGGAGACTGAGGAGAGGACGTGTCAGAGTGTGAGAGCCGCGCTGCATTCGAAGAGGAAACAGAAACACTCTCAGCGGACGGCTCACACCGCTGGAAGGAGAAGTGCTGAAGTATCCGGCCTCTGCTTCACTCCATCAGGAAATGATAATTCCCCTCTGTGGCCCAGTGAAAAGCTTCTGTGCCTCACTTTGATCTGGATTTCCACTGGATCTATTCTCAGGTTTTAAAATGGTGCCGGCTCTGCGATAAGTTTCCAACGGGTTTGTAAGCTTTAATTAAAGTTCATCAAATCCTTCACTATCAACACATTAGGAATATAAACCAGCCACAGATTATTTCTTTCAAAACTACAAAAGCTGATTCACAGTTAACTGATGTGACCTAGATGTCATTTTGAAGAGACAAATCATGAAGTTGCTTCTTAGTTTAAAAAGCTCCCTGTACAAAATGTGTAAAGCTCCTTTATGTTTCTGTTTTACATTAAAATAAACATTATTCAAGGTTAAATTCAATCGATGAAGTGAAATGTCATATCAGTCATTCTGATTGGCTCCTTAATTTACATACTTGGATAAACAAGACATAGATTTGAGTTGTGCGTCACACACATAGTGCATTTGTTGACGAGCTGATGGAGAAGAAACCGACAATCTCAGAAACCAAAGAACCACGTCGACGAGAATTTAACACAACTGAAATTATGCTCACGTTGTTAGTCCACTGTTTTTTTTTTTGCCAAGCGGTTGAATGTGTAGTATCAGGTAGTAAAACACAATGTTATTGTGAACATGTAAAGTGCAGAGACGCACAAATACCTACAAACGTATTCATTAGCAAAAAAGCCTCAATCAGCGATAACGATGTCAAGCTGGTTGTTTCTTATAGCTGCTAATGAGCCGGTGGTTGGTGTGTGACCTTTGCAGTAAAGCAGGTCGTAAAGTTTCAGCACGGCCCACCAGAGTTCCGTGGTGCAGTACCAAGGCCTCCAGGGGGCGCTGTGGCAGTGACAGACATGACATTCTCCCTGGTATGAGTTTAAGTGCCATGAAATTGATTTTGAAGCTTTAAATCAAGGTATAAAAACGACATACTGTTGTTTTACAGCTTTGTTGAGTAGAGATTTTTTTAGAGAACTTCCCTAGGCGTTCGAGGAGGTAAACAAAAAACACACACACACACACACACACGTAAATCCACTCTCTCTCCTCTAGCTCTTGTGTGTTTGGGTTTTCGAAAGGCTAAAAAAAGACGCCACCCTCCGAGCTCTTGTTAACACAGCCTCATCTGCAGTGAGAGCCTGGTGTTGTTGTCCTCAATGGACAGTCGCTGCTCGGAGTGAAAAGACATGAATAGTGTCAGGAGCCACTGAATGTGTCATACAAAGTTATAGAAATGAATTCTGCACAGGTAGAAAAAACACAGCCATGCCTGGAATGCAATAGGATACACACGTGAAATTCGGAGAAGCAGGGGTTTTCCTTATAAGCTTATATACTTAACAATATTTTACCACTTTGCTTTACGTGAAATGTTTATTTAAAAAAATGTTCTAATCGCTCTACAGTTTAAATCTAAACTCTAAATTGCCCGTAGGTGTGAAGGGGAGTGTGGGTGGTTGTGTGTCTCCGTGTGTCGACCACTTCTCGTTTAATATCATCTGGAATCGGCCCCCAGTCGACCTGCGACCCTCAAATGATAAGTGTTAAATATGGATCAAGTTAAAGTGTGTTGTGAAAAGCAATAACTAAAAGACACAGGAGATAAAAAAAACCTCTTTTCCTTCATTAAAGCAGCAGAAACCGACCCACAGGAGAGTCCAGTCATGCTTAAGTCTCTCCTTCAACCCTCTTCACGTCCTTCCCCTGAGTTAATGCCCAGTTCCAGGTTTGCCTTTGCCGAGGCATGGAGGGATTAGGGCCAGTGGTATTGAATCTCCTCAGGTGAATACTGAGCGAGAGATTCATTCTCCCAGCGTCAGGCCCTCGGGAACACGCTCCTCCGGCACCGAGCTCGGTTCCCTTTGAACTCGACTTAGCTTGTTTCCGGATGGGGTCAACGACATCGAGCAGATCCAATGTGTTTTTTGAGGCCTGAGAGGACGCGAGGCTCTTGATGTACGGTTCATTAAAAAGATGAATTGTGCTGAGTAGCGTCCCCGGTGAGGAGGAGTGACCCTGCTGGACCTGTATCTATTCAGGCTGTTGCTTTCTCCACATTCTCCAGCAGCACAGCACCAGAGTCAACCCTCCTAGAAAAGAGACACACAAGAATAGAAGCTCTCGTTTCCCATAATCACTACCTCGTGACTCCGATGAGGCTTCACGGGCTCAGAGGAGGAACTGATTCAACTGATATCTGATGATGTTTGTGTTGAACAGCTGCAGCTGGGCGGGATGATGAATGTGTTTTAAGAAGGTGACCGGTCAGATCACGGCTTTGTCCTTCTCTTAAAAGCAGGACGCTCTGTCCCCCCCCCCCCCCCCCCGCCCGGGAGAAGGTTTCAGCTCCTGCACGTCCTTGTCAACCAGGTAAGGGTTTTATGATGAGTGGAAATCTGCTCTGAAATCAGCCTGGGAGCAGAAAACAGTTTCCTCTGAGGACCAATACCAGTGTGATAAAAACCATTCCGCAGACCGGAAACTGGAACTGAAGTAAATTAAAAAGCCTTTGTACTCACGATGATAATAGGTCGTACTTTTATGTAGAACACACGTTTCTTTGTAGTTGAAGCAGAGCTCCGGGTTTGAGCTTTAAAAAACCAGCAGGAGATCATGAGACATCGAGTGCAGGTGGATCCAGGAGAACGAGGGGTTGTCAGAATAACGTGTTCATTCTGCTTCATTCATTCTAAAAATATTCACACGTGATAAATGGTCCTGACTAATCACCAGGCGCCTGTCCTCTGTTCCAGGGGTCAGATAAGTGAAGCTCCTCCAGCCTCGTCCTTTGGTGACGGGGGTTCATTTTTCAAAATAAAAGATTGTCTGGCTCCGCAACAGCTCGGGTGAGGTCGGTTAAAGAAGAGGAGTCATCAGTCCAACAGAACTGATCTCAGATCTGACCTGAGTCTACGTTTGCCGACAAATTGCAAAGAAGTGGACAAATGCACTTTGCAGACAGAGGTTGTTGTTTGTTCGGAGACGAGTTCTGACCCAGAACACGAGCCAAAGGAAACAGTGGAGACACGAAGAGAGAAGCGATCTGTTCGTGAAGTGATGCTCTTATATGCAATTAGAGCAAATCGTGAATAAAGTGAAGAGGAGCCAGCGGTGGAGGAAATAAATCTCCCGTCCTGTTCGCTTAAGGCCGTGATTAACTCTGGATAAACGTGAAAGGTAAAGAGGTTACGGCACCTGAGTCTCTGATTGACCAGGTCATTAGGAGGTCGCTTCATTATCACATCGACAGTCTGAGAAACAAGTTTCTATACTTTCATTTCAATAAAACTGAAACGTGTCACTCGCTCTTCTGTTTCTGATACATCATCTTATCTCTTTCCACTGTGTCGTTAACATGTTGAAAGCTGTAGATTAATCTTTGTACATTCACCAATGAAAAGAGTAATTACAAGAAGGAAACGTTTTCCTTTACAAATCTGCGTTAGTATCTTTGACATTTCTTTAATCTATCGTTCAATAAAATATTGAATTACTCGACTCAACTGTAATTATTGTTTAAATGAAACAACCTGAGGCTTCTATGTGAGAAATGTCAACTTGGTTTAATTGCTAACGGCACAGATGAAGGGATAAGGATGGAATATTAATATGAAACGTTACCATAGCTGTTACAAACATGTAGTAGAAATATACACAAATCTAATACAACTGGTGTACAAATAGAATAAGACAAAAATGTGTTGACTACCTCACCTCTAGGCACAATACTCGACTATAATACTTAGTTACACTCTGTTACTCAGGGTATTTCTGGCTTTGTTGTGAGCAGAGCATCTAAATTAACAGAGAGCAGCTAAATGTTCTGTCCCTGATTTATTCAAGGTTTGCACTGTGTAGCGCGGCGACTTCCCTGCTCGGTCCCTCGGGTGGAGTCGGACCCTGAGTGATTCCTAATCAGTGTTAATCCACTTAGGTTCGTCAGCTACACATGCTCCGGCTGCTGCTCCGGGAGGAATCGATTCCTCATCCATCCAGAGCCAAATTCTATCTGCTGCTTTAAAACCTGAATTCTGCTTTTTTGCTGCTCCGCAATTTACATTATCTCACATCTGTGTTTTCATCAGTGGCCCGGCATCATGGTGGATTCCCATCTCCTTTGTGTGTGTGTATGTGTGTGTTGTTGCTGCTGTTGTGTCTTTGTGTTTATTCATTTATCATATTCGGATCCTGTTCGTAGCACAAGAACACAACATGGCACCCGGTGACCTTTCCCTCTGCACAACAGCCCCAGACAAAGAACACATTTTGTGTTGCGGTGTTTCAGCCCTCGGTGCCGTCACCTCCACCGACGTCACCATCGAGCCGCAGGAGAATTCACCGCCTGCAGCGCTGCGATCGGTTCTGTGAGTCTATTGGTTCCCCTCCCATGCTTTCACCAGGTGAAGCCCAAAAACAAACGGCTGCTGCTGCTCTGCCGCCTCGACTGGCATGCACACATTAATGGTTTCAAATCATATGTGTCAGTCCCAGCAGGGAGCATGCAGGGAGCTGACCTCACAGCATGTGGATTCGTGGCCTGTGGAGGTCTTTGTGTGCTTCTCTTCAGACCCTGGAGTCAGGTCAAGACCCTCATTACTCTGGACCACATGGGGAACCTGCCTCTCCTCCTTCTCTCATCTCATGTTTGCCCTGATAACGTTTCCTGCAGTCCGCTGGGACGCGCTCTGTTGTGGTTATTTGCATTTATAATAAGGAAGAACAAGTGGATTCTGTCCTCGTCCGGACTCCAGTTACAAGCACCTCGACACTTCTGCTGTGTTTACACTCTTTTAATCTTAGAGGGGTTTTCAGAAACCTTCTGTTTGAATGCATTCCCAAACGGCATACAGACGTGGGCCACCTCTGGCAATGATGTGAAACTTCTGGCCTCATTGTGGCCTGGAGAAAATTAATTCAAACCTAATGTTGTCCATTTTTAAATTGCAAATATCATCCAAATACCACAAAACAAACCTGGACCTCTTTTGGCAAACATGCGGTGCTATAGGCAGATGTGATAAATGGTGAATATGGCCCGAATAGCACAAAACAAATGGCAGATCGCCCAAGAAGCATCATCCCATTCCGTATGTGGGCCAGTTGTGTGGAATGTTTTATATTTGTGTTATCAAGCTCCTCCTTCCCGACATCAAAACAGCTTTCAACCTAAACGGATGAGACAGGAACACAGAGGAGATGATTCGATGCAGTTTATCCATCAGTGCGTCACGGACAATATGTAACAAGGCATTAAAAGAGGCATCGAGATGAAAACAGACAAGAGGAGGCAAAGTGAAGAATCAACTGACATCACTGACAACGTTTACCACATCCACGATGAAGCACAGCAACACAACATTCACCAGCCCCTTAGCAAAATCAAAAATACATTCTGTATGATTATTAAAACACATAAAACCCCTGTTTTGAGGTTATTGTTCTTTCTTTCACTTCTGTGGTTGAAGGTAAATAATCTTCAAACTACAACAATGTGACATGAGTCTCATTTTGCTTGGCACAGACACAGTTGGTAGAAATGTTCAGAAGGTCAGAGGTTGTACTTTTATACCTTTACTGGAATAAAGAGGTTGAATCTACGTATACTTCTACTTGAGTCATTTTTATCACAAGTATCTGTTCTTCTACTTGAGTGAAGAATGTGTGTACTTGTACCACATCTGATTGTTGCTTAGAATGAGGTGAAGCAGTGTTTATTGTCCAGTTCTCCTCATTGATCCGTCTCTGCTGCTGCTGCAGTGGTTTGTCGTTCAGAGAACTCAGCTCAGATCCTGTGTCGTACATGAATCATGAATCGGTATTTGTGAATACTGAGAACAACCCCCCCCCTGTTTTCCACCACACAGCAGACAGACGTGGTTAGTGACCTGCTGGTGAACACAGTGCAGCATTTAGCTGTTTAAGGAGCCGGATATTTCCCTCAGGAGTCGAACCGGAGCCACAGGAAGAGAGGAAATTGGACTGGTATTTTATCAGGTGGACAGAAACACGACTCGGGAGGAATTCTAATGTTGCCTCATGTTCTCATTGATATTTAATCTTGTACTTCTTTGCCGGATGTAAATGTTTATGCATGTTTATCTGACAAATAGTAGAATAATAACTCTTCGGTGAGAAGTGGCCTGTGCTCTGTTTACACGTCTTCCCCCGGAGCTGCGACAAAATAATCAATTAACCGTGCTTCAGGAAGTCTGCGTTTGAAATATTGTCCTTTCATTACAGCTCTGTAATTATTCAGATTAATGTGATTTGCATGTGGATATGTGTGAAGCATGTTTTATGTGTATGAACTTGACTGTCCCAGGCTTTTAATTACTGCTCTGCTATACAGTGTAATCTTATAACGAGGACACACAGTTAAATACACTATCTGTCCACGCTTTAATCAAAAATAGGCCATTTGTAACTTTAAAATCTTGACGTTTCTTAGATTAAATCTCTCTTTATGCATGAATAGAGTGTAATTGATTATAGTAGGCTATATTCCTCGTACCTCATTTTAATGCCATTTTTTTCACAATATGATGAAAAGTTATCGTTTTTGTTCCCAAGATGTAAAAAGCGTTGGTAGCTATTAACGCGCCAGTGCACGGGAGTTCAACCTGCAACCTTACGTCACCCAGAAAAAGTCCAGCGTCTAGAACCTCAAAATAGAGAAGTAGAAATAAACGTGTTCACGTGGGTGTCACGTGATCTTCTGCAGTCATTTGACCTGAAAGAGCAAGAAGAGACAGATGTTAGCAGGTGTTTTGTAAAGTGGGAAAGAGGCTTTTCTTTCCCATTAAGCTCATAAATACTGTCACTGGTTTGGCTCATCAGCGCTTCACCTTCAGCTGAGGCATCACTTTCCCTCTGCTCACAGCCGTCAGGGCCTCGTCGAGCCGATTGTCACGCTGCTCGCCTCTTAAAGAACCGACCTGTCACGCGGTATTAATATTTAAAGGATATTGTTGTTTTGCAGCAGCCACAGCTCAAGGAGGGCCGGCGGATCAGGTCCAGCCGTCTCTTTGATATTAGACGTGTTTTCTTCTTTGCTCTCATTTGATTTTGAATCGTCAGAGAAATGAAAGGATGTGCTGCTGGTCAGAATCTGAGTAATCCTCTTAGCGGGATGTGCTGCCAGAGGATTCAGACAGAACTCTGGATTTTGACAGGAGCGGATCTTTGACACCAGTTATTCTTTCGTTCTGCAGCATGTTCATATACGATGTGAAACATACCATGGTTCAGATTTGGTTATGTTTACGAAAACGTTGTGTTCTGGGTTCCCAGGTTTTTGTTAAGGTTTGAGTTTTCACCTCGTGGGTACAGGTACAGACAATTATCAGCTCCACTCATCTCTGTTGAACTTCAGGTTCCAGCTCGTTTTTTTTCTGTCTGGTCAGTGAACGTTCTCCCTGGATTCAGCCCCTCGCCGCCCCCCCGGTGTCATTGGCAGCAGTTTGCAGCTCAGGGTCCGGTGTCATTACCTGCTCGGCGGCGACCGGCAGACAGATGCAGTTAGAGAGCAGCTGCTGAACGGTGCCGAGCAGTTAGCGGCTAAATAGACAGATATTTCCCTCTGGAGCTTCCCGGAGACCAAAAGCAGAGCTGAAAGAGAAGGAGGATTTAGAATCAATAAATGGAAACAAAAAAAAATGTATGATACTGCTAACAAGCACACAATATGAAAAGGAGATTATATTAACAAAAATACCTTTGTTTTAAATAGCACCTTTACAAATGGTGATTGCATGGTGAGGACAAATAAAAACAAGAATAAAATGCATTAAAGACAAGGCGTGTAAAATCAACGAAACCAGAATAACAATACAGCTTCATTTAAAAGTTATGGCAAAATAAAATATATGTACAACATTATTGTGTTTTACAACTAGTTTCCGCTGTTGTTCAGAATCAGTCGCAGCATGTGTTGAACATTTTCCTCCTCTGCTACTTCCATCCTTATCACCTCAGCCACTAGAGGGCGGCCTCACAGGGATCTTCTTCATTTTCTTCACAAGATGGTCTGAAAACCTTGGAGGTGTCCTGATGGCTTAGAAGATAGAATATGAATCAAGGACAAGCCAATGTGTTGCAGTATCACACAAGAGTTTTAAAATACATTATGCATGAGTATTTCAGTTTAATGCATTATGCAAAAAAAAAATGTTCTCCACAAACACGCTTTCTGGGATCACAATCATGAATCTGCACCAATTCACACGAGCTTCCAACGCAATTCATTTCTCTTTCTTTTGTCACAGTTGCACATCTAATTGATTTCAAGGTGCTCCTGCAGTGGGAGCCTCTGGTCAGAGGAGCGTCCTCTGCAGACCAGAGGCTGCTGAGGAGCTGATGCTAATCTGGAGAGAGGGAAGACTGGGTGGGAGGGTGGGGGGGGGGGGGGGTTGCACTTTCTTCCCCCACCGCTCCGTCTCTCCTCTCTCTCTCTCTCTCTCCTCTCTCTCTCTCTCTCTCTCTCTCCCTCTGTTGAAGATGGTGCTGATTGTGGTGCAATATGTCGCATGACCACAGTCAGAGCCGCAGTCTGAGGCGCAATCTGTGGCGTGCTTATTAAATCAGTGGTGTGTGCCACTTGAGGCGTGCGTGTGGTTGCACATGTGTTCATCACAGCCGCTCGCCGCCTGCCCTCCTCACAGAGAACAAAGCAGAAAAAGAGCTTGTATGTGTTGCTCATCAAAAAAACACACAAACACACACACACGCACAAACACACACAGATGAAGAAGAAGAAGAAGAGTCTCTTTTGATCCCACATGACGCATTTGCCTAATCCCCTTCCATGTAGAAATAGAGCAACTCTTTGAACGTGTTATCTGGACATCTATTCACAGAGCAGCTTTGATATGTATGAGGAGCATCCATATTCATGCACCTTAAACTTGTGCATGTTTCCCTTTTTTGCTTTTTGCTGCATTGCCTGTGTTTTTAAGGGAGCAAGTAAATATTCCCATTGCAGTTTTATTTTCTTTCATTTTTTTGTTATCTTTTGCTTTTCCCCCCCTTCACAGCATGTTGGCTCTCAACAGTGCTTTCCTGCTACAGAAGTTGAAGTGGCTCGCGGGTGTTTCAGCACCAGGCGACTGAGCGTGTGTGACTGGGAGTGAGGGATCTGCCCCTAGACATTTGCACCACAGCTTCCTGCTGACTTGCCTGCTCGCTCACACTGCCATAGAAACAGGGTTCCCGAGCGCAGTGGAGGCTCATTCTGTGCAGGAGCAGGCAAGGGAGAGGATCGGAGAGAGAGAGAGAGAGGGTGAGTGTGGGGGGAGAGAGAGAACAGAGAGGAGACACTATAGAGCGAGGGAGAAGTGTGTCTGTGTGTGTGTGTGTGGAAGAGAGAGAGAGTGAGAGAGAGGACAGAGTGAGAGATCAAGAGAGGAAAAAGTGAGAGACTCTGACACTGGTGAGTACAAAGCTGTCACAGCACATTGTTGTAAAAAATCTGACGGTTCGAGCATCTCTTTTATTTTTTGCTTCTTTGTTTGTCGATTGATTCCTCTCCACCCCCCCGCCGGCTGGGGAACAGGTTGTCAGTTGGGTGCATGGGGAGGAGGCGTGGTGGGGGGGGGGGGGGGGGGTTGTGAGAGGCTCTCGGATGCAGATGATGGATGCAGAGCAGCCCTGGCTCTCTCTCTCTTTATTTGTTAATCAGTCATCGCCTGGGATTGTGTTTTCTACTTTTGAATAATCCCCACTGATGTCAAACTACTTCTCTGGCTGTGTCTGGTGGCTCCTCTCCGACTGTATCATACTCCTCTCCATCATTTATGAAGCAGCGTGTGTTAATATTTGATTAGAGTGGATGTCTGCAGCTGCACTTTCCGCCTCGGTCTTACACACCTCTGTCCGTCACACTGCTGTGAGCGTCCCTGGTCTCTCGTCCACGCAGCTTCTATCCATTATTGAAGAAGTGGTCTGGTTCACCTGTTCGTCAGAGGTGAGGAGCTGATTGCTGCAAAACGTGAAGTCAGGTCACGGCTTCGGGTGCATGTGTGTGTGTGTGTGTGTTTTCAATTTGTGTGTCTCTTGTCTGCTTCTGTTTGCTTGTGTGACTTTTCCCTTGCCTCCTCCTCCTCCTCCTCCTCGCCCTCGCTGGGTTTGATCAACGCGCATCATGACACTTTGATGAAACGCCAGGGCTGTGGGGCTAATAGGGGGAGAGATACTACAGGACACCCCCTCCCCCTGCCTTGTGTGTGTGTGTGTGTGTGTGTGTGTTTGAGGGGATTGTGTTATTCTGATGCTCGTCTGCCACGTTGACACTCAGGACTTAAAGTACAAACCACCAGAAAGTATCTTAAGGTTTGAGATTTACAACCTTCACAACCGAGCAGAGCGTTAATCCTGTGT
Source organism: Platichthys flesus (assembly GCF_949316205.1). Taxonomy (NCBI): domain Eukaryota; kingdom Metazoa; phylum Chordata; class Actinopteri; order Pleuronectiformes; family Pleuronectidae; genus Platichthys; species Platichthys flesus. Next base: position 25,202,970 of record NC_084951.1, on the reverse strand, counting down.
ATGTTTATCTCTGCGGTTGACTTGCCCCCCCCCCCCCCCCCCCCCCCACTCCCTTCACCTGTTCCTACAGTGCAGTTATTTTATCCCCCCCCTCCCCCCTCCCTCCTCCCTCCACCACCACCACCAGTAGCAGCAGCAGCTTTGGGAGAAGGCTGAATTTAACAAATCTAGCCTTATCAGCTCTGTGCTGCCTCCTGCCATGACTGGACCCCAGTGGCCCTTCCCTCCTGGCAGCGAGTGTGTGTGTGTGTCTGTGTGTGTGTGTGTGTGTGTGTGTGTGTGTGTGTGTGTGTTTGAGATTGTGGCTTTGCTCTGGACAAGTGCAGATATAAAGTACATGGGTACAAAGCGCATGTGATCGAGTGCATGCATGCACGTGTGTGTGTGTGTGTGTGTGTGTGTGGGGGTGGGTGTGTGTGTGCAGTGGGGCTGCGTTGACATGATTGTGTGTGATCAGAATAGCCACAGGGCTGGTCTTTCCTTTTCTTTGTGAGAGGATTCAGGGATTGTGGCATTTTGCCTCCTGCCCTCTCTTCTGCGACATGTCTTATGACTTCTTGTTAAAATGTCACTCACTAAAGCCGGCCTGTAAAGCGTCCCCATGTGGGGGGCTTAGCGTGTGAGCAATAGTGCACGGTGGTGTGATAAACCCAGGTAAAGCACACAGCTCTGGACGCACAGGGGGGGGGGGGGGGGGGGTAATGCTGAGCTCGCTGACGGACACTTCCAGATACAATTTGTTTCAGTGTGATATAAAATTGGGCCTGCGGTTTGACAGCGGCGTGGCCGGGATCAATAAACCAGGCCGCCAAGGAGCCGAAACAATATTGCTCTTGTAAGCGACGGGATCCTGCAAGACAGACAATGATTGCACTTGTTAAGCGGAAACACAAGAAGCTAATAGAGAGGAGGAGATTTGTGCGTTTGTGATGTGGCAGCGCCGAGGAAACACTCTGCAGGGCAAAGCTGCCACTGAAACATAAATGGCTGCAAAGATTGGTGCTGATAGCCGGATCCATTACGGTAAAATACCCAGATTTGTTAAGCTCCGCAGCCGGAGAATCCCTAAACACATTTCTCATCCGCGGATCTCAGTGAGATAGACTCTAGATCTGCTTCCTCCTGAGACACAATTTATCTACAAATAAAATAAAACAAACAGTTGATGGATGCAAACACACTCTGAGTGAACATGGGACCCACTTTCACTGGAGAAAACTGCTAAATGATGGTTCTCACAGAAAGGGGCCGATCCAGGGGTTTTACTTCTGGTCTGGTGAACAAGTGCCATCTTTTCACGCGGTTTGTAGGTCAGATGTGGGATATGTGGGATGTGGGGCATATCTGGGACAAAACCAATTTGCTATGGAACAACGTTTTCAAATCTGTTCATTGATGTGTGGTACAGAGCTGAAGATGGAAGGACTTAAAGGTTCAGTGTGTAAGATTTAGGTTAAAAGGATCTATTGGCAGAAATTGAATATAAAATAATCCTAGTGATGTGTTTCATCTAAATTGTACAAATTTTCTTTACCCTAGAATGGGCCGTTCGTATTTAAATACTTTATATTCAAATACTTTATATTCAAATACTTTATATGTACATGATGAGCGGCTCCTCTCTGCTGAGGCCGCCATGTTTTTTATAGTAGCCCAGTTTTTATGACATCTGAAGCTGCCACAGGTTCTCCTTCATGTTTGGAAGGGGAGGGAGTTGTCAGCTGCAATATGACACTTCACCACTAGATGTCACTAAATTCTACACACTGAACCTTTAAATGTACACCTGACTGAATCAGGACAGGTTCATGGATGTTATCCTCAGCCCCCTGTACATTAAAGACCCTCTAGGCCCCTGATTTACAAAAGTCTAAGATTGAGGATGTCCTGATCAAGCTTCTCGGCCGTGATACCAAACTCAACAATTCATTATTGAGTCAATAGTCACGTAACTTTGGGAAAACAATCTTTGAGGCTCTCTGAAAACAAAGCACTGAACTTGCAGGTGATACATTCACCAAACACATCTTTAAAATAATGTTGAACCCTGTTAACAAGTTACCTCTCAACCCATGAGTGAGGACGTTGTTCCACGATGACACTTTCCACCTCAACTCACAGGAAACTAAATTGAATTAAAAAAGAACCTTATAATCCAAGAGAGTCTGGAGCGGCCGTGAGCTTAAAAGCCTTGATTTCATTAGGACCTCAGGTGCTTCCGACTGAATCACACGTTGCAGCTACAGTCAACAGCAAAGCTGAACGCTGTGATCTCTTCTCTAACACCCCCAGCAATGATAAAAAAACAATCACCCCAGAGGAGCGCTTCCCTTTCCCTGTTCTCGTCCGGTACAGGTGAATATAAATTTAGTTTTTTATTTCAAACTGTTCGTTGTTTTGGAAGAAAAGTCGATAAGCACAGTTGCTGCTGCAGAGGTTTGTACCAGTATCTTTTTTAACTTTTGTGGCGGAGCTGAGTTAAATCAATGAACCCATCTTTACAAAAGCCCACGTCATCCGTCACCGGCTAATCAATTGTTTCTCTTTGAATGTGAAATAGCTAAAGAGTAATTTCCGGGGGTTTAACTTCACCCAAACACTGATTAACCATTAAAACCATTCACCTGTGTTAACACTGTGTGTCCACGAGGAGCAGAGCCACTGAGATGCATCTGCATTAGACAATCGATAATAATCATTAATCAAGCTCTGATGGATTGATACACAGATGAGATATAAGTGGATTCAGCAGCCGAGCCCCTCGCAGGTTCTGGGCTCAGCCGACTCGGTTCCTCGTGGTAAAACGCTTTGTGCTCCTCGTCTTTCTTGTTATCAGCTGAGCCGTAATGCATCATGAGGCCGATGGCTTCCGGGTCCCAAATGTCAGGACTCGGCTTATTCAGCAGAGTCCGTGATGAATGCATCCTTTCCTCATGCTGACCTGTTGTTTGCCAACATCATTCATGGCCCCGGGGCCAAAGGTCAGGCTGCACCCCCCCTGACATTTATTTTTTTTATCTTTGAGGGGGTTTTGTGTAAGCATAATTTGACGTGTCCTTGAAAGTAAAGATGTGATTAAGCCTGAGACAAATATCCCAAACAGAACCATTTTATACGATTAAACGCTTATTGTTGTTTTAGAAAGTATAAAGACACGGACTCATGGGATCTAAAACTTAAAACAGAAAACACCAGGGAACACGGCAGCAGCAGAGCAGGAGTCAACCAAACAGAACAAACAGAGAAGAGTGAGGCCCTCAGAGAGGAAATACACAATGGAGATGAACACAGGTGAATCCCATCGGGGGGCAGCCAATCATATCAGAGGGGAAAGCACACAAACAGAAGATAAGAACTAAAAGTAAAACAGGAAATACTAATTTTCAAAGGCAAAACAAAATCCTTGTATGACGGAGAATAAAGTGTTCAAGGTCGAAGGTTCAAAAGTCCTGTACAGAGGAAGTTCCTTCAGAAAACCCAGAGGAGAAGACTGACACCACCCAAGTATCTGTATTTTAAATATAAAGTACATTACAGGTGGTTAGCTTCACTTATCTAATCTTAGCTTATCTCAAGCTCGGTCCAAAGCAACATAACTCTAAAGCTATAGGATGAGTTATGTTTTGTTTGTCAGTGATGATGTGTCTTCTTGTTTTCATGTCATCTACTAACAAATGAAGACTCGAGGTTCATGTCCTGTCTGCTAACCTGGAGGAGGAGGGGTTTATGAGCTACTCTGCATGATCATGATGATTTGTCCTCACTTGTTAATATTCTCTACGGGGGCTTTACTAGTCCGACTGTCTTGGTCTCCGCTATTCAAGCCTTAACGTTTTGTCCGTTGCCCTCCGAGGCTAATTCATCGTCACACGATATCCGATGGGTTCTGAGATAGATACTGGGGAGCTGTCATGTCGTCCATTTTTACCTTCAGCCTATGGTCTGTACGGTAAATAAGAAGCTACAACTGATAAAGGCTTCAACGTAAAGACCCTAAACTGGGGGAACTGGCCAACCTGTCTCTCTTCAAATGCAGCGTCCAAGAATTTCCCCCTGAATGTCAAACTATTCCTTTAAAATTCCACTTCGCCATCTAAAGTAGCTCAACCAAACAAACAAGTATAATTATAAAGTGATTTACACATATTGATTGCGTCGCTTCGTCTTTTAAAAACAAAGTGGATAAAATATGAATGGCCCTCGCAGCCTGTGGTAAACAATCAAACATTTTAATAGGCTCTTAAGAAGGAGCCACAACATATTAACGTTTCCATTATGTTTCTCCCACATATGTTTTGCTGAAGCTAATCAGCGGCGTTAAGAAGCCGTCGTCCCACTCAGGCATCACTCAGTCTCTCCCTGCACACACGACAGGGCGGCTGCACGTCCTCTTTATTCATCAGGAGTAACAATGCAGTATTTCACTGCAATGAAACATTTTCTGACGGCAGCAGAAGCTTTCACGGTGCAAATACCACGGGCTCATAACATCTGCCTGTAATGGAGGTAGCACATCCATTTAAAATCCCTCGTGGTTGGAAATTACCGAGACTGAAAATGAGTTTAAGCTATTTTTTGCTGGTGCCAGATTGCAGCCCTGTTAGTTTTTTATTGTGATAATTCTGGAAATGAATGCGTCCACAGAGCGGCGGGCACAGGGCCGGATCGATGAAGGTCCTCAAACATCGTACTGTCGTGAATTGTGAGTGTTTATTCTTTGATCATGAGGTCCACCTGCTGCCCTGGTCTCACCAGCTCCTGGGTTCCAACATCCTTTTGCTCCAGATCTCATATAAAACAAATCATGCTACTTCATATTGGACATAATATTTATAGCTCTCTGTACAGTTAAAAATTCATTAGTTACAGTGTGATGAGTCGAGTCCCGGGAGACAAGGCCCCGGGAGGATGATGGATCAGGCAGGAAGCAGACGACCCACGGGTCACGTGGTCGTTACCTCAGTGACTCGGGCTGCCGAGGAGACGAGGGGCGAGGACGAGCTGACGGGAGATCACGCGCTCGTAGATTCTGTAGAGTGGGATCTCACTGCTGAGGGTGAGATAATCCAAACTACACGTGATGCTCGGAGGAAGGATTAGAAGACTGAAGTCTCACCGGCTGCAGATCTGAGAGAAAACGAAACAAGGTGTCGATGCAAAACAAATGAAAAGCGTCAGAGAGACGAGATCCGGCACGTGAGCTGTGTTGACCTCGATCGTGGAGTTGTCGTTAAAACATATGACGGTTGACCTCATAGTGATGTCAGGAGGACAATCCTACCATTCCATTTGTTGTGCATCCTTTGTTGTCCAGCGTGGGGGGGTTGGGGGAGAAGTTCGAGGAGAGCAAGGATGCTCCCCCAACTGCTCATTGGACGGTCGGATGAATCTCTTGGTCGGCCGTCTTCAGTCTCTCGCACAGTTGAAGTTTACTCACAAGTCGACTCCCCGACCTCAGCCTGAGCAGTGAGGTTGTGTCAGACAGTCGGACGACGCGGTGCGACACATGAATCCTGAGCTCTGGCTTCACACTTCAGACGATCTGTGAGGTGGAATTCGAGGGTAACATTTCTAAAGTCGCTCAGTGCCGGCTCAGCTTTGAGGAGAGAATAAATAATTTAAAAAAGGAAGCATGAACTGACTCGGTAAAGTCTGATGTCCTCTGGCAGGTTATTGCAGAGTCTCCGGGGCCATGACACCAAAGACATTCTCTCAAAAAACAACCTGAAAAACCGAGCCAAGGGGACGAGTGTGCCGGTGCCAAGATGGAGGTGCCAAAGCAAAGAACTTTGGCGAAACAACACAAGGTTTTTCCAGCAGAAGAATTAATTCAGGCTCAACTTCCTGCTGCATGACTCTGTGACGTGACAGTTTGGAACAGGGGGATGAAACACTCTCCCACTGTGGGTTTTAAAAACCTGTCACATAAGCCTTTAAAGGCAAAATGGGTTGCTCCAGCAGGATTGTATTTCATCTGGACCTGGACACGGCCCTGGTCTGAATCCCCAGTAAGCCCGTGAAGGTCGGAGCGATGGATGAGCCTGTAGGTAGAGACTGGATATCCAACCAGGACAGAAGCAGAGGATAGAGCTCTACATGTCAGGGTTTGGATAATAGAAGAAATTCATTGTTGGTTCTAGACCTTTTCATTGGAGGAAAAATTTGAATATTACTAAAACCTTGCCCCTGAACCAACGCTGCTAACCTGTGGTGTTTTAATGCCACAGTGAAAAATATCTGGACTGAAGTTTACTTGCTGCCGTTTAGGAGATAGTTCATAAATATGTACGGTTCTTTCTCTTTTCTATTTTTTACCTCCTGAGGGTTTGAAAGCAAGATTTCCCAACAGTCACAGAGCTGAAGCTTTTTTTTTTCTGTTTATTTGAGTAAACAAGACAAATCTCCAGTGTGTTGTGCCGTGGCGCCGAGGCTGACATCTCGCTTAGCGCAGTTTGAAACACGGCGTCAGTGGTTTGTACTATTTATTCTTTCCACTTTATTCTGTAAAGTTAAAGTTTCGGTTTAGCTCGGTTAAATTTCTGTAGTTTCCAAAGCATCAGTATGAGTGTAGCTGGAAAATCACTTTGATAAACATTGCTGGACTTGTTAAAGCTATTTAATTAAAAAAGCACTGAATTCTACTTAAACTCAAAATAGTTGCCATTTACTTTTTCAGTAATTGTCTATAACTGCATCCAAACATCCCTTTTTCCCACTTATAACTATTGATGAGACATTTTAATGCGGCTACAATTAAACACCATTAAAATGTTGTCAATCCTCGACCCTTTGCATAATTTAAATCCCATTTTTCAAGAGTCAGATGTTAAGGAAAGTGAGTTATTTGTCGGAAATCAATATTCTTTTATTGGTTGCCCGAAGGAAGTCACATTGCAGCTGAACAGTTAATGAGTAACGGATTGATTTTTTGCAACACACACGAATCCCAGGTCATGTAAGCGGCAAATGCAAATGCACACACAACTGCTAATTCTTCTTTTCTTATTTCTTAATGTTTACTTTATCCCGAGCCGGCCTGTGGAGGTTCTGCAATCAGGCTCAATATTTGCGCTCTGTGCAAACGGCGGCCGTGAATTCAGGCGACCTGGCACGCTGAAGGCTGCTCGACAGAGATATGGGCTCCTGGTCAACAAGCAGGTTAATTGTGCGATAGGACCAGATGCTAATACTGGACGAGACTCAACACAGCCCCACGGGAGGCTGCACCGCGGCGCCCGGCTGCCACCGACACACAGCAGCTTCCTCGTGCCAAATGACATTTGGCACGGGGGACAACGAGCACTGGGCCAAATGAACCGGATGTTGTAATGAGTTGGATATTTCAACTTTCCTGCATCGACGACGACGGCTTCAAAACCTGAGCAGAGGATTTAAAGATGTGGGGGGTGGGGGGGGGGGGGGGGGGGGGGGAAGCCGCGCTTTGATTAACTTCACACTCGTGGAGGAGATAACAGCTTTCTGAGAGTCCCTCTTGGGTGGAGTATTGAGTGTGAGTGCTGGCACATTGTGTGAACCCTCTGAAGTCCATTAGCAAACTCAAGTCATTACGGTGTGAGGCTGTGGAAGCACAAGTCACCGAGTGGGAGACACAACGGAAAATTGATTTACAGGGGGTAGGGGTTTTCAAAAAACTGGAATATAAATCAGATCTTATTATCATCATGAATCAATCCACCTAGGAAATGTAATATAATGAATGCTCAAGGACGTTCTTTAATATCACAGAAAAGTAAATAACTTTGGTGGACTGGAGATCTGTCCAAGGTTGAAGCTGCTGCCTCTAGTCCAATGTCTGGTTTTTGATAGATGGATAAAAGAAGCAGTGTGTGTAATCATTAATAATTCCATAAGTAAACCTCCCTGATTTGTGTTTGCATGAGATCTAGTCAGAGTCCAGGATTTTAACATGGTGGTGGTGTTACAGGCAGGGGCGTAGCACAGGACTCAAAGGCAAGCTAAGGGTTGGAGAGGTATCAGGAAAAGAAACGGTACACGAAGGCCTAACACGAGGAAACTGATCGCTGGAAGAAGGAACAAGGCTGGTTGCGTTCTGGAACTGCTCGAAGGGAAACACACAAACTACACATGAAGACGGGGAAGGAGAGGACACGCAGGTGAAGCACATTAGGGCGGAGGAAGTAATCACACAGGACATGGGGTCTGAAAAGAGAAGAGACAGAGGCAGCATCGTTCAGAACGTCCTGAAGGGAGTAGACCACAAGCATGGCAACCTTAGACCGAGTCCCCCGGTGTCAGGAGCATCAAACTAAAGCCTGAGCCACTGCACGTTCTGTAGCTTGGCCGTCTGAAGGATGCAGCACCTGGATTGGGACACACACCTGTTGTCGGTACGTTGAACCACAGTGGACAAAGCTATAAACGTGAGAAGATGCATCGTCAATTTCTGACCACTTGTTGAAGCCCTATATTCAGAGAGCGCACAAGGCAGTGGCAGGGATCTCATCGCTTCCCATCAAAAAAACAAATGGACATATTTTTCTGTCTAGTAATTCCAGATATCTCTGTCTGTCTGTATGAGGCTTGCAGATCTCTAGACTTTCATCACCTTCCCACTCGGAATGCGTATTGTTAAGGGGAGCGCTCCTGCACTGGTTCCTATAGAATGACGAAGATGCACATCATTATCTACAACAAGCGGCACAAAGCCCGACCTAATGAAGCTGAAACCAACAAAGGCTTCTGATGCAAATCACCTTTTTCTAGCGGTTACAGCCTGTTCGGATTTCCAAGACGCTCTCGCTGGATTTTCATCTTCTTCTTAAATAACGGGGGATGCGGAACATGAAATATATTTCATCTCAACGGCAGATATTTATCCTCGGCTTCCCGGCGTCCCTCAGCTGCCACCGAGTCTCCAAATCGTTTCCTGGACGAGACGTCTCTGTCGCAGATATTTTGTCAAAAATGTGACAGGAAGAAAAAAACAAACTCCCCCCCCCACCACCACCCCCTCCGCTCGAACAAATATTTGAACATATTTCCACTTGACGGTAAATCTTGGCCTCGCAGGTTGGAACACGTCAACCAGACGGAGCTGACAAACACAGGCCGAGGGTTTTTAGTGGAAAGTGCCCCCCCCCTCAATCTTTTGTGTGCATTTGATGTCCTATCCGATATTTAGCTCCTCTGGCTTAAGGCTGACGACTTCACATAATGGAAAAATAAATAATCGGCTGCCTGTCTTTCACGGGTTCATCCCCCTTCTATCTTCACTGCCACATCAGCCGGGTGCTCTGAGCCGGAAGCCTCTTCTCCGTGTGTTTGCAGCATTGCCAGAAACAGATTATTTCAAATTAAAGCAAAGGGTAATAGGTTTCGAGGTATTTAAAGTAAGTATAATTACTAAGCCATACTTTATTAGGCTCATTAGAGAGAGTTCTCCCATAAACACAGTGGCTTTTTTTTTCCCACTTTGGTGAAGTGTGAAAGTGGAATTTTTTTATTTTTGACACATCCACAAATTCTTCTTCACACCTCCGCCTGATCTGTCGGGGGGGAGGGGGGGTTTAAACTCCTCTTCGCATGTGGCGGGGCTTTTGGGGGATCTGGGAGATTATGGGATTTTCTGATTGCTCTGAAAAAGACACCACAGGGATACAGAAATCCAGGGAATGGCTGAGGTACCCACATCAAGATTAGAGCGTATTATTTCCCCCCTTAGGGAAACAGGACACAGGAACCACTACTGACAGTTTGTGCTCGTGAGAATTTACACTTTAAGGAGGTTGAAGCGAACAGCGAAGCCCATTTTGTGCCGAGGTCGGTTGATGCAACGATTTCGCGAGGTGCCGCTGATTAAAGTCGCCTAATGGAACTTTTCCTTTAACAGTTTTCCTTCGGTAATCGTAGAAACCTTGGGAACAATCAAACTGTACGAGAATCTCTTTACGCTTTATATTTGCATGTAAATTACTTCTTTACATTTTCCGTGGTTTTGTCCCACAGCACCACAATCACACTGTAATTCGAAGAAATACATGTTTCAGTGTATTATGAGGAGGACGCACCAGAATTTGGGTGAAGGATTATTTTTAAAATGTCAGAATCGAAGACAGAGAGTCGGATATTTGACTTTTAACTTTCTACCTTGTCGTTTTTTTTTTCATTCTCTCCTTCCTGTGGAAATATCAGCTGTCATGTGACAGATATAAAACATTATTCACCAGCGTCCTTATCTCCCTCCAGGTAAACAGGGCTGACACTACAGAGCAGCCATTTTATAGCTATCGATCACTGAGCGGAGTTAGAGACTATGTGGAAATAATCTTTTGGAGAGGTGCTGAATCTTGTTTCACTCCCAGAATACTGATTTAGCAATGATATATAATAATACGGATTCATAACAACATGAGGGGAAGAACAGAGGATTTAAAGAGGAACAACACAGCATATATCACAATGTGGTTGGAAATCATCGATAATAATAAATAATATAAATGGTCCAAGAAGTCATATTGACATTTAAGGTGGTAACTGATGAGACGTAACAAAAAGATTCCACCTTAAAAGTTGTCGGTGGCTGCCGGTTGCCTTTGAGCAAGACTAATGAATCCAACACTTCCTTGCCGATGTTAACAGGTTCTTCTCCTCTGACGGTTTCTTTTTTGAAACTGTAGGAAAAACCACATGTGTAAATAACGACATGAATGGTGGCTGGGTTCCATTTAGCTTCGTGTTAACCTTCAGGGTCTGGCTATTGTTCCTGCCGGCTCACTGTCACACTGGGATATCTCCACCGGGATGCAGGAAGTGAAAAGAGCCATTGTTAGTGTTATCAGTAACACCTTCGTCCCCCCCCCCCCCCCCCCGACTACGACATGTCAAAATGTCCACCGAGAAAAAGGCCAATTTGCAAAGAGACGTAACAAAGGCTCGTCTCACGTGAATGACAGCTAGCTTAGCAACATTAGCACTATTAAATGAGCTATATATCCATATATCTATCTATCCATCCATCCATCCATCTATCCATCCATCTATCTATCTATCTATCTATCTATCTATCTATCTATCTTGTTTGGATCTGCGTTTCCCTTTTAGTTGGATTATAAATATGATTTCCAGTTTGCACAATTTGGTGCAGAATCAAATAAAAGGAGATATTAATGTTTTTATAGGCGGGTTGTAATCTATTTCCCTTCGTATAATAACTGTGTTAAGCTTTATATCTCTTGAGCAGACACACTTAGCTAAGAGTAAAGTACACTCGCACTATAAAGGACTAAAGAGCTGCTGCGTTCAGCTCAGTGTAACACAACCCATCAAACTGCAGGTTGTGTCTCTGACCTGTGTGTGAAACAGCCTCTTCAGTGTGAGTGGACTTTTCCTGCTGAAGAAGATGAGTCACTTGATCACAGCAAACAGAGAGAGATTGCATATTCTCTCTAATGACCAGGCTACCATGGAAACCAGGTTAGATTTGAAAGCTCTTGATGAGTTGAAAAAAAAAATTAAATAAATAAAAGCGACCCTGAGGCTTCACTTTGCTCTCTAATTACATTTGTGCAACCTCAGATAAAACCTGACGACATCCAGGCCTGTCCTGTTTTGGGGGGGGGAAGCAATATCGCTGCTTGACTTCGGAATCAAACAGACGTCGGGCAAAGCGGCAGCGAGGAGCCGCATTCAAGCCTGTCACTGCAGGTCAGAGGTCAAAACCTGATGGTTTACTCTCTCCTCACACCGAGTTTCTTCTCCTCCTCCTCCTCTGGCTCCTGAAACCCACCTGAAGGAGCTCTGGAGTGAGATTGATTCAGCCTCTGAAGTATTGACTGTGGATAGAAGCACGAAAGAACCTGCAAAGACCCTTTTAGATTCACGGCTGGACACTGATAGTCCACTCGTCCACTGCATGGGGTGTAATCACCAATGAACCCCGAGGCCAGTGCAGTCCCACGCTGTCAGGGGAGGTGGTGTCCGGAGGGAGTAATACGTTCACAGAGCTCTGCCCCATTACCCCTCCGTGCCTGGAGCGGAGAGAACAATGGCTTTTATATCACTCTCTATTTCTTTAACGTTCACGCCCAGGCCCTCCGTCAATGTCTCGCTACCGCGGCATCATTAGCTGGCTCCATACGTCTCCTCGACGCCGGGAGGCAGAGACAAGACAGACGGGGAAATTAGCAGCGTTTCAGCTGCAGTCACTGAGGTAGAAATAGCGTATTGTGGTGCTGCAGCTCTCTCATTAACCTTATCACACTAAACAAGACGGGTGGCAGGTGCACGGGTCGCTTGCAGCCGCTCAGATTCGAGTAGAAAAGCATCAAACGCTGAAGGGAAAGAAAATCTGGTCTTTTTATACCTTTATGAGTCACAGCAGCTGTCACGTAGAGTGCAGGAGTCGATAAAGTGAGAGTTAATGAAGCTGGGGCGTGATTTTGCTCTTGTGCTGTGAACAAGATACTCACAGACATTTTGTACTGTTATTAAAGAGCTGGGGTTTCTAACCTGTGACGTGCACGTGGATGCAGGGGCTGCGAAAACAAAGTTAGTTTTCCGTAGTTTTTACCTCTTTTGCTTTAAACCTTTCTTTGAGGCATAATTCAGTCGAATCAGTCACAAATAAAAGCCCATAATTGCTCTTAAAAATCATATTTGAAAAAAACGACACTCCCCTAGGACTCCAGAATTATTTTGAAAGGTTTTAAAGGAAACATATTTGGTTTGTTTGTACTTGTAGAGAATGTTTACATTCACGAAAACACACCAGAAGTAAGAAAACCTGAAAAAAGCATCATGTTTCCTTTGAGTCTTGTTCCGTATCAAATGAATCCTGTGACATTTGTCCGTCACGCCTCAATCAGGAACTCCTTAAAGCTAATTCGATATTCTTTAAACGTGCCTATTTAACAAAAAACAAACTATTCTAGGCTAAGTTAAAAGTTTGAGGCCCTAACTTAAAGTAATTTACTAAATCCGTGACAATATGATCCCTTCTTGCTTCAAATCCCCAAGAAGCACTCTGGAAACTGAGGTCCCCAAAGCTAGAACATAATTTGAGTATCCATCAAACATAATTAAGTTCAATGAGAAGAAGCCGAGGACTGACAGAATCTTTTAATGTCCGTGGGGAGTCCGTTCTGTCAGAGTGCGAGACCCCCTCTGTTTGACGGCTGCTGCCACCGGAGGGACACGAGCCAAGAAAGTTACAAACTCAAAAACAATTTCCTACCTGTCAACACACTGCGAAGCGACAGATTGTCACCACGGGGCGTTTGCTGGTGTATTTTCGGTGCACGGAGCCGGGTCGGGTTCAGACAGTCCGGTGGAGATGGAGCTTTGAGGAGAGCCGTGTGAAATTCAAGATGACACGGAGAAGCTGCAGGGCCGCGGACGGCTGAGAAATCCTCCTCAGGCATAAATCCCCTAGACTTGGAATCCTGTCCAGCGCTCGGCTAAGCTATGAATCTGCCTTAGTGGACACTCGCACTTAGTCTGAATTTTGAAACGTGAAATCTCATTAATTTGTGCAATGAGGTGAAATTTTGCTTTTGGGCCTTTCGGTCATTTGAGGAGAGTTTAGACCTGAAAGCAGTCGTCACACAAGCATTTATATAAGTGAGTTTTTATGACTTAACTTGCATATTTTCACTTTATGCTACTTTATACTTACTAGTGCAGTTTTGTGTTGATGCTCCGGAGCTACTTCAGATTTATTCCTTGTCATCAGTGAGTCGTCTTCAAACACTTCTACAATCTACTGTCACCTTTTATTGTTTCTGTTCTGGACTTTGTGAGCAGAGCTTTTTGAAAACTTGAAAACTTTGTGTTCATCCTACCTGGTTTATCTGCAGTCAAAATGTTTAAAGTTGTGTGCTTTTATCATATTTGCTTTATTGCCATTTGGACAAATGGAACAACACTGTGCTGTTTACTTTGCAGACAAAATGCCAAAGAGGAAGTGATTTTTGTTGCCGTCATGACGTGATCATTGTCAGTGAACGTCTGTGTCCGATATGGTGAAATTAAATTAATTAAAATAATCAGAACGATCCGGAGGGACAGATATTATTGCTGACGTGAAACCTTTAACCTCGGTTTTACACAGAAGACTTGAGACGACTTTATTAAAAATATGAAACACTGCGACAGATCAAATAATACTCTTATTACTATTATATTACTATATCATTCAGTCATAGCAATAAAAATACTACTTAAGTGAAGGTGGATTCGTATTATAAGCCCCCAATGTACTAGTAGAATACATACAAGGTCACCTTGGCTGATCTATTAAAACGATACAACCATATTATATATGTAATGGACTAAAATGTACAGTACATTATAAAGTAGAAAGTAATTGAAAAACTGCTGTAAAGTACATTTATCTCCGTACTGCAAGTACTGATAAAACCAAGCCAACATTTTGAATTTACTCAGTGAGATATTTCTTCAACTAAACTCAAAGACTGAACAAATCTCCCTCGGCTGTCGAACGCCACAAGTTCTCTGATTTCCCAGGTAAACAATAAATCATCTGCAAACCCGACGTTGAATAAACAACTCTTCTCCTCAGAGACGGTTGATGCCCGTGTTTCTACTGCAGAGAGAGAAAAGGTTGAGGCAGGTAAATATTAGAGAAGTGCTAATTCAACGTCCTGTTATCTGTGGAGTGTTCGGCCCGGAGTTCAGCGCCTCCTCCTCCGAGAGGTTCACCGAGCAGCTCCACCAGGTACTGGAGATAAATCTGAGCAAACGGGCTGAGGGAAAAGAAACGCTCCAGCAAAAAATATAATTCAATCCTGGTGTGTGTGGAAAAAAACACTCAGAGTATTAGCTGGTGAAAATATATTTACTTTAAAATCAAGAGTGGAGCGGCGACTCGGGGGGGGGGGGAGAATTCCAAAAGGCCGGAGATACAGAGCTGTGTGTTTTTTCGCTCGTCAGCATTCTTGGTCTGTGTCTCCAGGTCTCTGTATGTGGCGCCCCCCCCCCCCCCCCCCCCGAGGAAGCATATTCAACATACAGGAAAATAAATGAGTTTGACTGTGCCAGCTCTTTTTTTTTTTATCTGCCTCATGTTGAAAATACCAGACCAAGCGTTTTGACATCTTGGATTTATTCCCATGTGACTTTTCTTTTTTATTCAAACAGATGATATCATTTTCTTGTTCCTTTTCTTTTTTAAATGTTTGTCAAACGATTATTACGTTTACCGCGACAGAGAGGACTGTGTGTGTCTGTGTGTGTGTGTCTGTGTGTGCGTGTGTGTGGCTGCACACGGTTGAATTATGTTTACATTATTATGCTACTATGCTTTTTCTTATCCCTTGGCTGAACTGCAGACTAATGGAGGTTGCTGTAATATTTATGAAGCTCATCTCCCCGTTCACTTGGCTCACTGTCCTCAGTCTTATGTATAAAAAGACCGTTTGAAAAGCTCCCTCTCTAATCGAATGTCTCTCTCTCTCTCTCTCCCCCCCCCCCCCCCTCTCACCCTTGTAATCACCATCTGTTTGTCCATATTGTGTGATCCTGTGTCCCTGGTCCCCCCCGCTCTCCACCAGCAGCTCCCTTCGGCCTCCTGCTCGGTGTGTTTGTGGTCTGTGGCCTGGCTCTGCTGGGCCTCCTCACGTTCATCTCCTGGAAGCTGTGCTGGGTGCCCTGGCGGACTAAGGCCCACTTCCCCAGCCCGTCGCTCACCCCGGCCCGCGGCCAGCACCACTGCCCCTTCCCGCTTCCGCCCCCCCCATCGCCCAGCTCCCAGCAGCCGGCAGTCACCATGGCGACGGAGAAGGTGAAGGACCCCGTGGGCTCGATGGGCTCGATGGGCTTCCTGGAGGCTGCGGTGAAGATAAGCCACACGTCTCCTGACATCCCCACGGACGTGCAGCTCTCCATGAGGGAGCACTTCCTGCGCCGCACGCAACGCATGCAGAGACAAGCCACCGAGCCAACTTCCTCCACCCGGTCAGTCACGTGCACTGTGTGTGTCCTGCGTGCTGTGGGTATCCATGTGTAAACAGGGTCACATACAAACATGCCTGTGTGCACACGGAGTTCAGTAGAAGCCGACAAATACAGTTAATACATCATTAATGAGGGGAGATATTTTTCTATCCAGGCAATTTACTTTGTAGAGTTAATTAAAATAAATACTGTAGATTGTGTTGCTCTCTGCCTCAGAGGCTTCTCTTCGCAGGTCATTATTGTGAAGCTAATTACGAGCTGATGGCTTCTTTATGAGTATTAATTAAATAAAGTGGATATAGACAAAAAAAAAACGTTTGCTTCTGCATTACGAGCTGAACTTTACTGCAGGAAACGTCTGCACACTTTCTATAGGGTTTCACATATGAAGAAGGAGATTCTCCAGTCACACACGTTCACATTAACACCAGCACATCAACAACGGCCTCAGGCATCATCACAGGAAGATCCTGAGTCTCGTTGACGTCTTTGTCTCCTGTGATATTTGTTCTAGGATGAGGATATCGGTTTATTTCCTTTTTCCTTTTCTAAATTTTTTATGCCAACCACTCGCACATGGTTAAATCCTCCAGATAATCTCCTGCTGTATTCTCACGTGGGCTCATTCGGACATTCTGAGAATATCCGGTGTTCGATGCAGGTCCGACATCAGCTTATGTTTTTAATGTGTTATTAATAAGTTTATTCAGCTGGTTTATGACATTTATCCTCCTCTGTCTAAAGCAGCAAAATCCTATTCAAAGTCCTGAAACAACACAATCCTCAGTCACCACTGTGTCCTCATTTGATTCTCACTGGAAAGTTTTTCAACCTTTATTTCCCTGACACAGCCTTTCTACTATATGTTATTGTATTTTCCCATTCGTCAAGCAAAGCACCAGATAACTTTACAAGAAGCCTCTGCTGCAAATCAAACCTATTCTAAGATTTATATACGCAGTATATTATAAGACTGACGTTAGAACAGAGAAGCTTTCAAGGGGAAAATGTTTTCATGCATTTTTTAAAACAATATTAATACAGGCCACAGGGCACAAGTTGTTTCCTCCCACTCAGGAAATAAGTCGGCTACCGTCGGCTGTTGTCTTTGTCTGAGAAATTGCTTTTTTCACCCGACGATGTGAGGAGACAGGAGACGGTCAGTTGTTCTTTTTCAGTCGACCCTCAAATTCAAAGCCATGCAGAGTTTCCCTCTTCACCTTCACCACCGCTCCTCCACACTAACCACCTTTACTCCCTGTCACTCTCCTTCTCTCTGCTCATTCTGTCCCTGCAGCCACAACTCATTCAAAAGACACCTGCAGGTGGGAAGTCTCGACCTGGGAAATGACTTCATGATGGACAAAGAGGAGAAGCCCACCAGCATCGGCCGCATCCAGCCGGAGCTCTACCAAGCGAAGACCCCGGAGTCGGAGGAGTCGTCCAAGAACGGCAGCAGCAAAAACTGTGGCAGGATTAACTTCTCCCTCAAGTACGACTACGAAAACGAGGCCCTGTTGGTGAACATCCTCAAGGCACTGGACCTGCCCGCCAAGGACCTGTGCGGCACGTCCGACCCTTACGTGAAGGTCTACCTCCTCCCGGACCGCAAGAAGTTCCAGACCCGCGTCCACCGGAAAACCCTCAACCCCACGTTCAGCGAAACCTTCCAGTTCCCCGTGCCGTACGAGGAGCTGGCCATCAGGAAGCTGCACATGAGCGTCTTTGACTTTGATCGGTTTTCCCGGCACGATATGATCGGGGAGGTGGAGCTGGACAACTTGTTCGAGACGTCAGACCTCTCCAGGGAGACGAACATATGGAGGGACATCCAGTACGCCACCAGTGTAAGAATCCATCCGCTTTTTGTCTTCTACAGTCAGTGTGACCTTTATGTCTCGTATTGACTTGTAAGCTCTAGTGCACTTACCCATACATTCTAGATGCACTGATTCATTAGCTGGCTGATAACAACTGAGCCTTTCACACACAAACTGGTGATTGCCGATATGAAAACCTTTATTATTTAAAGAATTAACAGAAAAGATGTGGATCTATGCAGTGCTGGTCACCTGTTCATTCAACGTTTAGTAATATCGAACGTATCATGTGTACAAATTCAACACCTCACTTCCCTGGGTCCTTAACACAACACACAACAAGTGTGAAGCTGGTCTGATGAACGGTTCTCGAGATATACGAGCAACATGCAGACTAATATTCAATATGTTGCATTCAAATATTTGTTTATTTTCTTAATTGATGTTCTATTCATGAGGATAATTAAATCTTAGGGATCTTTGCCATTACGCCCTAATATTTGCAGCTTTCCAGAAAGGTCTATATCGGTCGGGCTCTAATACAAACTGTACGTTTCTTCATAAATTCTCACTCTTCATTCATTCATTAAATAAGGTTGATTGAAAAGAGGCAGTTCAAACTGAGTTGTTGGTATTTAGGACATGGTGCAGAGGGGAGTCGGCCTCAGTCCGGTTGTCGTGCTCCATCACTCGTATGTGTGTGACCGGCAAATTAAAACCTTTATTAGCGTCAAGGCAACAGGCTCTCTGTAACATAAAGTGAGCAAGTGTGTGTGTGTGTGTGTGTGTGTGTGTGTGTGTGTGTGTGTGTGTGTGCGTGTGTGGGGGGGGAGGAACAACGAGTCAGTCTGCCGAGTCATGTGGAATAATTATGTAAATGCAGGGAACAATATGTACAGAAGACGTCTTCATGCTCAGTGGCTCGGCTCAGATCGGCTCAGCAGTGAGAGGATGTTGTATCTTCTCCCACGTAGATGGAAACAAGAGTCAGAGGCGTCAGGTGGATGGGACTTTTGGGGGGGGGGGGGGGGGGGGTGCTGCACCCTCTTTGGAATTGCTGTTGGTTGCATTGCTTGTGTGTGATGTGCAGGCGTGAAGCAACAGAAGGAGCCGAGCGCTGAAGGCTTGGATCCACCTCGCTGATTAAAAGGGTGCGTTTGATATTTTGATATGCGCGGCCCTGGAGTTGTGTCGTGTGATTGTATCAGGAGACTTGAGTCGGGGGGGTTACCTCAGATGAGCATCAGTCCCACGAGTGTTTCCTGCCCCTTCCTCCGAACAGGAAACTGATCTGAGGAGAGTGGACCTGACAGATGTCGCACTAACAGACGCTTCACTCTGTTCAGCAGTCGCTCAGGAAGTCGACACCTCCACGTGAACCCTGAACGTCCTTTATGGCGGCAGACGCTCTGGCAGATAACGGCAGGAGGAGCACAGGTGTCCTCGATAAATTAGGAACGACAACATTCTGCTCAGGTGAAGCGGTTCCAGGCTCCTGTGGCGCCCCCCCCGCTCGGCTCAGTGTTAACACGACGTGATTCAGCTGAGCTGCTCTGACAAGGTCAACGCTCGTCTCAGGATTGTACTGACAACAACAAACTAAATACTTTAAATTGAATAATCCTTCAAATATTCACTTTAACGTCAGATTATAACTTTTAATGTGATTTAAGGCTCATTTGTGCTGTGAATATGTATAAGGGTGCAACGATTGACTTAGGTTGTCTCGCTTGAACTATTGCCTACACTGCCCCCCCCCCCCATACATACACAATTGTGTGTGGTTCTGCTCTCTTTAGTCTGTTGTGTTTCTTGTGTATCTGTAATCTTTCAGAAAGTGAGTACGAATACAGACCAGACATGATGCTATATCGGTTTCTTTATCTACTTGAGTGTAAATTAGTCTTAAAGCAGGAATATCCGACATTTGAAAAGTACTTACAATATCTACAACATTGTGGGATTAGTATCTAAGGGTATGAGTATTCACACCCACAAATATATGATTCAATTTGTACGTGCAAGATGAATAAATATCTCCTGTAGGGACTTAAGGGGCTCGGTACCAATCAACAACAAACAAGTTTAGAAAATGTCCTTTGTGTCGGGTCAATCTCTTCAGTGCTGAAGATCTGAGGTGAGGATGAACCGTGTGTTGAGGGAATTTAAAAACCCTGCCTCTGTAATGTGAAGCAAGTCACCAGAAATGCCCCCATCAGCAACAAGCATTACGATTCAGATCCGTAGCTCGTATTTTTATTTTTTTTAATTGCACATAAACATAATTGGCACTTCTTAAAAAACATAAAGGGACTCGCTGCAGCCGCAACACTCCTGGAAACGTGAGAGGATATTTCTGTCTCTCATATCACTCATGAGATTGTTTTCCTGTGACTTGTGGGGGGGCTGTGTTTGTTCTCTCAGGGCCTTCATCACTTTATCACCTCCTCACTGCCCTTACATCAGACCATCTCCCCCCTCCCCCCCCTGTGGTTCTTGAACTTGAGCTTCTTCAAGGATGGTTCGATAATCTCAACGTTATTGCTTAGGAGACAGAAAAGCAGTGGGGGGGTGGGGCTCGGCTTGGCATGCAAACTTTATTGAACAACCAAATGATTTTATGACAGAATCCCTCGATCACATTAAAGTCAAGATTGGCAACATAAAGAAAGCACAGATGGTGGGATTTAAAGTAGAAACCTCCCCCAAAAAATAAATAAATCATGTAGTGGTGTGTAATGAAAGTTCTGGGTGAGACAAAGACTTTGAAAACACTGTGCAGCCTAATGAGTGGGTATCAATCGGGGGGGGGAGGGGGGGCAGCAGATTCAGGGATCATCTATAACTTCAATCTTAACATTTACTTTGTGAAGGTTTAATTACTGAGATTATTTATGAACTGTGGAAGTGACCGAACACCACAAGGGAATCATTCTTTGTAACAAGGCTTCCATGTAAATCCAGAAAACGACTAATAAGGAAATGATATCAGACTAAAAACTGATTTTTAAAGTAAACTGTTGATGTCTGGCTGATGTTCTCATATAGATAATTGGCATAGATTGTATATAAAGACAGAGAAGTTTCTCCAATTACCCACTGTCCACAAATAAAGCAAAACTGTCCTGGTTATAGATCTTGTGCATTTAAAGTCTGTGCAGCAGTCATCAGGGGGTGGAGCCAGAGCAGCAAAGGTCGACCAATCAGGAGTCAGACTCAGCTGTTTCCCCTCAAATGACTAATTGAACTTTACAGAAACATACATACAGTGTGATGAGAGCTACGGAAAATTAAGAGTTAATCAACATTTTAACTTTTTTAGTTTGGTTCATGTCCCGTCTGCTCACATGGAGTAGGTGGGACTTAAGACAAATCTCAATCGGGACTTAATTCTTGTTATAATATTCTCAAAATCACACTTATACGCGATCTTAGGTCATAAACAAAAATTAAAAACAAAAAATAATAACATTTTGACCTGGTGATGACGTCATGTGACGAGTTTAAGGGATGAACATTTCATCACAGAGAAGAAATGTTGAGATATTTCATTAAAAGTCAAATCTCACGGTGGTGCTGCAGGATAAGTTGGAGGAATTCATCCTCTGGGGACCATGAAAGTCTTTTAAAAAGTGTTTTTGCTGTTTTCCCCATGAGGTGGTTGTTAAATTACATCGATCAGTCCGGACCGACCGACACCGTCCGCTGAGCAACACAGCAAACGTGGCGAAAACACCAAAACGCAGCTCAGGCGTTGAACCGGCAACAAGCCAGCCCGTGTTTCTCTACGACCACAATCAAAGTGTCACTCGCTGCTTTTTACAACACTGCACGTTTCTGCTGAGCTCTCACATCGCGGCTGCACCTTCACGCCCTTCAAACCGAATCCCTCACTCCCACAGCGGGGAGAAGCCGAGTCTCAGTGGTGCACGAGGAGGAGGAGGCGGCGTTAAGAAGCGCACACTCACACAGAAGACGTGTCGGGATTCGACAATCAGTGGAGCTCTCTCACCGAGCTGGGGGGGGGGGGGGGGGGGGGGGGTGCATGACCTTAATGCGTTAGAACTCACATGGGACAGATAAGAGGAGTCTGACTCCACCGGACTGGGTTTACACCAGTTAACAGTTATGTTTTTGTCGTAGTCGAAATTCAAAACGTTGACTCGTTCTGATTTACGATGACACTCAATGATAAAAACCTCTAAACATTTTACTGAGTCTTGTTAATTTTGTGGGTAATTGCTTATGTCTGAGTACTGAGCTGTAAATCTCCTCTGATTATAATCATGTGGAGACGACATTTTAGAAATTACGCTATTTAATCATCATAATCATCCGTTTGGGCAAATACACCCAGTTGATTGGTCTTGATTTCAGACTGAATCCTAATCCCTTCAGCTGGGAACTGGAATCTTTTCCTCACTCGAACATCCATCTTCTATCTCTACTGCTTTTCCCTCTGAGGGTCACTGGGAGGGGGAGCTGGATCCAATCCCAGCTGACACTGGGCGAGAGGCGTGCTCACCCTGGGCAGTTCGCCGGGTCCATTACAGGGCCGACATTCTGGCCTTGCTCAGACCTTGTATTAATATCTGACAGAGGCAATCATCATCCTTCACATGTGGCATTTGCGTTCACACAGCGAAACAGAAAGTAGCCGCCGGGTGTGAACGGGGTCACGGGGTCACGGAGACCGAGGACCACCATCGACACCCGCGGGCACTTCAGGATGCATCCAGAGGTTTAATGTGCTACAGATACACCACATGTCATCAGCAGCCGCCTTCCAGAAGAAAACAATCGGCATTATCATTGGCTAAAAGTGGATAATCGATTTCTTGTTGTCTACAAGCTATTACCGAGTAAATCCAGTCTACTGAAATCGTAGCTGCATGGATGAAGCTCAGCCTCTTGTCTTTGGACTGTGGGAGGAAACTGGAGCACACAGCCGGTGGTTGGGTTCGAGTCCAGAGAGCGATAGAGTAGACTTTACCTCCCTGCCCTCAGCTGAACAGTTATCTACTGTTATTAATAAGACCTTCGGCACCTTTTAACTTATCTGCTCCTCTCACTCGAAAGCCGCATCAGACAACATGTGAACACACTCACCTGAGAAGGAGACGCAGGATTTAAGGTTGTTAACAAGGACTCAGAGTTTCATTTAGGACAAGTCGATCAGTTTGGGACGTTCACTGATTTGCTTTCTCGTCACAAGTTAGATGTGAAGATTGATTTTATGTCTGTGCATTCATTATGGAGCTGCAGGCAGGGGAGGGGGGGGGGGGTTGTAAATCACATGAAATCCACACAATAAAACCTCTAAAGTTCACCCTCCTGTGTTTTATCATCTAAAACCAGTTAGTTTTAGATTTCAGGGTGTGTAAATATTGAATAAAAGACCAGCATATGAATTAGTGAAGCTTTAAAAGGGTTTTTCAAAAACCAAAAGCAAAACATCTTGACAGTGCTGAACTTATAAGTCAGTTAAATTAAATACATATTCAGAAAACATATAAACTTCTATGCTAGAAAAAGGACGATTGCAAAAAGTTCTAATCAAAGCCAAATATCCAAATGGAAAAGTCACATTAATTTGCATCAGGTTTCTAATCTGTGCTCAAATCTGCTCGTTCCCTGATCTTATGTGGGATTTGACCCAAACACCTGTTTATTGATATTATATTAGTTTCTCTTGTTCAAACCTGTCAACAAACTAAACATCTTTTTTATCCCAGAAAGACCTTGAGACAGAAACTCTCCTCTTAGTGAACATGACTGTGGAACGGAAGTGTGCTGAATATAAACATGACACTAAAGGAGATTCTCTTCTTTTGTGTGTGTGTGTGTGTGTGTGTCCTTGCAGGAAAGTGTGGACCTTGGAGAGATCATGTTTTCACTTTGCTACCTGCCGACCGCCGGCAGACTCACACTGACCGTCATCAAGTGCAGGAACCTCAAGGCCATGGACATCACCGGATACTCAGGTAAGATCTCGTGTGTGTTTGTGTGATTCACCTCCAGCTGCAGATGAGGCAAAATGACAACACAACACACACACACACACACACACAAACAGCGGAGAGCCTCTTCCACCGCCGCCTTCTGTTTATTTCAGCCACTATAAATATTCAACACTTGCAATAATCAGACGTTGTCAGCACTTTGTTGCAGGCGTTGTGTGTTTTAATAGACTCGCTGTTTCCACTTCTCCGTGCCCACGTTTCCCTAAAACACAGATATCACTTGTGCGATTGTGACATTTATTGTAGCATTAACTTCCAGGGTTCAGACGCGAGTGTGACGTTTTCTCCCCTGCCGTGTTTAATGACATTTCACGATCCTAAAGTGAGTCACAGTTTCTAATCCCCTCAAGTTTTTCGGGGGGTTTAGCTGTCTGCCATTATTCCAATCTGTGCCTCGTAAACCTGCAGCTACCAAATTGTGCCTCCGAGCACATTGTGTATTGCAAAGCAGGCGTTTGTTGTTACAGATTCTCAGGGCGGCTTACGTCGGGCTGAAACACGGAGCGATGGATCATACAGGCGTCGGGATGAAGATGGAAATCAGCATTCATCAGGAGAGCTTTTCAAAGTCGAGCTATTTAAGCGAATCCGCGGCCTGCCGTCTCCTTCTGTTTACACACGGCGTGGACTCATCTACACTTATTGCACGTTGCTGATGCCAGGTCCTCGGGGGGGGGGGTTCTCTCGTGCTCATGTACAAACACACACTGAGTGATGAGACAGGGCCACGGACGGCTCGCGCTTGAAGGACGTCTTTCAACCGTTAAAGTCAAAGCAAACACATCAAAGCTTCGTGTCCCAGAGGCCTGATCTTCACGCTCATTATGTCTCCTGCAGATTCCTGAACAGGACGATTCACTTTGAGAGTTTTTTTTCCAAACACACAATGGTATTTTTAACATTCCCCTTCTCGCCCATCAGATCCCTACGTGAAGGTGTCGCTCATATGCGACGGCAGGCGTTTGAAAAAGAAGAAGACGAGCATCAAGAAGAACACTCTGAACCCCACCTACAACGAGGCCATCATCTTCGACATCCCCCCCGACAGCATGGACCACGTCAGCCTGCACATCTCCGTCATGGACTACGATCTGTACGTAACTGGTTCCTAACAAACCACAGCCATCAGTCAACTGGTCGATGAGTCGATCGATAGAAACCAGCAGCTAGTTTGTTAATGATGGATTCAGCCTTTGACTCCATGTAAAGATGGACGACTTGACGCCTCCTCCATGCTAGAGGATGGGAAGTGCTCCAAACTAAAAACTCAAAGTACAAAGCTGGTTTCTATCAATTAAGGTCGTTCTTATCTCACTGATATTTGACATTATTTGACTTTTTGATGCTCTGGCTCTAAATAACGTCCAATAGGATGACCACCTGAATCCTCGATGTTTTAGCGTAACTTTTGTACAACTTGAGGAAATGGAAACTCTGGTTCCAGGCTCTAAAATGACAAACCTTGCATCTATTTATAGCTTGTAATAAATCATTCTAAACTTAATTTATGTGGTATTTGTGAATGTGATTGTGAATTGGTGAAAACGTCCCTGTGGACTCTGGGCAGCTGTGATGGCATTTGTTGACATTTTGGGATGTTTCACAATTTGGGACGTTCCTCTTTGCTCACCTTGAATTTAAAGTATTATTTTAATACTCGCTGGTCATAATCCAATAAAAACTATATACAGAAACTTGAAGTGAAGTAGGAGAGTGTGGGGTTTTCTTCAGTGAGGGAGATGAGTGGTGTTTACTATTCAATGATATTTAACAAGGCAGTTGAACTTTCTCTTGTGGAAAAGCAACATAAATTATTAGAAGCCCTGAGTCCTAAAAGATGTATGAAGTTAATCCGACAACGATTCAGATCCTCCATCGTGTCTAATGCTGCAGAGA
Organism: Platichthys flesus; assembly: GCF_949316205.1. Lineage (NCBI taxonomy): Eukaryota > Metazoa > Chordata > Actinopteri > Pleuronectiformes > Pleuronectidae > Platichthys > Platichthys flesus. The sequence continues at coordinate 25,177,277 of NC_084951.1, read as the reverse complement.
AAAGCTCAGTTGCTACCTTTTGTATTTACAACATGAGGAGCTCTCAGTGGAGAGGGAGGGAGGTGGACGTGCTGCAGAGAGCTGACAGGAAGAGAACGTGCAAGTTAAAGGTCAGACTCAAAAGGTCAGACTTTAACTGTGCTCTATAAAGGGAGCAGACACACCCAGGATTAGAAACATGGCATCCTTGTGTTTTTTTCAGTCGTCTGCTCTTTATGCTGCGATTAAATCAGGTCCTGTTAATAATCTCAGGATTATTGTCAAGGAGAACAAAGTCCTCTCCCATTTAACCCTCACACCTGGTTAATAGAGAGGAGATCTGTTTTGATGGCCTCTGTGAGACGAGTCAATTCCGGTGTCACATGATCGGGGACAGATCCACTGCCTCAACCGAGACCACGTCCAGATGCAGATTTGTGTCTCCTTCGATTACGAGACGTCCTCCGTGCAATTACACACAATACTCTGATGTATGCAGATGTGGTGTCAGGTTGCATCAGACGTATTCACACGTGTGTTTATTTGTGTGTGTCCCCACAGGGTAGGTCATAATGAGATCATTGGCGTGATGCGGGTTGGGTGCAACGCCGAGGGACTCAGCAGGGACCACTGGAACGAGATGCTGGCCTATCCACGCAAGCCCATTGCTCACTGGCACCCCCTGCTGGAGTCTAAGAAATCCGAGAAGGAGGTGGGTTTGAGGAGAGCCGTTGTTTTAAAGGATCATTCTGTGCGTGTTCATCGTGCAGCGTGAGGAATCAGAGGCTTTTTCCTGGTAATACTCCGGTAATGCCTTGCTCCGAGGCCGAGGCTCCAGACGGCTGCAGCTGCAGCACAGCCCATGTTTGTCAATTGCGTTGCAGCGACTGAACTCCTGCTCTGAGAGATATCCCAGGAAATCCTCAATGCACAATACACACATTTTTCAAGGTAGACTGGTTTACACTTTCTGCTGAGAAAATGCTGCTCTGTAAAACCCCAGAACCAGCGTGAAAACCAGTCTTTACTCCAAATGAACTCAAATCAACGTAATCCATGCAATTAAACTACACACAGCTAGAGGCTGGAGGAAGAACTGAAACGTTTAAAATCAGTAAAAGTACAAATAAATACACAAAAACGCAATCAAGTAAAAGTTGAAGTACCACACAGAGGTGGGGAGGGAATGAAATTATATCGAAATGGGATAATCGTGCATAAATCAGCAATAGCGATGTAGCGTTAGCATGCTAGCTACCGATTAAGGCTATCGATTTTATTTGAACTTTAATTATTTAGTCTTTTATTCACCACATTAGAAAAAAAAACTGTTTTTACCTTTATCACCTCTCTACTATTTAATATTATAAATGCATATAAATAAAGATTTCATTGTTTGATTTCCCTTCATTATCTTAATATATCTATTTTTATTATTTATTATTATTTATTTATTATTATTATTATTATTGTTATTCTTACGTGAGATGAAAACAGTGAATCCATTCTCTCCTCATGTTCCTGTAGCACAGTCTCTCTCCTCAGAGCAGATACTCACTCTGTGTTGTGACCCGAGAGTGACAGACTGTAAAAATAAGCAGTGTGTGTCTCCATGAATCATCGCCTTGTGTCCCTGTGTCCTGCAGTGGAAGGCGAGGACGGCCAGCTTCGACAGCCAGGGCTCCTGCCCCTCGCCCCGCCCCCCCGCCAGCCCCTGAGCAGAGCCACCTGTGACCCGGCCGCCCAGAAGGGGGTTTCCTCCCTCCTGCTGACCCACGTCCTGTCTGTCTGATTGAGGAGAAACACAACCCCACTGTCTCTCTCCCTCTCTCTCTCTCTCTCTCTCTTTCTCTCTCTCTCTCTCCTTCTCTGTCCTCCGTCCCTCGAGTCTAGTCCCGGAGCACTCTCCCCCAGAACTGATCTAGGACCAACTGGCTATGTTGTGTGAAGCACTTCGTCTTTTCAGGGTTTTAGGGGTCTCTGATTTGAGACGTGGGCGTCCTCGTCCCTCAGAGGAGCCTGGCCGGACATTTGATATTGAGCCGTCCGGGGCCCGAGCAGTGTTCAGCTGCAGAGACTCTTTGATGGAAGAGCCCAGCTGGGTGCCGCTCGCTGGGAGCAGCAGGGAGTCGGGCTGAGGACACGTTTGGGGTTGAAGGACAGACTCACGTCGGGTTCTCCAGTGCCGCATTAGCATAGAACAATAACCGAACTGTAGCATTTTGGAACTTTTAGATGTAAAGCCGTTCCGTCAGGCATCGTTTTGTGCGGTGATTTCCAGAGCTCCGGCTGTTCTCCCAGTTTCTTCAGCGATTTGGCGGATCCCCGTCGAACCGAGGCCGAAAACGAAAACATTCTCGTCTTCACGATTTGAAGCTTTAACGCAAGCGGCCGTGACAAAACAGATTTGCAGAATGAATAAGAAGAAGAAGAAGAAAAAAGAACGGGATTATTGTGTTGTGGTTTATTTTTTCCAAATGGCTGCAGTGTTGTTGCTGATTTCAGTTTTTTGTCAATTCCCAATATTAGACGGCTTAATTCCCTGTTAAAGGCACAAATAGCTCAAAGTAGAAGATTTGAAAAGAGCTGTTGGAGCTGTGGAGGTTTCACTGGGGGAATTGTGAGCACACGTTACACACCTTTACCTCTCCTCCGTTTAACATTCAGAGCTAACTCACCCTTTTCTTCCAAGTGAAAACTCAACACAAACACTCATCCTTCAGACAAACACTCTTCAGAACTAACTGTGTGTGTGTGTGTGTATGTGTGTGTTTTTTTCCTTTTGTCCACACAGAAAAAGATGTGATGATATGTAACAAAAAACTATATATATATATATATATATATATATATATATATATATATGTAGCCTTGTTGGTGGTGATGATTGAGAAAAACCTAAACTCCTAACACATGCACCTCTCTTGATATTTATCATTTATCTGTAGTACAGGGAGAATCCATCCTGAACGTAACGTATGGAATATTTCTGAACATATTTGATATGAGGAGGAAAATGCAGCACTGCTCTTATAATCTGATTTCTTTGATTCTTTTTATGGATCCCCTTGAATCATTTGCTCTATTTATGATAAGTGTTTGTTATAAGATCCACAGATCCGCTGCTGACTCATCTACAGGCAATGAAGCCATGGAAAATAACCACAAAATAAGTTTTAAAATCTAAAACAAGCCACGGATACGCACCATTCAGGTCTGGAGTTCTGTTTTCTACCTGATTCTATAGAACTTTACGATGACAACAATATAGTGTGATGTTCCTGCAGGTTAATCTCCAGAAGTAGTTTTATTTTGCTGCAGGCAACATCTTCATTAAATGCGAGTGCACAAAAGTGGAAAAGAACAAAACCTGGGGTTGATTATTAAGAAAAAGGAAAATGTTTGATATCCCATGAAAGACAGTACATCATATTTTCTGGTCACGTCCCAGGATTTGTTTTCAGGTTGTGTGTTTGTGGCCATTTGTCAAACGCTGTGATCGATGCCGAGCTCGTCACTTTGTAGTGTGTTGGGATTAATTGTGCGGGAGGAGTAACGCTGGAGTATTGATGGACTAATGACTTTTAGAAAAACCCATCACTTTGTCTTAATTATCATTTGTCAGAGAAAAAGAAGAACAAAAAAAAGAGTCTCACGGCTGAAATGATAAATCTCATATTTACACATTTGATCTTAACAAATGAAGCTTTGGCCGAACAAACTGCAGCTAATACGCAGTTTTGCACTGAATGTAACACATCTGCCATTTTACTGGATCTAGGGTGTGGTACATTTTGTTATCTCAATCAATATTATCTCATCCCTGTTGCTGTTGTGCGTGAGGGAAGCTTTTGTGTATTTAATTTGTGTCGTGTGTTGACGTTCTGGGACAGAAAGATGTCAGATGTGATTATTGTGTGTGTGGTTTTTTTTGTAATAAGAATTAGAATCAGCCATTCGCACAAATCTGCTCCAAAATTAAAGAAGATTTGCAAATTAAACTGCATTTCCAAACACTACTGTTAAGATTGATTCAGGTAAATGGAAGAATAACAGTTGGTGCCGCTAATTATTATATTATAGCTATTTTCTATTAAACCTCTGCAGAAGCACAAGGTGCATAAAGTAAAGAGCACCAGTCTAATTTCAAAAGAATGAAAACAAGAGGATAAAACAAGGTGGAAATGTTGAATTTATGTTTCCTGTGAGTCAAAGATCTGATGTTTCATCTGCTGCTATTTGTCATTTCTCCATTGAAGCCTCTTTGGATGTTAACATCTCTAAAGATTTATTCTCTAAACCTGTTTCCAGATTTGCTCTTTGATACTTGCTTTGATTTTACTAATTCCCCAAAAAATCCCCAATTCAACACAGAAGAATCCTGAGAATATTAAATTCCCCAGTGTCTCCACTCTGTGTCGTTATGTGCAAATAAAAAAATGGGTGGATGGAAACACTTTTTAGTTATTCACGTGCAAATAGACCAAACCCAAGCAAAGCAAATTGAAATCACATGTGCTGCAGATATACAGACAATGCAACCCAATACAGGAACGAACAAAAGATCCATGAACTGACCTGGTACCTGCTCTGAGTTCAGTTTGTGACCTTTATTGAAGTTATTGAGTTTGAAAGTTTAATTTGCTTAAATGTATTCAACACAGAAAGTTTCATTGACTTCTATGATCGTTTCTATGTTATGGATTTACCTTGTTTTCCCATTTCTGCTGCTTTATTTTGAAACTCTCCTCGCCAACTCTTCCTTTACCTTCCTCTTCCTCGTCTTCCTCCGGTTTCCCTTGTGATTGTCTTCACCTGCACCTCATGTGTGTCACGTGTGTTTAATTATGAACACAACTGTCTCTACAGTCTCTGTGTGTCCCTTTGTCTCAGGTGGTCTTTTATATTCGGTTCTTGTCAGATCCGTTTGCTTCTTCCTGTTTTTCCTGCTTGACTTTTCCAGTTTGATTGGATTGTCTGTTTTCTACCTTCCTTCAATGACTACATGTGTGTTTAGTGTTTTTCCATTGAACTCAACTTCCCCTGTCTTTGCTTCAGTGCCTGTAGTTGGGTTCTCCTCACTAGAACATCTCATCCACCTGCATCACGTATTTCTTGATTTGCTTAACTTTGCTCTATTTGCACGTGTTGATCTCCACTGTACTGACTGTTCCTCTATAAGCCATTTCAATGTAAGAGTTAGAGCCACGTACAAAGTCACCTTTTCAATTATTTGAATGGTTTTCCAACAAGCTGCTTATCTTCTAAACACTGAAAATGTCCATATGTACTTTATGTACATGATGAGGTTGTTTTCTATCCCCTGCTGCTTCCTGAGTCTCTTATAATATAAAAGAAAACGGGTCTTAATGAAAAGGAGGATCCATATTTCTGTGATAAACCTTATTTTCCTCCAGTTCTCAGTTAATACTCCATTAGAAATTGATATTTTATCGTGTCTTTATATATATTTTTGCTGTAATTGGCCAACTCAGATACACAGTCAGTTCACTCAGGCCAGAAAATGCTCCAGAGTCGATGTGATATCAGGCAGTAAAAGTGCAAACTGGGTAGAACTTGTACTGATAATGTCTTTTTGATGTGAGGACCGTTATTGAACAGAATTCAGTTCAGTGTTATCTCAACAGCTGCAACTTTTTAAATCTGATCTGGAACCGTGTTCTTGGCCGAGGACTCGTCTAGACTCTGCTGCCGGGGCCTCGCTCAGCAGCAGAGGATGAGTCAAAGCACAGAACGACAAACTGCTACAGAACAACGCAATGCATCGAACACACAATATATCACAGAGTCTGGGAAAGTTTCGTTGGCCAGACGTGGAGACGAAGATGCGTTCAGCAGGCCGAGCAGGATCTGTTTAGGCCATTTCCTCCGTGGGTGTGGTTTACCCAGAGTGAGTGAGCTGCTCAGTGGCTCAGTGTGTGTGTGTGTGGGGGGGGGGGGGGACGACAGCTGATGATGGGTGGACGGGTCAGCATCCACGCAGCGGTGGCATTTCTCTAATTGGCACTTGTTGTAGCGGGAGTGAGTCAGTGCCTCATTGGACGTGACAGTTTCGAGGCTCGCTCTCTTTCACGCTGTTGTTTTCCGACGGCTCCCTCCCTCCCCTTAGGTTTCTGATACTTTATTTAAATGTGAAAAAAAAAAAATCTAAACAAGACGTTGAAAAAGTCGTTTCTGTTCCACCTCTTGTTTGAAGAAAAAGACAAAAACACGTGTTTTATGATGGTCATATATTTCTCTGACATGTGCTGTGTGTTTTCATCGTAGAAGAAACCTGTTAAATCACTTGCCTCCGTTTATATCGACTGTTTCAAAAACCCTCTAGCTTTGCCTACTGTCGTGATGTTTCTTGAAATGATCCCGTTTCCTCTCCTACCTGTCATGATAGCACTGAATTTACAATTTTTTTATTGAGCATTTTGTATCTGTAATTATAGAAAATGTTTGAGAAAAGAAACGTTCTGGTTGGTGGACATCAACAGACGAGTCTATTATGAGTTCACTTTAGATTCTAGATCGTTATCAGGCCTCGCACCACGTGAGGCCCGTGTGTAATAAAGTCAAATGAAACCGCACAGTAGCCACAAATCCTCATTGTCTGGTTTCAACAGGTCTGATAATCAAGTTTGTTCTATTCTCTCCCATGCGGTGTGATGTGTTTCTTTTTCTTTGATTAAAAGACTTATGCAAAATGAGCTCGGCGTTGTTGGTTTTGTGGCAAAAACACACAAAACACAATAACAACACAGCGAGTGGCTTAACGAGCGGGAGGGGGGGGGGGCGCGAAGGAAACGAGATTCCTGCTGAGTCAAATGGTCAAATTAAATGAGGAGAGGACACACACACACATGCACACGCACACACATGTACACACACATACACACCACAGAGCAGAAGACTCCACAAACCCAATTAAACTAAATGGCATTTCCATGTTCTTTTGTAGTTTTTCTGGTATTTTACACAATATGAAAAGGATAAAATCGGGAGATAATTCTGTCAAGAGGCAAATCTAGCTATATATTATGTGTGATCTGCATAAAATGTGTGTTTGAATGTAGCGTCTACAGATTGTGAGGTTAGTGGAAGGTTCCGATTTTTGTATCCAGCTAATTCCTCAAGCCTGAGCGTGATACGGGAACAAAGTGTATCACACATTTAAAAGATTTATATGATAATATAATATATAACCTCAAAACAGGCCTAAAGAAACCTAGCATCGACCCTGAAAATCCTGCATTCTCTTAAATGTCCAGCAGAGGGCGACTCCCCTGGTTGCACAAAAAGGGAAAGGTATGAAAAAATGACCACTTCTTGATTTACACTTACATTTATAAAACAGTTTATGTCTCAATCTCTAGTTTCAAGTTTTCAATACAGTATGAGGTTCATTTAGTAAATAATGGTCCTTTAAGAGTCAAATATGCATTGGGGCATGGATGCTGTGTGATTGACAGCTACTACCGACCAATCGGTGCAGATCACAGGTGTAGATGCAGCGTCCTCAGACTCAGTCAGGCTCCACCCCTGCCCCCCCCACTTCTCCAAATATGGAGACTTTTGGTTTGAAATAAAATAAGATGGCGCTATACAAGAATACAAACCAGTGCATCTGGCTAACTTAGCTTAGCATCGGGACTGGAAGCAAAGGAGAAACGCTTCCCAGTCTCTGTTCAAAGCTTCCAACAGGTTTTCCCTCGAGGGTTGAAGGCATCTGGCACATGCATTGTTGACTCCTACAGAGGCATGTTCAGTAACAGTGGAAATCCCATTACTCAGGCCACGTTAAGCCCTATCATGGGAGGGATATGTACAGATTTAATGCTCCTATGTTTCTCTCCTTGCCTTCGGGAACATGACACCACCTCCCCCGCTGTCACACCAGCATCTTCCTCTTCATGGTCAGCCTGTAGATGATTTGATATCCGTCGTCCCAGCCGTAGAGCTGCTTCTCCTCTGGGTTGTACTTCAGACTGGCGTGGGCCCCGTACCTCCTGGGGAAGTAGAGCAGGGGAGCCTCCTCGCTGATCACCATGTCGTTGACGTCAAACACACACTGGATCCGCGAGCGACTCACCAGGCGGGTGTTGTACACGACATAGACGGTCCCACACACCACAAAAGCCGCCTCCGCGTTCTCCCTTGGGCACCGGGTGTCCCAGATCTGTTCTATATCGAGCGTGGCGGGGTCCATCTTAGCAAGGTTGATGTTGGGCTCGCTGTCACTCGTGGCGAACAGGAGCCAGAGGCCCTCGTCATCGGCTGCGAGGTCCGCCACGGTCTCCGGGTTGAGGTTGTACACACTCGCCCGGCTGTCCACAGGGAACATGGCGATATCCGTCACCGTGCCACTCATCAGGTCATATCTGACGACCTGCAGATCTGTGTCAGCCTCCTGCATCACGTAGTACAAATACCCGTTATGCACAGCACTGCCGGGGCCGCTCCAGGCAAAGGGCAGCCGGATCTGTGTGCCGCCGGCGAGTCCAGGAGAACGGGAGAAGTCCTGAACAGAGTTGAACCGATAGATGACGTCTCCTGAAGTCCCGTTGAAGACGTAGACCCTGGAGGACCTGGGGTCTCTGGTCCACATCCCCTTGGGACCGCCCACTCTCTTCAGGATCTTCACTGATCTGATGCCAGAGATGATTTCAACACAGTCTGAAAGAAAGGAAAAAAGACAAAGTAGAAGTTTCAGGCTTCATGTGTGGAAACCAGGATCCATCGAGGAACTCGGCTGTTCTGTTCCTTCGCCCGTTGAGCTCCTTCAGGCTCTCGTGGGATGTAACAGAGCTGCTAAGTGTTTTCACAGATTCCCTATTTGTATTTCAATTCCTAAACTTTTTGTGGAACTCATTGTGGAGGGAGTTGGGAAGCTCCCACATTCCCTGATACAGCAGATTTTGCTTCCACATTGTTCATTATCCATTTAATCATAAATATTTAATGGTAACGAGAAAAAATTTAAGATTTGAAACATTTCAGGGGTAAAAATCAACCTAAAGGGAAATTAAAAGTGAAAACTATGTTTGAGAAACTGAAAATACAACTATTTAAATCGCCTGGCATCATTTGCTCCATTACCATGTTGCAGTAAAATGAAATGTGTGTTCGCAGTCTGGTTATTTAGAAACTTCCAGCCGCCTGCAGCAGTCGGAATATGGACTTCTCCAAATTCAGGCAGATTCAAAGCAGTGAAGGGGAAATTGAACACACAGACTCATAATGAGAGGAAGTTTGAGTGCAGCGAACATGACAGCACGAAGATGCTTTTTGTGAGAGCAGTAAAAATAACTGATGTGTCCTGAGGGGAGTTTAGCATTATGCTGAGTCATGCAAAGTGGTGACCCCGCGATGCCGTGCAGTTCGTTTTGGGTCGTTTCACCGACGCTCACAATGGGTCGCTGTGTGCGGACCTCACTCCAGCGAACATGAGCTCGGAGATTAACGCCGCTGACCTCAGGGCAGTTTCCTGTCCCTCCTCTCTGCAGAGCCACCGCTCCAGATCTCACACACAGAGAGAGAGAGAAACCTTTATTCTGCATAATTCTGTTGCGTAATCGATTGTGTTGTTAAGTCAGAATAACAAAAACATCCGTACTTTACTTTCTTGCTTTGTGAGAAGAGCCGGTGTAAATGGTACCAAAGGAATTTGATGATCTAACCACAGCCGTTTAGCTTCTGGAACCAATTAAGTGTAACGTTACGGATCTGATGCTTAATGTGCCACACTCAGGGTTGATGTGTCTCATGGAATTAAAATCTGATTCCACAACTTTCCGCTTCGTGCTCTAATTGGGTGATAAATCCATGTGCTACCTGAGTGAAGGCTCCACTTGTACTTCTACTTCTTTTGGACGTGGAGATTATAAAGACGAGCGCTGTGCTCACACAGCAGAAGCCGTTTCTGTGGGAGTTGAGCTCTGCTGAAATAAATGAGTCGCATCAATGAGCCACATTTCTCCTGGAAAACGTGACAGTCCACGGACTCGTAACAACGTTGTGTTTGTGTTGCCATTTTCCAGTGGCCTGGTTTTTCCCAGACAGCGGCCCAGCAGAAGGAGCTGGTGTGGTGCCCGCTGAGATGTGTAATACAAACTGAACCTCTGAGGCTTGTGTGCTACCGAACCTCCAGGGTGGGCTGAAGCATAAAGGATGAAAAGCAGCTGAAGTGGGTTTTTCCCTGCAGCTCACCAGAGACTCTGGAGTGCAGCTCCTCCCAGTCCTCCTCTTCCTCCTCCTCCTCCTCTCCTCTGCTCTCCTCCAGCCCCCAGACCCCCTGCTCCACCACCTTCTCTGCCTGTCTGGCACAGGCCCGAGGCGAAGTCTGCGCCTCCACGTAGTCCATCTCCCGCTCCACCCGGTCCACCCGGACCGCGGCTCCTTCCAGGTCTTTGAACAGGGAGCCGTGCTCGCTGCTCAGCCCATCCACGGCCTCGGCGGTTAACTTCTTGAAATCCTGCAGCTCGGTGTGGTACCGGTGGGACTGGTCGTGCCAGAACTGCATACGGTCCTGAGAAGAGCAAAAAACAAGTGCTGTAACCCACTGCAGGATGAGATCTGTCTGGTTCATACTAAAGTTACCTGACGAGGAACAACAGTGTGTTTACTTTGTTGAGCCTTTCAGCCCCTTGATGGCTGCAGGGGCTGCAGGCTGTTGGCCCACACTCTGATATCTCATTCACTATTTAACACATGGCCATGAAATCCTGTGCAGATATTCTCCGATCCCTGAGGATGAATTCTAATGATTCCTTTGGTCTGTCAAGGTTGAGGTTTGTGGTAGAAACATAGTTTTGATAGAATTATCTGATGCTATAGGAAAATGGTGCAGAGACTGAGGGAAGAAGAGTCTACTGCAGTTACATCGGATTTCTAGGTAACTCGAGGGGCAGCGACTGAGCTCGGTCACGATTCACAATCACACTGATGAGCTTTTATATATAAAGTATGATTAAGACGGAAATTAGGAAAATCAGTGGAGAGCAGGGCTGTTGTGTTTTAATAGCTTATTATGGCTGATGATTCCTCACAATATTGAACAGTCTGCACAGCAAGGTCAACATTTAAATTTGAGCGACACAATATTTGCAAAAGTGACAACATTCCCCTCAGCTGAGAATACAAAGAATATGAAAAAATCATTCAAAATAAGATGGTGAACATGATAGTTATCCTGCATCGGTTCGTTTAAATCATAATGTTAAACAGCCGAGTGGAATATGACCCTAAACTTCTTAACCAAGAAGAATCTTAATAGAAGACGACAGGTTATATACTGTTTGTATCTAGTTATGTATATATACGTATCAGAATATACTAATAATCCCTGTTTGCATTAAATGACCCAACCGACCCCCTAGATCCAATCAAGATGCACCAATCCTCACACACTCATAAATATCATTCCCCTTAATATACCAATTTCATCAAGATCCATTGAATTACTTCCTTGGTTAACAGGGAACATGTTAAAGAGTAAAGAAAATTCCTGGATCTTCCCCTGATTCAGATCTGCACCAACATGTGATGGGATTTTCAAATCCTACCACCAAGTTTCATGGTTTCATTCAATTAATTATTGTGTAATCTTGCATAAAATCACACACACAGAGAAGGGTGTAAACACAAACCTCCTTGGGGGAGATAACCACAGCAAACCGGTTTGTAATCACCTCTCGTGTTTTTCTTTATTTCTTGCAAATCCTGCAGATGTTGCATTAAATGCACCGAACCTCAACCTGCTGGCGTTATCATAACGAGGAGCGTCTCCATGCTGACGTTAGCATGTTGCCTCAAAGCACCGCTGGGCCTCGGTGCTGGTTTGTGTTGTCCACCACCACCACCACGAATTCCAGATGGTAAAAAGTGTTTGAATCAAAGCATCATCAGCAACCACTGGACAGCGCTGTGTTTCCTCATTGTCGTGACTGACAGGTGAATAACTCACCAGTGAGATGTAATAACTGACGGCTGCTCCTCTGTCTCCTCCGCCTCGCTTCTCATTTCCCCCCCCCCCCCCCCCCCCCCCCCCACGCTCGCTCGGAGGCCCGTGGTCAAATGGAAAAAGGGAGTTCAATGAAAACTTGCTGATGAATTACCCGTGCTCGTATCAGTGCATATTGAAATTGAGACTGGAGGGAAGCTGCGGGGGGGGGGGGGGGGGATTTAGACGTAAATAGACATTTCATTTCATGCGGATTACAGCTCGATGATTTGTCTTTTTGCATCACGGCCGCACACTTGGTGAAAAAGAAGGAACTCCTTGAATTAGAGTTCAGTTGAATGACCCCGAGAGGAACACAAACATTTTTCTAATCCTCACCTCAAGACCAACAGAGAAGTGTTTCCCTGACACACAAACACACAACACACTTTAAAACTCAACAACAAAACCAAACTCCACTCCGTCCCGGAGGCTCTTTGTTGCAGAACAGATTTGTTCCCCATTTGCAGAAGACACCTTTCCATTAGTCCTCGGGGATGTTTGATGCCACGGCAGCAAAGGTTGCACTTGTTCTCATTACTTTGTGTGTCATTGTCTTACATGCTGAAGGAGTTGTAACGTTGCTGAACAGGGGCTGCGTGTCGCATGAGAAGAGGCGCCCTGCACCAGCTGATATCCCGCCAGAGGCCCCTTGCCAAGTTGATGAGCTGGGCACACATTGCATTAATTGGCCCGCATTAGTTAAGACATTAAATTCAAATCAAAGGAGGAGGAGGCGGCCATCAGGAGCTGGAAAAATATGAACTCCTGTTTCAAATGAGCTACTTAAGAGGGAGGTTTGCTGCCACTTTGTGCATTAAAACAACATTTTACCGATCAGAGGTTCAAAGGAGGGGTTGCTTCTTACCTCGATAGCCAACAACCTGTTCTCCAGATAATCCATCAGCCCCTGGTAGTAGTACTGAGCTGCTGTCATGGTCCAGGCTGTGGAAACCAGCAGCACCAACACCGGCCTCATTTTAGAGTTTCCTTGTGAGCCCAGAGTTTCACACGAACCAGTGACACCAGTATACAAAGTGCAGCCACACGTGTGAAGAGGTGCGACGGACAGAGAGAGCGAGAGGCCGCTCAGAGTTTCCCAATTTCTCTGACCGCCCTCACTTTGCTGGAATGTTTTCACAAACTCTCAGGGAGGAGCCTCGAGCCTCTTACCCCTCGCTGTCCCCGGGAAAAAATAAAAAAAATGACTGAATGTGCTCCAGGAAGTGTGTGCACGTGTGTTTGTCTCAGCAGGGATTCGAACTCAACACGGACTAAACTTAGGACTCGGTTTTGATGACGCTCGTTTTTGGCTCTACTCTTTGGAAAGGTTAAATTAAGAGTGCATTTTTTGTATACATCAATCCATACACTGTTTCAGTTCTGCTATCATATGCATCCTCCTGATGAAACACAATCAGTTGCATTACAGCCTGCAATCATTTATTTATGAGCTTATTTAACAGTGCACATTAATAAACATTGGTGTGGATGCAGAGTTAAATAAGAGGCTGTAATTCAAATGAAGTCCCTGAAACAAAAAGGACAAAGTCACCATGAAAGCAGAACATGAGGATTAGACAGTAAAGGTTTTTAGAAGACAAAGCCTGTGTTGCTGTAAAATAATGAAATTAGGTTTTTTCCAGCTAAATAATGGCATTTAAAGAATATTCCACTGTGGATGCACTTAAGATGTAATTCTTACTATTAAAACGCTTAAAGAGCAGCAGACAACAACAACATTCCTCCTGGTATGTGTTGTTTTTTAATGTGTTTATAATGTGAACAGAACCAAACCGTTCAGGGGCAAATCCACATAAAGAGAGTCGAGGAGGACGCCAGCGATACTCGTAGAGGAAAAGAAGTTCAGTGATTAAACAGAGACTGTGTCAGCAGAACTAAGATCCAGTTTCTAAAGTAATCTGAGGAAAACAACACAAAACTGTTAAACTCTCGTTCAGAAGTGAAAACATTTGCAGCGTTGCATTTACTCCATTAAACAAGAGTCAGACATTTATGGCTTCACTGGTCCCCGCAGTTGATCCGACTTATTGGTTCCAGCATGTAACACACACACATACACACACACACACACACTCGCACACACAAACACACGCACACACACCCTGACTGTTGTAATTATTCAATAACACTTTGTTGTCACTCGAACAGACATTGTGAGGCTGTGATGTGTGCGAGCGGCTGTAGGTTGTTCTTGCTGCAAGAAACATGAGGTTTGGATTACACACTCACACACACAATCACACAGACAGACACACAATCACACAGACCGACAACGCGTGACCCTTCACCACAGATCAGTGTTCAGAAAGGTTCTGGACCCAGATGGAGGTAAAGTTTTAAAGAAAGAGGAAAGGAACGCTAAGTTCATAAAATATTAAAGCCCTGGTTGTTGGGACTTATAAACTGTTTTTGCATTGTTCATTCAATGTAATAAATTAACACCAAATAAACTAACTTAAATGGAAAATGTATATATATATATATATAAATATATATATATAGCATCTCAATGTGGTTGTTTTGTGTAGCTTTGTGGCTTTTTTGTGTATCTTTGTGGTTGTTCTGGATCTCTTTTAAGTTGTTTTGGATCTCTGTGGTCGTTTTTTGTCTCTTGGTGGTAATTTTGTGTCTCTTTTTCTTAATATTGCATCTGTTTGTGTTGGTTTTGTGTCTCTATGTTGTTGTTTTGCATCTTTTAGTGATGGTTCTATGTATCTTTGATGTTGGATTGTTCTGCATCTCGTTCTTAGTTGTTTTGCATCTATTTGGCGTTATTTTGTTTCTCTATTTAGTCAATGTGGATCTGTTTGTGCTCATTTTGTATCTCTTTGCGGTAAATTTGTTGCACCTGTTTCACCTCAGGGCCAACACACTGTGACTGTGGAAACACAACCTTCAGCCTGTTGATGTGTATCATCCCAGTCTGATTAAAGGTCAGTGCAGACTCCTCCTAATGACAGTGGTGTAATCAAGGAGCGTCTTCTGATTGTCTCCTGGCCTCCATCATCTCCACGAGTCCTGAACTGAACCTCATCCACCCATCGTCTACCCCCCCCCCCCCCCCCCCCCCCCCCCCCCCGCAGACTGCAGACCGGGCTGCCGGGGTCGTCATGGTAACAAAGTGCCATACGGCTGCTCTTGGAATCGAACTGGTTAAACTGGAGTTTGATCTAATCTGGAACCAGGAGGCGAGGGCACCGACAGGCCAATGGCTGGTGAAAACCCTGTGTGTGTTCTTGTGTGTGTGTGTGTTTATGCCCCAGAGGCGCAGTTTCTGAACGATTTGAGTCATTACAGTTTATCGCCCCCCCCCCCCCCAATTTGACAGAAATCGATTTTTGAAGCCTCACAACGCCTGCTGCTCAGTGTGGATTTGTTTTATGTATTATTAATTACAGGCTTAATTTCCACCATTGATTGGAGTGATGTGATCAAAGGGCAGCGCATCATTCAGGATCCATTAGGTTCCACTGACCTCGTGACCTTTCAGCTCAGGGCGGAAACTGATGCTGGAGACACGTATCACTGATTCACTTTAATCCAAGGAGGGAAACAGAAATGTCACCAAACCTACTTCACACTATAGAGATGACCACAAGATGGCAGTATCTGTCTGTATGTGAAGTGAGTAGTTAACGGCGAACAGATCCTTTGCTTAGTACCAATACAACTATACCGCAATACAAGTAAAAGGTCTGCATTTAAAATAGTAAAATCTGACCAAAATGTACTTAAACTGTCAAACAAAAAAATGATAATTGGCCCTAGACTGATGTTTTATCAGATTATTAATTTTAAGCAAATGTTTATTTTTGTTTACGGAGTGAAACTGTGGAATTCTCAGCACAATTATTTCAAAGTATTCATTTTAAGAGACACTAAACTAAACAGCATGAATTTATTGAGCTTATTCCTTGTGCCCTTATTAAACCAGGTATGTAAGAAAGTATTACAGTGGTAAACCTTCTCTTTGCCAAAGACTCGGCTTGAATGTGACGTTACTTGTGGGTTCTGGGTTGGTTGGATTCAGTCAAAGTATATTTGTGTGCATTCATATTTTATTATGCTCTGATATAAAGAGATGAACAGATCCAGATATAAAGAGCAGCTCACCTCTGTTTTTCCACCTGGACATCTAGAAGCATCAGGTATGTCCAATCATTGCTCAGGAACAAGATGCAACAGTTCAATTAAATCATAATTATTGTTATAATAATAAACACATCATCTATACCGCTTGTCCTTCGTGGGAGGTGCAGGAGCTGGAGCCAATCCCAGAGGTGGCGAACTCCCAGTACGGGTCACCAGTCCACCGCTGGGCAGACACACATTTAAACTTACATTCACACCTACAAGCAAATTAAAGTTTACAATTAACCTGAGTGTGTTTGGACTGTGAGCGGAAGAAGAACCTGGAGAAAACACAGAAGACACAGGAAAAGGCATATTGTTTATTTAAAACTTCAGTAAAGAACTTAAACTTAACTTATTAATTAATTGAATTAAGTTTGTTTAAATAAAAGTTAATTAATTATATTGGCAAAATCTATAAAACTTTGGAAGCGTTAAAGTTAGTTACAACTATATTATTATCATTTCAAAACTACACTAGAACTCTGTTATAAATCACTTATCCAAAGTTCATACACTTAAATACCAAAGAGGGTTAAAGCTTTGATTGTGATTATGAATGTGTGTGTGTGTGTGTGTGTGCATGTCTGTGTGCGTTGTGCGTTTGTGCATGACAAAGTGCAGAGGATCTCATGTAATCTCATGTGTTAGCCTTCACACCAGGCGTCGGGAGCCGCCCGTAAAAACCTCTTTCCTCTGCAACTAAACAAAAAGCCAAACACCCGGAGAGGCAACATTCTTTATTACCCTTTGGTATTGATGGAGAGGGTCAGAGAAACGCAGCGCGGTGCCAGGTCGTATAAAAGTGCAGACCCAATGGGTGAAGCAACGTAAATCCTTTAGTCCCTTGTAAATAGCTTTAATACACCCGAGGCGCCAAATCACTTGACCTGCGTTAGCCCTGCCGTTTGGGGGCTTTCTGGCTGACTGAGCAGTGTGGAGCCGGCCCTTCTCCTCCCATTCTCTGGCTGTCAGTCCAGGTAAGAGTCAAGGCCTTATTAGTGACACAGCAGCTCTGCCTGGCTCACACCCTCCAAGGCATCTCATGGATTTCATCAGCCACTCACAGCTGTTTTTCTATTTGTCTAACAAATTACCTGATTCTGTAAGGCAAGAATCTAGAAACAATTTGGCGTGAATCTAACAGCCTTGTTACAAACTCCCTGTAAAGCCTCAATCTGCATCATAACCTTGGATTATCGTCAGATCCTCTAACCCAGCAGCAGCCCAATAGAAATGAGTTCACCTGGCTTCTGTTGGTAAACCAGAGTTGAGAATTCACTTAGAAAGCTCAACATCAAGCAAGAAGAACAGCAGAAGATAAAGCAACCAAAACAAGTTATGGCTGAGTTGTCCAATAACACCAAGGCCAGGTCGGCATCTGTCCTGTCTCCTTAGACCTCTTTTAACTTCATGAAGTGAAATATGCTGCGATATTCACATCATCGCTGGCTTCACACAAACCGTGCATTAAGCTTGTGAATAAACACAGTATTCACCTGTTCTCCCGAAGAGAGGAGGACGACTGGCTGAAGTATCTACAACTGCTGCGATGAGCGCGCTGTGGAAACCTCGGAGAAGCCAGCGGCGTTGTGTGCAGGTCCACGAGTCCACTGGCAGTGGCACCCAGCTGGTGGACGTCTCCAGGACATCGAGTCACAGGAGCTTGACCCACAAGTTCAAATAAATCAGCTCGAGCATGAGTCCAGATTGACGAGTTTGGAGCATCCAAATGCCAAACATGACATCTGAGGCGAGAGACAGGATTTTCTCTTCCTCTAGTTGTCTCTTATAGCTCGAGTCCAACGCGGTGGACAAGATGGAGGGGTGGGGGCGTTGTATTCAGGCCACTACAGCTTCTCTCTTCCTCACTCACTGATCAAATCTCCAATTCAGTCTTTTTGGCTCCTTGAACTTGCCGATAACTTCTCGCTCTGTGCTTCACAGACGCTGAGCAGTCAGCTTTTGATGCCACTTCGTGGGAGGGACACACAGACAGAAAGTACAGAAGCCGAAGTTTCTGTAACAGACACCAGCTCTTTGATCACCGAGGATCCATTTTTCCATTTATGTCTATTTAAGGTCAAAGCAGTGCTGGATCTCCGTGTTTGTGTTGTTGGCCACATAATCTCGGAATGATAACAGCTTAGTGTGACTCTGAACCGTCTTTGGGAACATCCACAAAACGGTGAGTCATGTAACTACCAGGAATTGTGAAATGGTTTGAGGTGTGTGGTGTGTCCATGCCAGTCTCCAACGAGGTGTGCATTATCCACACACATCTCGTGCCCACGATGCATCGAGGGGCTTTTTGATAAATTAAATTTAACAGTAGTTTGAGCTCCCTAATGAAAACTGTCTCTCAGCCTGAATCTGACAGCCGACGTGCACTTGCTTGGCTTGCAGAGCCGGAGGAGGAGGCGGCCTGAGGGGCTGCAGGCGGCTGCTCCGAGGGAAAAACTCCTGACAAAGCTGCTTTCATCCACGGTGGGTGCCGCATGGGAGCCTGACCACTGGAAATAAAGACACAGCATGAGAGAGAATAACCAAGGACATGCCGTCACAGGCAGTTGTCCCCGGACAGGAGCACACAGCTGTGAGCCATACTCCGGTGCGGTCCAGACGCTGCCGCAGCTTGACGTTAACACACACAAACACGGCTGAGCATCCACGGACTGTACGACTTCTCTGCCGCTGCCAGGGAGGCAGCTGCCGTGAGAGGCTCCCGCTCGGAGTGCAGTACTTTAAAGCTGCACTCGTTTTTAGTCCTTGAAATTGCAGCTCAGATTAGATTTTTCGATTGTGCTCAAACATACAATGAGGTGAATGGCCTGTCTGTCATTGCCACAGCGCTCCCTGGAGGCCTGACACTGTGTTGACTCTGGTGCACCGGGCTGGAACATTACGACCTGCTTTAAAATGTACTTTACGTCACACACCAACAATCAGAGCCAAATAGCTCACATCACGGCCGAGCCACAGAAGACACTGAAGAGGAGGAGAAGAGAAAGTCAGCGAGTAAGAAACCGATCAAGAGGGAATATCGCTGCATATTTCACTAGTTGGTGAAAGGTTGCGGGACAGATTCCGACCTGATGTTGTTATTTGACTTTTGCTTGTGGGCTTTGTCTTGTGCTGTTGTTTGCTTTTTGTAACCATTCTTTTTAGAAACGTGTAATAAGCCCTGCTGCCTCACAGGTTTGGTCGGGGGTCTTTCTGTTTGGAGTTTGCATGTTCTCGTGTCTGCATTGGATTTTCTCTGGGAACAGTCCAAATACATGCAGAAGCTAGTAAATTGGAGATTGGTGTGAAAGTGAAACTCTCTGTTGGCGACCTGTCCAGGGTGTACCCCACCTATCGCCCCAATGTCAGCTGGGATAGCTCCAGGAACCCAAACACCCTCAAAGGTCGATGGATGGACAGAGGGAACACTTCAAATTGAGCACCGGTGATCCCCTGAAGTCTAAGTTCGATAGGAGCCTTTGAGTGTTGAACCACAGTTTCTCACAATCATGTGCATTTCCAGAAATCAGATTACATGGCCTTCACACACCCACCAACCACTCCTCGAGCTCTGCATGCGTGTGCGTCCCGAGCTCTCCACTGCATGACATGTTTCAGCATTGTCCCAGTTGCTGTCTCTGCCTGTGCAGCCGAATGAGGAAACATAGCAGGAGGCGGGCCTGTGCATACCATTATCTCACAAAGCACTCATTACAGGAGCATCTCCCATATCCCCTATACCAGCAGAACATGTCACCTCACGCTCTGAGCGCCGCGGCACTCAAACCCAACACGTCTCTGGCACAGAGCTCCACTCCAGCCATGACTCACTTGAGTGAAATGTCTTGAACGTTACAGATGCCAAATTGTGAAGTGAACAGAAATGTATGCGAGGGGCTCTGCCCTCTCTTCCTGTAAGCAGAGGGGGTTGGCGGGGGGGGGGGGGGGGGGGGGGGCAGTTCACCTGCAATCAGAACACAGCGTCTCATTTTGCCATCATACTTCACATGTACGTATATCTCATTTACTGTAAACACCAGAGCGGTAAAAGTGAGATCATAGTCTGCGGTCGAGAACATGAAATTACAGCTTCTGTAATTGCTCACGTTCATTATGGAGGCGCTGCGCAATCGCTCCAACACTGATTAGTGCATAAACACCAGATCCGAGTACTTATCACCACATTATCCCGCTCCGACATTTTGTTGAATGACCTGAGTGCATGTAAACGGGACATACTTCTTTTAGAAGGTAATTACATGTTCCGAGGCTCCGTGTCTGGATCAGTGAAAGTATGAATGCATCTTAGCCTGAGATTTATCCATAGTTGCTCTGTAATTACAGCGTGTCTCATACAAAAGCCCTGCAATACATTACCGTGACATTCATTCCATCATGTCAGGGTTCAAACCTGTGATCGCCCCTGATAAGCAGCCGCAATTAGCAACAGTGTGCTGCTGCAAGATGGAAACAATTTAGGAGAGTTCCTGGACTTCAGGTAAATTAAATCAAATGTCGTCGGAAGCCCATTAGGTATTTTGCTCGTATATGTCCTGAGTTACTTAATCCTGAAAGCCCGTGAGGGAGTTGTGGCGTCGCAGCGCGGCTCCGGAGAGGTGCGCTCACGTCAGCAGCTGTTTCAGTCCGCTGCTCGGTGTGGAAAGACTCTTACAGGGCCTACCTAATGGTAATTGTTGGGAGTGGTGATAGCCCATCGTCTGTGTGCTGGTATCTCAGGGTGGAGGCGACAGTGAAGCTGCTACGGTATATATGTCTAATATCTTCCAGATTTCCTCGTCTTGCAAAAATACATTTACACAGTGTTGCGTGACACAAGGTTGTATATTAGTAATATTTATAAACGGGGGGCACATTAAGGGGCTGCATTAAAATGATTAGGGGGGAGGAGGTCAGAGAAAGGGGGGCTGGTTATGCAAGTTTTCTTTTTGTATTTGCAGGGGGGGGGGGGGGTGAAGGCCTGAGGAGTGTTTTTCTTCATTTTCTCACCTCTTCGATTTTTATTTGAATAATAAATCCCACCGACATTCGTAATTATGCAAACAATTAAAATTCAAACCCTGGAACTTTTCTCAGATCACATATAAATTGTGCGGTTCACTCCATTTGTTTTGATAAAGATGGTGATTCCAAAAAGTTACGGTTAATCCAGACTTTGTTTTTCGATGTTTTTGGTCGACTTTCAAGGACACAATGTCCCATAAACCCAGAACCTTCATGTTACTGTGAAACTGAAGAGGTGGAGTCCATGTGAAGAACCTCAACAAAGACTTTAGAAGACAGCGTTATCAAGGCAGTTGTAGTTTTTATTTGCTAACGAAGCTTAAACTGTTTTTAAGAGATTGATTTCAACATGATGTGCTGTAACATAGATTACAAACAAAGACAGATGATATGAAAGCTCCTTAAATTAAAATAGTGACACATCTGACAACTGCAGGACAGACGGGATAGATTGATCTGTAGATTAATACACAGTCACTCAATGTGTTTACATTGTTTATTTCTATATAAAGTTAATCCTGTCAATAGAAACTTCTGCCCCGCACTGAAGAACTTTGTCAATTTTCCAAACTTCATCTACGGGACATGGGAGAAACAAACTTTGCTCATTTCTCTCACTCAGACTGTTCACAGGCTTGTTCTGACAGCATGAACAGTGATTTTCCTGAAACGCTTGTCACAGACGTTCAATCACATTTCAATTTGCTCCTGGATTAAACTAAGATATTCCACTGGATGAAACAAGTTAATTCACCTTGTTGTGCTACCCTACTCTACCCCTTCATATTTAGGGAGGTCCAGACTACACTATGGTTGAAGGGCTGGATGGTCACTACCCCTACATCATACAGAGAAATGTGACATTTGTAAAGCAACACTACCCACTTTGTTTTGTGCGACTCTGGCTCCAGATGACATCATCAACGCAAGATGGCGTCCATCTCTATAAAACGTCCATCTTTAAATATCGTATATGTGATGTATTCAATGTCGTTTTCTTTCCCAGTTTCTCTGAAAATATCGAAAGTAAACTCCTGGAACAGTTGGTTTCATTTTCATTCAGAAGCTCGATGGAATAAATGCTTTGCATTGAATTACAAAGCGTAGACGAACAAACGTTGACCCTGTTGACCTGTTGACAACAGCCAACCAACACAGTCAACTGGTGATGTGTCACTTTTGTCTGAAACCAGAAGATAAACCTCCACAATTCAAGTTCAGTTTGATTTTACGCCTCGATAAGACTCCAGATTAAGAGTTCATTGGGCTGCTTGCATTCTGAAATAATGACAGGGTTTAATAAGAACTCTGTGGGGGGTCTTTCTTTCTTAAAAGGTTTTGAAAAACAAGCTTCAGCTCTCTTCAGCACCCTGATACTGTCTCTACGGTCCCCAGGGAGGAGAAGTGGGAGATAGGCAGAAAGAGAGGGAGGAAAAAGTGTCAGGAAGAGAGAGAGAGAGATGGCATCTCAGACAGACTGTCTGGCTGCAGCGGGATCTCCAGCACTCAGCGTCATATGATTCTGGGGTCAGAGGTTATCCCCACTGATGAATATCGGGCCCAAGCCTCGTCTCCCTCACAAAAGAAAGGGAGTTGTTTTCACTCCCCGGGTCTGGAAAGTTTATTTCAGGAATCCGTCCTGCCAGCACGAGACTGTAAACCTGTCTCAAGGCAGAAGAGTTACGTCCGCAAATATTACTTCTTTTTTCTTTCAAGCCTTTTCTATTTTTTTTCTTGTGAAGGGTTTTTATCAGTTTGCCAAAACATGTAGAGATGCTCTATCTCTCTCTCTCTCTCTTGTCCACGGTCGTCTGTGAGTGTGATCCGGCTGCAGTGGGAGAAAGAAGAAGTTCATCCAGCACGTGTGACTCTTCACCAGGAGAACATACATCCCTGGGATTTGACAGGATTTGGAAGATTATAGTTTGCAGTCTGTCAAGTGTGTGAGAGCACATCTGTGTTTTGTGTTTTTCCTTTCATACTGAAGCCCTCACACCACAATGCATATTATTATTTTTGGGCAAATGTAAGGTGGCAACAATATGTGAGAATACACAATAAAAACATAGATATTTAATTAGTTCTTATTAAAAACATCAAACTTAATTTTTGCTTTGCAGTTGTTGTTGTTGTGTATCTTAATCCTCATAAATGAAGTAAACTCTATGATGAATAATCAGGGGGTGTTTCAAATAACAATGTCAGCAGGATTTCTCCTAAAAGCTTGTGGGAGATTCTCATTCCCCAGGAGTGACACGTGTGATATATGAGATCACACATGTGAACAAATGGACGGCAGGAGCCTGGACGTTTATGAGCCTCCTGGATCAGTGTCCACCAGGATATATACACAATTGTTTGACAGTCTTGATTTAAGAAAATGAAAAGCCACACCGGCCCTGCCTGCGGCGTGAGACGGGCTGGGGTGACACTCGAGGTGTTTCACAGGGTCAAGCTGCAGCAGGAGGAAGAGGCTGGAGGAAGAGGGGGTTCGGATGAAGGCTCGTTTCTCAAGGTACTTACCTCAGACTGTCCGTTGCTGCAGCTCCTCTCTTCAGCCTCTGTCTGAAACACTTGGTTTTAGCTTCTGTCTCTTTAAGGCCCCCCCCCCCAAATATCGGTATAGCCCCATTAGATTAAAGTATCTAGAACCTGAACTGTAGAATCTGTGGTTGTTTACAAGTGTACATTTTTATTTGAGTCGTCTAGTTCCTAACATTGCAAATCAGTGGGTTCTACCTCTTGATCGCCCTCTAGGGGAATTGCAGCCAAATTCAGAAAAGGGGCATTAAAAGGAAATGACTGTACTATGATATAATAACTATAATATAACTTTGTGTCTTGGAGAAATGCATGCAGACCATCACAGTGACTATATAATCAAGTCTCTTGTCACGTATGACTAACTTTGGCCTGAGACACATCATTCCCTGGATTCACCGTCATCACGGCGAGGACTTATCTTATCTCCACCATCAGCCTCAGACTCACCACACCCTCAGACACGAGCCACCAGCCCTCGGCCAGACCAGCGACTCCGCCGTTTTTATTCCCAGGAGGCTGAGAGCGAGTCGCCTCACCTGAGCCCCCCCGCTCCATCCTCTGCCATCACTGGGGGAGAGATAATGAGGGAGATTTGCCCTCATTAGTGTCAATGGAGCCATTTAAGGTCCAATCATCCGTCCTACGGAGACGAACATGGACGTCTGACATGTTTTCAACAACAGCAGAGTTTAATGCTGCTGTAACTGGAGACTCGATAAACTGCTTGGTCAAAAACATCTTTAAATGGACAGTTCAACCACGTTTTGGAAATACGATTATACATGTTCTTGATATTAGGACAAGAAAATGTATACCACTCTGTATCTGTTGGTATATGAGACTGAAAACACCGGTTAAAAAGTAGGAAAATCAGCCACGATCTTTTACAGTGAAGATCGGGACGTGTTGAACACAAGTATCTGACATCTACCAACAAAATATACTGCGAAAGGCCACTTGAGGTTATTCCCTGATGTTGTGGTTATTTCGTACCATGTCCAACATTGTGGTGGATCAGAAACACACAAAGAAACAATGCTTTTCCAGCTCTTCCAGGGATCGTGTGGCGTTCTCAGAACTAATGGGATATGAAGTTCCTCCAGCGAGTTCTGGGTTCACCCCGGGGGTTTCCTCTTGGTTGGGCATGCCTGGTAAACCACCAACAGAATGAATCCTGATGCCCGAACCACCTCAACTGTCCCCTTTGGACGTGAAGGAGCAGCGGTTCTCATCTGAGCTCCCCCTCGATGTCTCAACTCCTCACCCTGTATCTCTCAGGCTGAGCCCAGATACCCGACCGCGTCCTTTCGGTCTCCACATATACAATTTGCGAAAATGTAAACAAAAACAGTGAATGTTAATAAAAAAGGGGGCTTGTGTCACAAGATCAAGATGTAGCCAAAAGCCATAATGAGAATAGTTTTCATTGTTACACCCCCCAAAGCATTGTGGGACCTGTAGTTCCACAATTCAGTTCCAAAGCATTATTATGACCTACACTGAACAAATGTAGTTAGTTTGCAAAGTCAGAGTTTACTAAATCCTACTTTCATCCGTTCCAAACCCCAACAGCTGGACAGAGGCTCGCCTACCCCCCCCCCCCCCCCTGTTGTAGCCTAATGTCACATTCCCAAGCACATCAGTGCTAGCAATCTTGTCATTTCAAACAATATCCATTTCCCAAAATGTCAAACTATTCCTCCAACACACACAAACACAGAGGCACACAAGCAGCGCAGGGAGACATGAGAAAAAACAGACGAGACAGATTCCAAATGAGGACAACAGACCCAGGATCTGCGTGCGCAATTGTCCCTAATTATGACAATGATTCAAGGGGGTCCACATTCCAGTGCCTCTTATGGTTTTGCTGCTATGTATCTTGGAGCCTGTGGAGCCATTAACACGATACCAATCTTCCCAATGGCTCCAGTTTGGGCCTCCCCATGGGCTGCTGAATGCAACCTGTCCAACTCAAGGGGAGCTAAACATCCCCCCCCACCCCCTCTACACTCACACGTCTCCCCCGCCCCCCCTCCCGAGGAGGAGGTGGGCATCAGGACAAACAATCAATGACAATGACAGATCCACGTCAGACGGAGGATAATTATGGGAATGGCGCTCTGAAAGATACCGTGTCATTAAAACCCAGCGTCTCCACTCCAGCTAGAATAGTCTCTTTCCTGGTCGCTGTCCATGCTGTGAGGTGTGTGTGTCTGTGTGTGTGTGTGTGTGTGTGTGTGTGTGTGTGTGTGTGTCTGCTGTGTCAATGTCAAGCTGGACCAGCGTTTCTCTACTGCCTCCTGTGTCCTCATACAACTCATCTGTGGGTGTAATTGCCCCCCGGGCCGCTGAGTGAACCTGTGAAGGTGCAGAGATGTCGACATGACAGATACACGAGACACAATCTGAGAGGCCGTGCATGACGGAGGGAAATCTAAACTGCGCTTGACAGCTACAATTTGAGAACTAAATTGCAGAGAATACTTACATAGCTGCTGTCTGATTTTGAAACCATTCACAGTGAATGGAAGATTATTCAGCGGGAGACATGACACATTGAGTTTACCTGAGTTGCAGGAAAGTGCTCATGGCATTGAGTGTGCACAGGTATCTTATGATGTCCTGCAGGCACTGTTTAAGGATGTGATCAGTGTTTGTGCTCCTCTGCGTCGTCTAGGCCGTAATTAAGTCGCTGCGGCAAACAATAAATCAAGTAGAGATAAAACAACACCCAGACACAAATGTGGATTAATATCTGTCTCTTTCCATTTGTAACGCAATATAAATCACGGAGATTGGCAGCGATCACACCCCAACACCCTCTAACTAAATATTTGTCTGTTTTTTGGAATTTATAGAAATGTGGCACGAAAAACAAGTTGTAAAATGTATACAAAGAACAAATCAAAGCTAAAAAATTGTTGTCTAGCTTGTTTAGTTTCAATCAATCAATCAATCAAATTTTATTTGACAATTCTTCTCATAGGGCTTTAACATGGTGTGACATCCTCTGTCCTTAGTTCTACCGCAGCTAAAGCAGATTTCTTTGTTTTGAGCCTTTGGTGCTTCAACATCTCAATGGAGGAGGCACCCACTGTCTGGTTAGTCCCAGTAAAGACTGACTGGTGTAGCTGGAAGGTTCCTCGAATCTCCCTCTGCCACTTTAGTAAATATGTTTTAGTGGTAAATCAAACATTTAATTGGATAAGTAGCTTTCAATTCCCCAATTCTCAACTCCATTAAACCTAGTTTCAGACATGAACGTCTTATCACCAAAAGTTCCTTTCCAAGCTGACATCTTGTTCAGCCTCTACTACACCTGTTGCGCTCTCTTTTTCATCCTGATATGTATGTATTAGTTTTGTTTTCATCCGTTGCATGTTAGACATGTCATCACGCATGCGTCCACTTGCCCTCAGTGAATTCTCCAGCTGTGGTCAGTCTCCAGAGTTTCAGGTGCTGCTCCAGAGAATGTCCGAAGCCTGTTACTCTGTGCTTGGCTGTCTTACACACAGCCCCTCTGGATCGCTTCAGGAGAATATCCTGGTCAGTGCGTGTCTGAACGCAGCTTTAGTGTTTGTGCATCAATCGTTTTTTTTATGACACCTAAGTGGAAATTAATGAACCAATTAATATTGTTAGCTGAGGTTGCAAACTGCAATGGAAGAAAGAGAAAAAGTTGCAGAACAACAAATGCAAGATATAATTATGTTGCAATATGGCAGACTTTATAAATCATAAGCTTACGTTAAAGTTGCTCATTCTCTCCTTATTCTCCAAAAGTGCATCACTACAACATCACTACAACGACCTCTCGTAAAGAGTCGTAAAGAGGGTTTTTTTCTCCACAACCTGGCAACTCAAATGTCGTCCTTATCAGTATAAAAGGCTCCTGATTACCAAGTGGCACCAGCATGAATGTTACATATTATATTCATATGAAAACCAGCAAGTAATGAGTTCCAGTGCATTTATCTTTCATCTGCTCCTCAGGAGACACGAGGGGACGGGGACAGTATCACAGCAACAGGTTTGTTTAGCGCCGCCTAGGTATCAGCAGGACTCGGACTGCCGGGCTCTGTTTGGAGTAACTTAGGCTGCTGTGAAAAAATCCGAGGCATGCTAAAAACATAATATACAGGAGCCTGGCATCCCTAAGAGAGAGTCTCGCTGTCTGTTCCTCCCTGCAGGTAGCCATGTTTGGAAGTGCTGACAAACACAGAAGAAAGACAGAATGCATGCTGGGGTCCGGGGCCGGTGGCTGGCCCCTCGCCAAAACGTCATGTCCTCCTCATATTTGTGCTCCAACTATGGTCACCTTGCAAATCAAAGCCATTTGCAGATCTGGAGTAAAAACACTAATTTGGACTGATTTTAATTGTGCAAATTTGAGAACACGTGCACACATTCCGTGCTGTTGTCTCTTTGTTTCTGAGGATTCCTGCACAAAGGAGGATTTGCTTAGAGCCATCAGCCAATGAGTCAGTCACTGAGGTAGAGGAGTCTCGTAATTAAGGCCTCATTAAAGCTGCACAGCTCAACTATGCTGGTTTACAGGCAGAGAGAAACCTCGCAGATTCACAATGGGCCTATTCATAATACCCCATGTCTCCGAAGGGAAAGAGAAAAAGCAGTTGCTCTTAGCATTTGGGCAGATGTAATTGCAATCACTCAGCTTGTCTGATGCTGATAATGGGGTGATGGGAAATTCCTGTCAGAGTCGTGGCGCAGGGTGGTTTCACAACCACTTTGGCAGGCTCTGTGTTCCACTGCAGGGCAGCGAATGCGTTATGGCATGCTCACATAGCTGTCATTAAACACATTTTGAAAAAGAAGAAAAAAAACACATAAGACAATCAAAACTCACAAGTGTGTGCCATTCTCTCGCTCCTTGAGCAACGAAAAGGCAAATATTATTTGAAACATGTGTCGTCTGTCATCCCTGCCCAGTTAAACATGTTGAAAGACGACAGCTCGGGGGAAAAAAAGGAAAAGCTCCCAGTTACCTAGTATACACGATATATTCATGCTGCTTTCGACGTCTTTATTTTGATTTGTCATTTTCATAACATTTCTTTTCACTGGTACTAAATAGATGTGGAGGAATAGGAGGAAATTACCTAAATCTGTCGGGCATTTATTTAAAAAATGAAAGATGTTTGTTTTGTTAAATTTGGGGAGTTCTCTGCTTTTCAGCGAGCCGCTCATTCCCCTCTGGACGAAGCAGCTACGGTAGGTGGCTGAAATAGCACATGGGTGCAACGTTCTTGTGGTCAGCTCTCGGGTACAGTATGTGACACTTGGCATCTCAGCAATGCTTCCATGAGAAGCCTCTATTATGAGGCATTCATGCAATGATGCTAACAAGCTAATTTCCCTGGCTGGACAAGCGTCCGAGCCATAAAGTCTGAGCCCTTATTAGAGCCTTGTTATTAAAGCCCTCTGATACTGACCGAGGAGCAATATACTGATATTAAAGAGCAGCAAGATTTATCTGCTGCTTGACGGACCACATCTATTCAGTTTTAATTAAAGTGGAAACATAAGGGACTTTAAAATACACTTTGAAAAACAGGGCTAAGTAATAGGCAATTGATTCGGTTCCCTGAACAAATATGATTCAATCTTTTAGTCATATTTTACAGTTGTTTTCAATCTGCTGGTGTCAGCAAAGCTTAAGAAATGTCTTGTCCTGCATAGAATATTTTGATAAATTAAGTCAGATATGTAGGAGAATTCTGATAATAGAAAGTGAAGCAGACATTAGATAGGTAGTGATTATAGGCGTTTTCATCGAGAAGCATCACCATCATGTGCAGACACCAAATAGCAACGTTTCTGAAGAGTTTAATTTGAAATTACAGAATATAATGGGTAATAAAAAAATAGCAAAGACATATAATTTTCTTCTCGTAATAATCTGTGGTCTCAACTGTCCACAGGAGCGTAAATCAACACACGACTGATACATTTTCTCAAACATAAATACCATATCAAATTTCAACTGCTTTCCAATGTTACTGGTACATCAGTTATGATAAATTACAAACATCTGAATGTTAAGAAAAGAATAAGATACAGTTTAATAAATGACAACAGAGAAAGTACTTTCAGGAGAAACTTGAGTTGTTCTCTTACAGCTGTGTAACAGTCAAAAAGGTGAATGCGGATCGGTCCAACACATTTTAACTAAAGGTGTTTTCACATCATCCTGGAAAAACAGCTTTTGCGTAAATGTCAGTGGTGGAGTGGCTGGAACCGAAAGTTCACATGTGTTGAACTTGCTGAGCTGCACTGATCTTTACTGCTGGTTGAAAATGAAAGATTGAGGAGCTCCTAATCACTTGTGGTTTCTGTACTTCCAGAAATTTGCAATAAAACACTGGTCTCATAACAAGCCCGGACAAAAAGATGTTACCTCAGAGAAATATAACCGCAGATGCAGCTAAAGGTTTGTTACAAAAACACTGCTATATACATCTATCCTCTGTTAGCAGCATTACAATTGCAGCTTAGGTGGCACCAGACTGTAAAATAAAGACGAACGACATGTCTCCACTTCCTCCCGCTGTTCAAATGAAGCCAAAATACCACAGATCTACCTAAAAAGAATAGAAACAATCCTTGGAAATTATCCTATTTGCTAACTTTCTAACTGACCTGTACTACAGCCAGCCACCAGAGGGCAATCAAGATGTTTTGGCTTCACTTTCGGTAGCTGTCCTGTCATGTATCTTTAAGTAGGATCTGTGGGCAGCATCATCCAAAGAGCCTTGTTTTTCCACTGTAATACGAGCTAACAGCTCTGCTAACGGCTTCACGAGGTTGAACTGCTAACATGCTGTGTCTCAATTCAGGGGGTTGCATTCTTTGTAGACTTTCCCATTTCCAAGGCTCCTTCAAATTTTGGCTTTTCATCCCGAGGAACGAAGGCTCCAAGAGGCAAAAAACCCTTCCTGCCAGAAACATTTTTCAAAAGGGTAATCGCAGCTCATCAAGGAAAGCCCTGTAGACCAGACCGTCTCTTTTCGGTTTGGTTTCCGGTCTCTAAGGCTCGGATAGACTGCGTCCTCCAAATGGATGGAACCCATAGCCATAGCTGACTTTAACCATTGTACCATCTCATTTTGATCATGTTGGCAGTTAACATATCGTTGCAATTCCTCTTTGAAGGAAACGTGATCATGGAAATCCACCTAATACACAAGATACTTCACTCTGGACCACGAATGTGATGGCGAGGCTAAATGAATCGCGCCACCTTACTCAGTAGGATGCATCCTCTGGAAACTGTGAACATCTGTACAAAGTCACACTTCAATTCCTCGTATACATGTTGAGCTATTTCGGTCTGGACCAAAATGGCGGTGCAACCGACTGGCGACGCTGCTAACGTTGCTAAATATGCACTGATAGCTATGTTACAGAAATGTGTAATTACATATGTGAGCTATAACTTATCTAAGACCACATTCTGTTGGTGGGGCATATTTCCATTGTCCAGTGTACTCACAGAGTCTATGTACTATATAACTTAAATGTAAAATTGAACCCATGTTAATAATAAGTATGGTTCATGTGTGTGTATACAAGAGAAAACATGGACATGTCCGTATACACAAACGCAGACATGTACTTGTTCATGTTCCCCAGCTCATCTACACAGAGAACACAAGAAACATGGATTTTTGGTCTGGGCTACTGCAAAGGCGTTCAACAACCATGACACATATACTGTAACAGACGTATTCACTGCTTTATATACAGGTTATTTTATTGGTGAAGCAACGGGCGACCAAGTTCCTCAGGGGAGTTGCAGTGCACCGTAGAAAACTCATTCCTCGAGTCCTCCACATTGTCCTTCAACATCCGACAAGCAGTCAAGTCAGTGTCGGCCTCTCCTCCTTCAGACCTTGTGACGGTGCTCAAAATCAATCCGTGGAAATAAAAAAATTAAAAGGGGGGCGGTGGACGGGTTGGACGGTGCCCCGTTCACTTTGGGAGGGGGGGGGAGGCTATACACCAAGCAGCATGCCCATGAAATCTGAACCGTTCTGTATTGTGATGGAGGCTCCGGCTGCATTGTCCACGAATATGGAGGTGTACTGCCCGGCCTGCAGAGGAAACACAAACAACACTGAAGCAGCAGGAACCCAGATATGTTCTGTTCTTGTGTCTGTTGGAATGTTTCTCACCTGAAGCTCCAGCAGCCCGTGCACGCTGACCGTGAAGATCTTGCTGTTACTCTCGAGTCCAACAATCATCTCCAATGAGCTGCAGTCAAAATACAAACAACAATTCCCAGTAAAGAGTGCGATCAAGTCAAATTGACAGTCACTAGAAACTCCTTATAACATTGACATTATTTGGAAATACACATATTTGGTGTCTTGCTGAGAAGTAGGCAAGAAGATGGCAAGTGTTAAAGAATTGCTGGATGAGAGCTATAGATGCTACTTGAACTGAGCTATGTCAGGACTGTGGTCAATCACTCAGGCAGATTGTTCCCTCCTGCTTCTAGTCTTTAAGCTAAGTCACTGGAAGTAGCTTAATTATTAGAATCTATTAGGGCCGTACAGTCAGTCCTTATATTGATAGTTATTTTCATCAATAGCAATATGACTAAAGTCCAATATATATCAATATATTGAGTATGCATTGTGTAAGTACAGTGAGAAGGTGGGACACCTAATCTTAATGGTGTTTGCTTGATGGTATCGTATCGGTGTGAGTTTCTCTAGGGTACCCTCAGTCCAAAAGACATGCAGACTGGGATAAGGTCAATTGAAGATCTGTGAATTGGTTGTTTGTCTCAATTTGTCCCTTCAATATGCTGACGGCATGTCCAGGGTGCCCAGTGTCAAGACATATATAACTCCCAAAGTTTCCTTCCAGAGCTGGTGCCAATCCCAATTGGCATCAGGCGAGAGGTGGGGTACGCCCCTGGCCGATTGTTAGTGTATCGCGACACCAACATAGAGAGACAAAAGACCGTGCTCAATCATGTGGAGGGATCCCTTTCAGCCATGTCCCCAAACCCGAGGGTTAAAACATCTGAATGGTATCAATCTTCTCATCTGAGCAAGAAAGCAAAAAAGAAGCGCACGCCCAGAACTTTTCCTTTACCCACTCGGTGCCCTCAGAGTCTGTAACGTCACTGCAGGCTTCAACCACACAGTGAGAACTCTGGCTCCCGTTCAGTGGAAAACACTACATTTTTTATGGCAAATCAATCATGTTTGTCTTTGCTCTAACTGCCGTCACAATGAGCCTCATTTCACATTCTCTGAATTTTCATGTGTGGGAGAGCGAGACTGGCTGGGGCTTCGAATCCCGGAAAAACTCTTCTGGGTTAGGTAACACATCATAATAGTATTATTTATATGTTCTCCTCATTGTACCACACTGGACGGGAGGCCTCGGAGCGCTGCACAGTCTGTGGGAGACTTTAGGGAGCAATTCATTTCAGCAATTTCCCCCTGACTTTATGTAAATAGAAATTTGGAAATATTGGAAAGAACTCAGGAGGGTTCCC
The DNA here is from genome assembly GCF_949316205.1 of Platichthys flesus. Taxonomy (NCBI): domain Eukaryota; kingdom Metazoa; phylum Chordata; class Actinopteri; order Pleuronectiformes; family Pleuronectidae; genus Platichthys; species Platichthys flesus. The sequence goes on along the minus strand of NC_084951.1, from coordinate 25,144,029 downwards.
AACTGGATTTGTAATATTTCGCCCGCAGCATCTGATACTTGATTATCTGCCTCCCATGTCCTGCTCGTCACGTCTGTTGCTGGCGAACGCTACAGGCTGCGTGTCAAAGGTGAAACTATAAAGATTAGTTAGGCGACAGGGACGAGGGACATTTCCTATAAAGACCACGCTCTGGTTTTATACAGGAAATGCCAAACTGGCTCCACACAAACTGTAACAGACAACACCTTTAACAGCTCGTAAATACTGGTGAAAGTAAGGGGCAGCATTAAACACCAATAAATATATCACTGTTGCAAGGGGAATAGTAAACAACTGTCAAAAGAGGAATGTCAAGAACTCAGAGAGCAGTGAGATTAATAACTTCCCAGTATACATGACGATAGGATGATGTTAGTGTGTGTTTGATTTGGATCCAAAATGTTTTCAAACGGGACTGAATACCCACGTGTATCTGTGGCAGAGGGACTCGATGCAGATCAGCACCCGGACGTTGTCTCTGGCCTTCAGCTGACTCTTGCTCCTCTTCACCTCGTTGTGGTCTGTAATTGATCACATAAAATATTAATAATAAGTGGCTTACCCCACGGCTCCCAAAAACCAAAAAACATTCACAACAGCCAAAGTGAATACGATCTAAAAATGTACAAGCCTCAACATTCTCTGTTGTAATCAAACCCCTGTGGTCGGGATTCTTTCAGCTGCTGTCGTTCAATGTACATTCTGAAATTACCGAATTATCTTCACTCGCCCACGAGGGATTCACGGGAATGATGTGGAATCTCATTTTCATCTCATCGACTTTAACGTCTCTGTTTACTGTTCTGGCTCCTGCAGCTGTATCGGAGATCTTTAAAGTCTGTGCTAATGGAAATCTGATATTTGCCACAACTTGTAATTCACAGTGAAAACATTCAGCTGCTGAACAACAGAGTGGCTTCTGTTGTGAAGCAGTTAGAGTTAGAGTATCTACAAAAACAAGCATTTTCCTAATGGGCCTAAATGAGCTGTTTACAAAAGATACTGATCGACTTCTTTATCCATCTAATAATTCCAAGAAATCTCTGTTTGTAGGTTGCTCTCATATCTCAAGCACCGTTCATCCTGATGGATTCACACATGGCATCTGTATAGTTAAGGGCCTGAGGTAGTGCAGTGTCAAATATTAATAAACTTTAAATAAACAGGCGACCAGATGTCTGTAAGAGCAGCGACTGGGACTCATCAACACAAGAGACATTGTTGATTGTGACAAAATTGGATACGCAACAATCGGAGCCTTTGTGGTAATTTGAAAATCGCGACTACAACTATTATATTACAAACAGCCCCGTCTTTCCTTCTTTCATCCATTTATTAATAACAATGATAAGAAAAACATTTACCAATGTGGACGTTAGCAGAGAACTGGTAGATCCCTGTGATGGGAGCTGTGAACCTCCCAGTGGACTGGTCCATTCCTGATCCTCTGAGGAAGGCTCCTTTAGCAGGCGGCTGAAAGCACAAAGAAATCCGAATTAAAGTTTTCATCTTTGGGAAACTGTCCATCTGTCGTTCCTTTACACGTCTTCTTAAACAAAAGCTAGAGTATAACCTTGTAATGGTGATTAGTGCCTTGCTCATGAGCATTTCAAGCATGCCAAATTTGAAACAAGTCCCTGAATACAACGAGAGGTCCGCTGCACTTTCACTGTGAGCGAATGGGCGTGTGATTCTAACACCAGACCAAACTTCAAAAATCAAATACATAAAAATAATACATACATTTGCAAATGAAAAGCGAAGCCACGCATAGAGCTGAGCTAGCCAAGGTGTCAAGAGAGCTTTAGGTAATAAGCCGTAAACAAAAACATATGATCTCTGCAGCAGAATTAAAACACACGTCCTGTGTTTCATGTGTGAAAGGCAAACTCCAGAGAAAGTCTGGAGCCCATTATAAAAACTTTCTCCTGAGTTCATGTCTGAAAACGGCTCAAGGTTGGGTATCTGCAACCCTGACAATGCCAAGAGGGGAGTAAACATGGGAGGGGAGCGAGGAGGGCTGTGCTCTTTACCAACTTCAACATAAATCATTTATATTGTAAAGTTATGCAGATTAATTTTGTGCGGTTTCACTCTCTGACCACGAATGCCTCACTTTCATCCTGCTGCCTCCAAATTTTTCAAAAATAACTTGGTAGTAACACTCCTCCGCCAACACAGCGCTTCATTAAGATGTTAAATTGTTTGGCAGAGCCTCGTACCCCCCCCCCCCCCCCCCCTCCAGCCTCGTCAGCCCATCCCAACAAGGCATAGTTCTTCCACTACAGCATGCTGTTTCTAACTGTGTCTATTTCTGTCCTCTCCGCACTTTATTCCAAGTCTGAGACAGAGTGCCTTTTGTACGCCGCCCAGAGAGTGATGTGTAGGATTGAAAAGTAGATATTTTTGACCAAAGAGCTGAGTCTGAGTCCCGGAGTGGCACTGCATGCTTTCGCCAGTGCCAGTTACCAGCGAGGGGGGATGATCTGCTCGTAATCCCCCCCCCCCGCATGCACACTAAAGCAATGATTTCCAAACAGTCACTCTTTCACAAACAGTTAATACAGGGAAGCAAATGGGTCAGAAACAAACGGAGGAGGATCGGCCAAAACTTTAGAGCAAAGATGAAGCAGTTCATAAACATTTACTCAGTTTCAAACAAACATACTGTCTGAAAGTTCTGGAGCTCCACCAGCGTCTTCTTGTCCACCACCACCGGCCCCTTGAGCTTGCAGTGGAAAGCCTCCTCTATTCGCCGGTAGGGGGTCATCCCCTCCAGGGTGAGGAGGGCTGTAGGGAGCTGGCTGGGGCTGGTCTGTCTGTCAAGTGCCGCTGCTCTCCTCTCTGTAGCCTCTGGAAGAAACACACCCAGGCTATTACAGCAACAGACTGGGGTAACTTTGACTTTCAAACATGGCTTCCATGATAATGTGGTGAAATACCAATAAATGGACGTTATAGTGGGGATGTAAGAATGTGCATATTGATTGGTTAGTAACCTTTTCGCCTAAAGAGGAGCTGGAAAGTGTCTGGGCTTGTACCTTTAATCATCTCCTTGAACTCCTGGAGAAGAACTTCCTGGGTCACTTCGGCCCCAGGAGAGCCAGGAGGTCCCTGAGGGCCGGGGGGACCTGGAGGACCAGGTGGGCCCGGCTGGTGGGAGACCAACAGAACAATGCGTCAAACTTAAACTGAAAAAAATAATAAAAGTAAAAGCAACATCTAATGTGTTTTACAGTGCTTATTCTGGATTTACCAGGGGACGTTTGCGTTTGCGACACTTTCCAGGGAAGTTGCCAACAGGTCGTTTGACAAAGTCCATCCATGATCCCAGTGGGTCGACTCTCTGGTGTTCAGAAGCCTGCGGCAGAAAAAGAGACAGTGAGAAGATTTCCCCCATTAATTATTCAGCCAACAGCAATAAATAAAGATTATGCTTTTTATAGACTTGCTTTCAGGTGATGTCGTGTTTTTTTAATATCTTTTTATTGTCATATTACTAATTTTATGCGTTAAGTGTGTTTTAAGCTCTATATTCACTCAATTAATTTGAACAATACTAAAGTGCTATATGAATAATGTTTATTACTATTATTATAATGAAAACTACAGTCTAATTATTATTGATATACCGGTAGGTGAATACACAGAATGTTAATCAGTAATTACTACAACCCTTTTAAAAAGGGCAATTTACCAGTTAAATCGTGTGTTTCATGTTTAACGTTTGAAACTCTATGTGTCATTATTTCTCCCTTTAAACCATCAGTGGAAAATGTTCACCAAAGATACAGTTAAATGGTGCCAGACACCGAGGAAGGTCGAACAGGGAAAAAAACCCTCTTTTTCTTTTCACTGGTTGAGAACTGGTCCAAGTTTAGTCACCATTCTCCTCTGAAAAGCTTCACTTTAATCCACTCAGGTGCCACGTCACTTCTCATTCGCCCAAATATGCCCCGATTCATGTAAACAAACCTCGTCAGGGGTTTTTGGTTTTTCAGCACATGAACATTTCCATGAGCACTCCGTTGAAAAATGAGTGGTGTGATGTAGATTCTGTGGATCGCAGACCTCAATTACTGTAGTTTTGTAACAACATGTCAAAAAGGCCAAAACTTTCTCCTCCATCCGAAGACACGCTGGTCTGTTTCTTTTATTAATACTACCAGTGTGACTAATGTTATGATGGAAAATCTCATAAACAAGATAACAAAAGTATACCCAGTATGTATACAAGTCTGAGTTATGATTTAAGATCGTTTCCAAAGCCGTACGTACGCTCGATCTCCTTATCTGAAATAACTGGTGTATAATAAATCACTGCATAAGAGACTGGGATCTCTCACGGAGATAAGACACAAACTCCCGGAAGCCACGTTTTTTAATGCGTAATACCGCAAGTGGCATGTTTTCCTTACGGTAAATCGTGAGGCTGAACGGATTCCAATTACAGTGAAGGTTGAATTCTACCCGAACCCTTCCCCGAATGTCAAGTGCCTTGGGTTGAGATAGAGCAGCAGATAACGACGGGCCGTGGAGGTGAGCTGTCTGAAATGGAATTTGTTTAGGTTTGGCGGAGGGACACGGATCACTTATCTTGCAAAACCAACATGCCCCTCTCTTCACTTTTAAAGACTTTCCTCTCGTTCCACCACAACAAAGTGACTCCTTGTTTGTCTTTTCAATCTGCTGGAATAAAGGACAGTTTCTTTGTGGGATTTTAATGTATATATATTTCGGATTAAACAGGAGTCTCGTTCTCTCTGCGACTTTCACTTCTGTCCGACAGCAGAGAAAATAAACAACTGTGTCGGCTGCGTGTTGGATCCTTCTCTGCTTGTGTTGTGATTCCGAGGCTTGGATGCAGATGAAAGCGAGAGTGATTCGGTTAAGACAAGAATCCTTGCTACGCTGTTCTGTTTCCATGTGACTGTTGGTTAAATGGATTTTTTCCACCGCATTTTAAATTTTTTTAATATCTATTTACATATTATGAAAGAAAGAAAATGCACTGAAACCTACAAAAACAGTTTTTTCTGTGACTCTGAGGCATCGGAGTTTTTAACACAACATCAACATTTCATCACCTTTTTTACGTTGGACATGGTGATGATACATATCTACACTCCCAGTTAAACAAGCACAACATTAGGGCTTGTGGATCAACACTATAATTCATTTAGAGTCATGTTTGTGTTCATTCTTTTAGCTCCATTTGAGTCTCCACCAAGTGCTTAGGGAAATCATTGGATCTGTAAATTATAATGTTAGAATAACTTGTCTGTATAAATGTATATATAACAAGTATTGTTGGGTATCTTCTGTTGTTGCAATAGTTTATATCGAGCTGAATTTCAGAGCTTTTATTTTAAAAAGTTTTGAACTTGGGCCTAACACCAGTTCAGTAAATCCTTCATACTTGTATATAAGCCACATGTGAACAGTAATAAAGCAAATTCAGTTTCATGTCATTACACGCATTCATCCTCACTGCAGATAAACCAGGTAGAATGAACACAAAGTTTTCTGAAGTCACTCTGCCCCATAACCAGCAATAATTCAGAAGTAGCATCAACACAGGACAAGAGAACACAACGTTACAAACAGACAGGTTTACAGCAGCCACGGCACAACAACCGAAGTGTAAAAATAATAATTTGTGATTTTAATTAATGGGACTTTATGTCATCTGAGGCATCATAGGTCCAAGTTACCAACTAACCAACCTTTACATCATCGTCTAAGTCGAGGTTACAATGAGGAGACTCTGAATTGTTCAGTACTATTAAACTATTAAGTTTTACGCCTAAAGTGTTGTTGTCTATTGTTGTGCACTGTGTTTTAAACTCTCACACCTCTGCCACCATCCAGCGGCAACGTGTCGTCGGATCCTGATCTTAACAACAGGAATCTTTCCCACCTCCAGCATCCAGACGACAATAACTAAACGTGTTGTTTTTCCATGTCAGCTCTCGTGGGGATTAAACCAACGAGATATGACATGTTAATTACTGAGTTTTTGAAGGTGTTGGCAGGCAGACGGGGCCGGGCGAGCCGTCTACTGTCAATCTGTCTCAAATGGCTCCGCAAAGAAAGTTAAAAAAGAATACTGTCCAAAATGTCATGCTATTCTTTTCTTTAACAAGTTCTCTAAGCTTCAGGGAATATTATGAAAGGGGTTTGTGTTGAGGGTTGGAGAAGTATTCCACGCCTGTGGCAGTCTGAGTATGTTTCCACTGGGAATAATAATAAAAGCGTGAATCATCATCTGAGACGGCTCAACGCGATCCCAAAGCCGTTTTGACAGCCAGTGGCCGCTGTTCCCAAAAAAGTGAGAACTCGACATTTACCCTGTTTATGTTAAAGATCATTGTCTTAATGTTCCGGAGCAATTCGGCCCACACATGTGGATTATAATTACACACCTTAGCGCTGCGTAATCATAAAAAAGACGAACTATCATTGCCAGGAAATCAGCCGTACGCTGAGCTTGTTATCCCCTTTAATACTCAGCATTGTAATTAAACCATTAAAAACCTTGCCCTGCAGGATTGTCTGTGCTCTGGGAAGAAAGGCTACGAGCAAGGTAATTATTACCTTCATATCTGAGCTGAAAAATAACAGCAATTCACTGTGTAAATAATTTAATCATCAGCTTAAGAGAATGCTCGGGCTCTTTTCATCTGGACAGATTGAGTTCCCTGCTCCTCAGGTCTGCGCTGTCAGAGCATGACGTACAAAGTGACAGCTGGGATGGTCCGTGCAACTTGCCAACAGAAAAGTGTGATTCATTGTGTGCAGGTGAGTCTCCGTCTCGGCCGACAACTTCAAAGAGTCCACACACGCAGACATGAAAACCATATTGCTCGATGACACAGAAAGACCTGTCAGGGGCGTTCAATCATTCACTGGCTGCTATCGACTGTGGCGTAAAGTAAACTATGGATTCCGTGGCGTTGCTCTGCAGCCGCATGTACAAGCCGTGAACAAAGTGGGGAGGGAGCGGATCCAGGTATCAGTCTGAGGGTTGATGAAGAACACCGGGGCCCCTGCTTTGATCAGCGCTGATGGGAGAGTGCCTCAAAGTGGCCTCGTCTGTCAGCGGGCGGCAGCGCACGCCTTTTACAGCGCGGACCGTGTCTGTCGAAAGGTGAGAAACTCCAAATCTTCCAGTGCCGTGTTTATCCTCCTTGATGGGGCTGTAAATCATGACAGGCTGCCGATGCTCAGACTTTAAGAATGTGATGCACTGTGTTGACTGGTGGAAGATTCAGATCCTTTACTTCAGGCAAAGTCCCAATACAAGAATGTTACTCCAGTAAAAGTCCTGCGTTCAACAATATGTTTCTCATATTCTTTTTATTGCAGAGAGATTGAATTATATCATCTGATCATTTGTTTTGAGTTAACATACTTCTGCAATAGTAAAAATGTCAAGTTGTCCTCGTGTGTTTGTACAGATTAAACAAACCTTGTTCACCTTTGACCTCAGTCAGGTCAGATGTTTCTGTCGCTTCCAGTCTCAAGGCTACGCTAACTAGCTCTGTACACTATTGTTCTTCTCATCTAACGAAGCAAGGAACCGAATAAAACCTAAGAGAACATGTATTTATGCATTACAGATTTATTGCTGTAATGCATAAATAAGCAAAAAGAAGAGAAGGGACTGACAGAACCGTGTAATTACTCTCAGTGCCAGCAGGGGGAGAAATACGAATCTGAGGCTACTGCCGCCTCCCAGTTCATCTCGAAGCTAGCTAGCTGGATAACGTTGAAATTGTTCTTGTTCAACTGGAACTTTATTAACTCGGGTCAATGCCGGGGGTTTTCTTCCAGAAGGAGGTCATGTGATAAGGAGCCTGACGAATCAGCGAAGGCTACTTCGTGAACGAAAGACCTAATCAGCAAGTGGTCATGAGAGTCTATGTCATAATTGCCTAACATCTCCATTTCTGCCCGTCCAGACTAAAATGCAGCCCCGGGAGTTTTCAAACTAAAACAGACCAGCAGCGTTTCCAAACTACTTCTAATAGTATGGATGTAGCCTGGGAAGTTTAGAGGGGAAACGTGTCCAAGCCAGTGCTGGAAATCACTGGATTACTCTTTTTATTATCTCTTATATCATATCTTTTCTAACTTAAAATGAGTGTATTTACTTGAGTAGAAGTACTAGTAACATCAAATGGAAAGCACAAGTACCTTGAATCATACAAAGAGCAGCATTTGAGTAGATATCGTGTATCACTTTCCACCGCTGAACTTGTTTAGTACCGACAATAAACGTGAACACAGAATGTTTTATTATCCTACAGCCCCTCGTGTGTTTGGATCAATTACCGAATCAGTTGTAATCAAAGCTGATCATTCCCAGGAGCACAGGAGATTTTATTACCCTCCGAGGATTGATTTGAGTCTGCGTGAATAATCCTTTCAGGTGCACCGCTCTCAGCATGTTTGTCATGTAGTTTGGGGAAAATTAGGTTGAATTTATTCGAAGCAATAAAACGGGAAAATATTTTCCCTGGGGCAGCATGCCACCAAAAACACAAACACAACTGTTAAAACATGTCTCTGGGGCTGCAACCAGAGACAGAAACTCTACTCCGCTGCAGCCGGCTCCTGGATTCTCCCATGTGTACAGTGGAACTTGTTTTCTTTGACGTGTTATCTGCTTTTCAACCTGTTCGTGCGCACGAGATGACACGAAACCACTCGCTGCTGATAACAATGTTGCACAGGCAGGTTTGAGGTTGGACAGGATGACAGAGAGTTCTTCTCTAATCTCTTGTTTTTATATCGCTATGCTGCTCCCTGTGCAGTCGTCCACGCATGGGTGGACGGGTCTGACGCTGGGCCCATCCCACCCCAGGAGGCAGGCATCCCCGGGCTGTGTGGGCCAAGGGGATCCTGGTAACCTGCGTGCATCCCAGCCGTCATGTCTCCACCCCTGTGTTCCTACAGAAACAAACTGCCTTGAGGATTTATCGCCAAAGAGCTAAATACAGTGAGGCATGCAATGTTGACTCTGTTCCCTTCTCACTGTGTTATTACTCAATTGGCAAGCACCGTGTGCAAAACATAATTACTCCACCGCACCATTAATTCAGCAAATGCAGCAGGAACACCAGTTGGACGTGTAGCTGAGACGCGGTCATAAAACGATATAGCTGAGCCGGATTTTAATTTGCTGTTTCTCAACTTTCCTGTTGCCTAAACAGAGTTGTCTATGTGTTTATCGTGTGCGAGAGAAAGTGAGCGAATGTGTGTTTTTGCTGAAGAAATTGCGAGAGACGATCTTGGCTCGGCCTCGATACGAGAGGGCGATAGGAGCTGATTGCTTTGATCGCCGTGTCACATCTGTTCTGTGAACAAATTATAGCTTTGAAATCGGAGCGAGTGCTCATTTTCCCTGTGGTGGATAGAATGAGCTGTTGACAAGCACCAGTGATCCAGTTCCATCTCAGGCACAGATCTGCCCCATGGCCTGACTCGCAGGCTCGACGTGAGAGGAGGGAAATCATTAGTTACTCCTCAGTCATTTCTGATTTCATTAAAGGAGCAGACAACTTTTTTGTTTTTTTTCGGAGAGAAGATTGATGCCCCTCTCATGCTAGTAGAGTAAACACGAAGATTTTTTTATCTTAGCTTGGCATAAATACTGAGAAGACTGTTAGCGGTAGGTTACAAATCCAACTACCAGCACCTTTAAGGCTCACTAAAGCTGCTTTCACATATTCACTGAACTCCTGATAATCTTCTGAAATGATCTGGGGGGGGGGGGGGGGGGGGGGGGGGCTACAAAATAGCTCAGTTGGAAATATAAGATCCATACATGCACATGGAAGATGTCAACTTGGAAAGACAAGAGATTCAAGAGTTATAGGTGACATGAGCTTGTGTTGATGTGTTGTAACACAAACATGTGATGTCCACAGTTGAAGATGCTCTTCAGGTATAAAAGGTAAACTCTGCACAAAAGTCCAAACCCAATTCTGCAGATATTTAGATTTTTCTGTAATTCAAACAAACCAGATAAACATCAATGAGGAAGTTTTTGTAGGTGCTGGTAAATTGTCGGTAAAGATTTATGCTAAGCTAGGCTAAAGAGCTTCTATAGGCGTCTTTGCTGGACGAGAGTGGGATGAATCTTTAAAATGGAATAAAGCCCTTTTTCGCCAGAATCTCTAACTGTTGTTTTAATATCTCTGCAACCCAAGACATTGTAAGACCAAATCAATTTTACACATATGTACTGATCATCATATGTATTTGCCGAATAAATCAGAAAATAATGTTTAAATATAACGGACATATAATGTTGACTAATTAGTTGTTTTCTCTTGATGCCCGGGTTTATTGTAAAGTGTAGCAGTAATTGGGAAATTGGAGTTTCAGGAACGTGACCAGCACATGAGCAGATCAGGCGAGATTAAGGGATTTCCGTAAATCTGGCATCAATCTGAAGCTATTATAATTGAAAACGTAATCCAAATAAAACAGTCTCCGTCTGTGAAGTGAAACTCACGCAGCGTGCAGTTTATTTTACTTGCAAATTTCAGATGGAAGGACTAAAGACTGTTTATTATTTGTCTCTTCCTCGCCCCTGCTCAGGTGACTTAATTAGGAAATTTCGCCGAGTTAAACAAGCGTAACCTTGTCGGGGGTCCGATGTGTTGAAAGCAGAGTTCATCATCACACAGCACAAACTAAAAGGTGGCTCACACTGTCAGTGGGGCATGAGGTGTGTGCTCTCACAGTGGCCCTGATTCCTGTGGGACTCGCTCTCCTCTCCTGTGTGTGGGTTGAACAGAAAGGTCCCACACACCGATGCATTAATCATCACTGGGAATGAGAGAGAGGAAACAAAAACCCTTGCCTCGGGCTAAACCCAGCCATTACTCAACACGCCAGGCGTGATGTTTGACTTGACTCCCCCAATTACAGCCATCACAGATCCCTCGCTGCTCTCAACAGTGACAGATTCCTCTCATCTTTAGAGTGGAGGCCAATAAGGCTTACAACTGTGTACCTCTGACATATCGCCCTGAAATTCTACAACGTGACGCTTCACAGACATTGTTTGAAATGTACTTCACTTATCGTCTCATTAAAAAAATTCCACTCACGGCACAACTCCATACCTCGCTATTGTGATCACTTTCAAATGGAAAATCTCCAGAGGAATGCAGTGTACGTCTGCACGCTGCCAACAGCCCACACACGGGATCGGTCAGATAGAAAGCAAATGCCATCATAAGAACTGGTTCGACTGTTTCCACTGGGCACAAGGGGAAAAACTATGAAAATGTGGAGTGTAAATGTTTGGCTTGTTTGAGAACACAACTTTCTTGCCAAGACAGCTTCAAATGAACGTGTTGTTTTTCCCTGGGACCTGACAGATGTGTAATAAGATAAACTCACAAACTGCCCAAGAAAAATCCAGTTTACTGGTTTTCACCGTGTGTGGTGCACGCTCTTTTCTTCGTTAACACACAAAAAAAACCCGGATAGAGTGGCAACGACACATACGACCTTGAGTGTGGCCACTTCCGCCCAGGTTCTCGTCCAGAGGTGACAATGTTTGGCAAAGACACAATCTGGCACAACACTGTGTCTTAAGAGTGATTATGTCATTACCCTCCGATTGTGGGAGATGAGATGAAAAGAATGTCAGAGAGGGAGGCACTGGGGGCTAATCCTCGCCGAGGTGTTCTCTTTCAGGACCCTTTCTATGGGGCTTTGTGAGGGGCTTACACGGCATGCTGCCCCAGTTTTCGGGGCCGCACCGCCCCTATCGGATGTCCCAGACACAGCGGAGTCAGACTAGGCCTGTGAATGACAGAATCAATGGGCTGGGAACAACATCACCATAAGTCTTTAAATATCTGCCTACCTAACTTTCCCAGGAGTTACATCACGGCGGTGGGCCTATAAGGGGCTGCAGGAGACGGGGGGGGGGGGGGGGGGGGCTGTGTTTGTGAAGACGCTCTATGAGACAGAGGAGTGAAATCCCAACGGGGGTGCAGTCCTCCGCAGGCTCGAGGGTTGACACAAGGTCATTCTTCATAGCTTGTGCTTTTACAGGGCAAAGCAAGTCAAATAAACACCACCAGGCCACAACCACCTACAATGTGTTCTTAAAGATACAAAGGAGACCTCACTGCTTGGTTTTCAAGGGGGGGGGGGGGGGGGGGGATCCAGAGTTTGGTAGACGCTGAAGAGAAGGCTGGTATATAGGGCAGAGAGAGAGAGTTACACGAGAATGCCAACATAATGGGTGGGCTGAAAGAAAAACAAATAGCCTGTTGGAAACCCTTGCAAATATGCAACACCCGCAATAAACCAATAAATAACAAAGTCAAGGGCCAACGCTCGCTCCCGACAGTGGGACGGTACCACTGTAACGCTGTGGTGCCTGTGGAATAAGTTTCTCATAGCAATAACCCTGGTGTTCAGCTATGGACGACTGCTCTGACTGTTAACGATTCTCTAGTAATATATCATAGAAACTTTGGTTATTTTCTTTATAACTAAACTTCCTGTTATTATTATAAATATCTTATTAAACTTTGAACTTTATTGCCATAATGACAGAGGTGAGTCTTGGCGAACTCATCCGAACATACACACGAAAAAAGATAAATTAATCAGAGCCCTAAAAAGAATAAAGTTATAAATCCTGAAAAATGTTACACTAAATAGAATAAACGTTACAAATTAATGAAACCTCAATGTATGAAAATGCATAGATAAGACACTTACTCCTGTAGGTCAATAATCAACAGTGGGTATCAGCAGCATAAACTACACAAGTGCTTATCTTATCTTATCTTATCTTGTCCTATCTTATCTTATCCTATCCTGTATTATCTTATCTTATCTTATCTTATCTCAACTCTCTCCCACACATAAAGCCCCCCTACATCTTGATTTGTTCTCACGGGCTGGAAACATTTGCTTGTCGGACACCCGCAGCGATCGCTAATTGATGCATTGATCAGCCCTTAGATCTCCACATTCCTGACATACTTCCGGAAGTCATCCATTTAGCCTTTCACACATTTTCCGTCCATCTCAGTGTCGGAGGCTTGACCCAGCAGGGCACACCTGCCCTGTCCACGGCTTCACCGTGGCCACGCTTCAACGTGAGACATCTGCACACATCCTACATACCTTCAAAACTTCTATATCTGATACCACCATGAAGCAGCTCATCGATTACAAACAGATGTATACGTTTAAAAGATCAAACACTCAGAAGCATTTTCGTGTCACTACCTTGATGCTTCCACCGACCTCTTCGCTGTTGGAGAGAGTTGCATTGAACGCCTCTGTGTGTTGTGGCGTGGCCTCCTTTGGCCTCTTTCTCTCCTTCTTGGCCTCCACCCCATCCAGTAGGACGCACTGAGTCCAAAACACTGCGGCCAGCACCGCCAGAGGCCCGGCCCCACACCACATCTTCACACTCCTTCGATCCGCTCCCTGCAGAACGAGCCTGGATCTTATGTGACGGAGCGGTCGTGTGAGTGCACAGAAGCTGGAGGATGCCTTGCGAGGCTCTACACAAACACTGAAAGTCCCACCAGGGAGAGGGAGACCAGAGGAATGTAGCTGCAGGGACTCCCCGTCCAAGAGACTGTCAAGACTGACTGCTGCCGCCGCCGTTTGCTCCCCTCTTGATGAGCGCTCAGCCAGCACGACGTTGCAGGGGCACTGTTAACTCTAGACACAGAGCCAGGAGGCTTACTCAACTATGAAATGTGTCAAGAGGAATGGTCCAAGGGAATGACAGATCGGCGCAGATCTGACAGCAAATAAACCCATTAGTGAGATTTTTCACGCTTTCTGCTCTGTTGGGGGGTGAGGTGCAGAGGAGAGGGGGGTGGGGGGGCACAGGGGGCAAAAGAAGAGGCAGAGAGGAGGGGCGTCCCAAGCTGAGGGTGGGCTGCAGGGTTCTAAGAGATGGATGGCAATAACTGATGTCTATTTTCTGTGCCCTGCCTGCTCGCTCCTGCTGGTTCCTCACAGCGAGCACTGGGACCAGTCTGCAGACCAGGAGCGTGGTCCCTGGAGAAGCTGCAAGATCCAGAAACGTTGGGCTTTCATGAAAATTTTAAAAACGATGGGAGTCCGTCAGTCTGAGAACCAGAATCCCCCCCCCCCCAGTCTCAACACAGCAGGGATGAACCAGGCCCAAGAGGAGGTGGATGAGGTCCAGGTTAGATCTCTTCCCAGTCTTCTTCTCTTCTTTCTTAAAGAGTCTTGACACCAAACAACAGAACTCTACAGGTGTGCTCCTCAGCTCCTTCCTCCTCTGGCCGACGCAGCTACTGGTTGTCCCCACAAATCATCAGGTCCAAGGCCGTGTGCAGGGAGCTGCTGTGGGGACGCCTCTGGTCTGGGTTGCTCCTGTGCTCTGAGCTTGCAGGAGGGCTCACAGTGGAGTTTTATCATCACCCTTTCTCCCCCTCTCCCTCTTCCACTCCCTCTCCTTCACTCCCTTCCCTCTCTCTCCCTTCCCTCCCTCTCTCTCTCTGTTGGCACCCATACAAGCTTATTCAGCTCTGTTTTATCTCATAGATGAAATGCTCGAGCTGAGGAGCTTCTCTGGCAGACACGTTGACCTTGTGTGTCTGTGTGTCATGTGTAAAGTTGTGTATCTGTCTGTCACGTTGGCTCATTATTAGCCTACTCTACTCTAAAGCCCCATGTTTACATCCAGGCAAGATGTAGAAACAAATTTTGAAACTTTGAGGCATTATCTTGTATCTACGACGTGGAAATTTGCCAATGATTCTCCCTTTGTGTTTTGTATTGTATAAACAGAGCATACCTGTTGGTTTTGTCTTGTGTTGCTGCTCAGGGACATTTCTTCTCTGAATGCTCTGTAGGAAAAGAGTTTGAGGAACACTTACATTTCATGTAGCTCAAATTGCAGGTTTCAGTCAAAATAAATTGTTGTTTTCATCCAATTCATTAAAATAAGTTTGATTGGGATAAATGACATGTTGGCTCATGAGTGCCTATACCTGATATTTTCTCCACTACTCCACTACTTAGATTTTCAGTCTGCCCCTTGCTTGAGCTGTTACATTTTAACATAGCGCCACCCAGAGGCAACAGCTCGAAGTACAAACAACTCACCAGCACCTTTCCAGTGGGAGTTCCTGTATCAGCTGACAAACTGGGACACACAGACGTCATCAAAAAGAGGGATTTGCCTTCAAAATAAAATAAAAATGACATTTTCTCGTGTATGAAATAAGACAATGTTTTTAAAGAATATCATTTGTGAGTTTTGTGCAAGTTTGAACCACTTCTTCCCCAACATGTATCCATTAGTCAGTTGCTATATATTTAGACTATATATATTAATATATATCATACTCTTTGTATATTCTTTGTATATATAATATATAAATATTTATATATATATATAGTTTTTGTCTTTTTCAAGCTATGTTTTAAAACTATTACGAATTACTCTTATCTATTTATATAAACATTAATCTGTTACTTTTACATGATTTATTCCTTAACATAAGTTTATTTAATAATTTAGTTTGTGCTCATTGCTTCATTATAGCTACTATTTACACATTGCCTTTAATTATAATGTAAAATGGACAAACAATGTAAAATAGGAAGAGATTACAATGACACCATGAAGCTTTGAATTGAATAAATGACTGAATGATGTTTCTGATTATGCCAATACATGGATTATGAACTCATTAATATGGTTTCTGTCTTAATGATACAATGACGGGGTCAAAAAGGAAAGTGAGAAATAAAATATGAACATTTCATCCATTTTTATTATTAAAAATGTTTAACTTTTCCACAGTGCTGGGTTTAAGGTGGTTTCTTTTTTTTAAAGTCCCAAGTCCACCAAATGTGAGGGGGGGGGGGGGGGGCATTGCGTTTCTCTGCCCCTTATATTTCGAATTTCCTGACTCAGTCACGTGGTACGGCCGGCCCTCTATGAACGGCTCTGAAAATCACCACATACGTCATCAACATAGGACTCGATCCAGATCTTCCTGCATTTACGCGACACGCGCTTCGACGCGTCCTCGACCCGGAAGAACACGTCACTCACTACAGTCCGAACTAGAGTCACCACAGGTCCGTGTTCAGCGTCCGCTCCCCCCCCCCCCACCACCGGTACCTCACCACCGCAGCTAGCCGTCGGTCCTCCACCCGAAGTCGGGTCGACTCCTCCCGCAGTGTCGTGGTCAGTTACCGAGACTGAAAGGTCGGTGGTTTACTTTTATTATGTCTAGCTAGCTTCTCGTTAGCCTGCCCTTGCTAGCTACTTAGCGTAACTACGTCGCTTAATGATCCAGGTGATGTATTTATATGAATGAACCATCCTCATGACCCCCATGGTTTAATGATGACGACACATTAATAAGTTAATAAAGTAAATGGTTAGTAAAAGTGTTGTCAGTTAAATTAATCTCATGTTGTTGTGTTCAGGAAAGACTTAAAATCATGTTAAATTCAAATCAATAACGTTTATCAAACTATTCAAAACATTTAACTATAATTTTCTTTTGTATTTCCACCATTTACCAGTTGAATATTTTAATGTTTACTTGTATACATTGTGTACTTTTACCTATTTATTTCGAATATAGATAGATAGATAGATAGATAGATAGATAGATAGATAGATAGATAGATTACTTTATTCATACCCGAAGGGAAATTAAGTCGTCATAGCAGCCGGTACATTTGAATACAATACAATAGAATAAAATATAAAATATAAAATATAAAATATTGCGGTAGAAAGAATAAAAACAGAAACACAAGATAAATAGGTAGATAAGGTGCAGTGGCAGATGATGGTAATAGTGCCGATGATATGATGGTAATGTCATCGTTAGACAGTATATAAAAATAGTACAGTATATATAGTATATAATATATATTTATATATGATAGTAATTATACCAATATAATAGCAGTATATAGTAATAAAGGCAGCAACAGTATATATAATAATAATAATAGTAAAATATAATAATAATAACGTGTACACATGTATAAATATGGGTAAATAGACTTATATATACAAAGAATATACAAAGAGTATGATATAATATATGATATATAGTACGGGTATAAATATAAGTATTTGACGATACAATAGATAATATAATATACTATGAGTGTAAGAATATGTAGACAGAGTGTGCAAAAGACAATATTATTACCTTAAACATAACTCCACCAATCCATCGCACACTCCCCCGCAAAATTAGATGTCGTCCAAGGCGAACCCCTTCGCTGTGTGCAACTTGTATCAGAAGCTGGAGACTAATGCTCTGACCCGGGAGTTATTGTCAGATTCCAGCTACAGAGAAGTGCAGCAGATACTGTCCGACCCAGCCATGTGCATGATCCTGAAGCAAATCCAGACAGACCCTCAGGCGCTCAGCGACCACTTGTAGAATCCAGATATCGCTCTGAAGATTCGGAAACTCATTTATATTGGAGTGACAGACATTCGTTGATGAGAGATTCGCCAGATGTGTGAGGAAACTCCCACGGCTAAAGTGGAGCCCCATGCAAAACCCTCTGAAATATGACATCCTATTTTCTTGCCTTCAAATTCAAAATTATATTGTCCTTAATCTCCCTGAGAATAAGTTTGCATGTCTCAATGCAGTGCACCAGGATATTCAGTGTTTAAAGGGGAAATCCAGCCTAAAGCAGTTCGCACAATCCTGTCGCCATATGAAACTGCTCTGAAGGGAATAAAAGATATTTTTTAAAGAATTATTTCTAGACTTTTATTCTTATAATTTGATCACAAATTGAAATTGTCAACACTTTTATATTGTTATCTTTCAGGCGGCCTTCTGTCTGTTTGATGTATGTGTCCAGCTCATATCAGGAAAGTGATTCTGTGATTGATGAGCAAAACTAAACATGAATCTAGAAGGTGGTTTTACAAAATGGGGGAAATAGCTTTGCCTGAATATTTCCAAATCTGAATAATGTGATGGTTGAAGAGGGATTGCAGTTTTTGGTTAAATAGTCAAATAGAATGACATTCGGTAGACCACATACCTTTGCCAAGGACCAATAGTCCCGTCTATTTCAATCAAGCTGCACCAAATTTAACACACTCCTATCAGTCTCTTATATATGCCTGATTTTCTTCATCAAAATCCATGAATTATTCCCTGGGAAATAATTAAAAAAAACACCATCTGCCGGAAGAATCCTTTCAAAAGGTTTTTTTGTTTTTGTTTACCCTTTTTGTTTAAAACTTTAACCTTTTCACAGGATGTCTTCTAAAATCAATCTATCACACATAGTTTGTTTTCTTTGTTTACCTTTTTTTGTTTGTTTTGAACTTTGTACATCTGTGTTTTCCTGGATGTGAAACCGTTGAGTTTATTTGTTCACCTTTTATGTAAATGTGTCAAAATTGAGAGAAACCGGACTTTCCGGTGGGCTGCTCGTGGAACAGGAACGCAGCCCTGCAGGCTGTCAGTTTGCATTGTTCAGTCTTTGCCTTTTCTGAGTTTGCCGTCGTTTTCTATAGGTTAACATATTTATTTTTAAATTCCACAGACAATCATGGCCGTTTGGAGGATACTGTGGTGCAGGAACATCATGGCTGTATCTCTGCTTCTCTGCGTTCTTCTCCACGCCATGGACGTGCATGCACGACCAGCCAACATGTCGGCCCTTAAAGAAAAGCCTGTGTCCAACAAGGACGAGAACGAGATCCTGCCTCCGGACCACCTGAACGGGGTGAAGCTGGAGCTGGACGGACACCTCAACAAGGACTTCCATCAGGAGGTGTTCCTGGGGAAAGACCTCGAGGAGTTTGAGGAGGACTCTGAGCCAAGGAGGAACAGGAAGAAGCTTATTGAGATCTTCACAAAGTAAGACCTGTTTTTCACTCACTGAATCTCTGTCATGGGTTTACACTGCTCTGATCTGCTGGTCACGTTCTTCAGGAATCAAAATAATGCTCATCCTTTATTCTTTAATTACTTTTCTGTTATCAGAAGCTGAAGAATTCCCTGTGAATAGTAATGTCAGTGCTAATGTTCAATAACTGGACATCTATTTCACTAACGTCTCTTTTTAAACTCCTCTTCTACAGAGTTGATTTCAACCAGGACAGAAGCGTCAGCGCCAAGGAGATGCAGCGCTGGATCATGGAGAAGACGGAGGAGCACTTCCAGGAGGCCACGCAGGAGAACAAGAACCATTTCCATGCTGTTGATCCGGACGGAGACGGTAAGAGAACATGACCAAGCACAAAGTCACACAAAGTCACACAGAGTCACATCCACTCTCACCCAGACTCCGCTCAGACTCATTTCTCTGTTTTCAAATCTTGAATTCTTGCCTTTTCCGTAGGTCGCGTGACATGGGATGAATACAGAATCAAATTTCTGGCCAGCAAAGGATTCAATGAAAAAGAAATGGCTGAGAAGATTAAGAATAATGAAGATTTGAAACTGGACGAGGAAAGTAAGTATAAATTATGTTTGGAATAGTGCTGGGTAAGATTGACCGAATGGATTTGATGATGATTGGTGGAAAGGGATTTTCAGACGGGCTAAAGCTGGAACTTTAACAAGGAACCTGGTTTATCATTGATAGTATTAAAGTATACCTTACTCCTAAGCAGTTACGTGAACATATTCATTATTTAACATGAAGAACCAGTGCCAACACATTCTTTGTTAACAC
The DNA here is from genome assembly GCF_949316205.1 of Platichthys flesus. Taxonomy (NCBI): domain Eukaryota; kingdom Metazoa; phylum Chordata; class Actinopteri; order Pleuronectiformes; family Pleuronectidae; genus Platichthys; species Platichthys flesus. The sequence goes on along the minus strand of NC_084951.1, from coordinate 25,124,277 downwards.
CAGAGTCTTCACCTCGACCGCGAACAGGTCAACAAAACCAATATATGAACTGTTTGCACTTGTCTTCAGTTTATTAACATTAGATTTAAAATCAAATCAACAGTCAACCAGTGTCAATTAGACAACACCCAATGTAAACACACAAAATCCACACAGTGCGTTGACAAAGGGCGAAGGAGGTTCCTCATGGCTCTGGTTGATGCGACATGTGCTCCTCAGTGTTATTAATAGTTAGAAGTAAGAAGCACACTGATTTAAGAGAAAAATTGTTTTACCAGTTAATATTAAAGTAATATATTTAAAACCCTATCCCATAATGTTTTAACATAACCATAGATTCCTGTTCCTGCTAAATCTGTGAATATGATCTGCAGACAGTTCAAATCTGACTGAACTCTTGTCACTTTGCTCACTGCAGCTCAGGAGGTTCTGGAAAGCCTGAAGGATCGCTGGTTCCAGGCCGACAGCCCCCCCGCCGACCAGCTGCTGAACGAGCAGGAGTTCCTGTCCTTCCTCCACCCGGAGCACAGCAAAGGAATGCTCCAGTACATGGTGAAGGAGATCGTTCGGGACCTAGGTACAGTTAACCTCAAATATCTGAGTCATGAGCTTTGTTGTTTTAAAACTGGGGGATAGGAAATATCTGTGTCTGTCGCTATTAAATGTTCAGCTGTCCAGTTGTTTACTTTGTTGGTTTGTCGAGCAGATAGTGTTTTCTGTCAAAAAGCTGATTCAGCCATAGGTCCAGCTCTGTGGAGAGTTTTACAGTCTCTCAGCTCAGTGTTTTGGTTTTTATGACTGATCGCAGCGAGAGTGAACTGAAACCGTAAAGTTCTAAAGCCATAAAACCAAAATACTGAATTAAAAGATGATAAAACTTTCTGCCGAGTGGAATCTGTGGCTTTTTTTGTTCCAAACAAACCTCCTCACATAACATGAAGTCATTTCAAACATCGTAGTTTGCTCAGAGAAAGTTCTGCTCTTCACTTCGTGAGGTGATCTGACTTTTGTTTTGTTAGCGTGTGTAAATATTACCTCAGGAACTCTGTTTAGCTTAGATTCTTAAATAAATATGAAACAGGCGAGGATGACATTAACTGGGTCATGTCAATGTTTCCTCCTTTTCAACGACGGTGCTTTGCTTTGCAGACCAGGACGGTGATAAGAAACTGACCCTGTCGGAGTTCATCTCTCTGCCCGTGGGCACCGTGGAGAACCAGCAGGCCCAGGACATCGATGACGACTGGGTTCGAGAGAGGAAGAAGGAGTTCGAGGACGTCATCGACTCCAACCACGATGGCATCGTCACCATGGAGGAGCTGGAGGTCAGTGGTTAAAGTGGGAAGTCTCGATGGGAGATTAAGGTCACAGGTTCCTCTATTGACTAAACCAGCTGATCTACATTTCAAACACGTTTCTACATAATTTGGTTAATCAGGGAATTCTTGATTATCCAGAAACAGGGATGTAGATCCAGATCCAGGATTTAGAGTAGACCAGAAAACTGGACCTGTGAGATTCTGTTGTCATTGAGACCTTGATCGAATATGATGGAGTTTAAATATGAGATTGTATTGAACCTTGATCACCACTGACATCCGTCCTCTGGCTTGTCCCCCTGTGTGTTTGTTCAGGAGTACATGGACCCGATGAACGAGCACAACGCCCTGAACGAGGCCAAGCAGATGATCGCCGTCGCAGATGAGAATCAGAATCATAACTTGGAGCTGGACGAGATCCTCAAGTACAGCGAATACTTCACGGGCAGCAAGCTCATGGATTACGCCAGAAATGTTCACGAGGAATTCTGAGGACTCGTCCGTCCTCCGTCTGCTCGGCGAGGCCGGGCGGCGTCCTCCATCTGCTTCAGGGACAGGCCAGTAACAGAGGCAACCTAGCGATAGGATGTTGTAGTGTGCAATTGTGTGTTTAACGCCGAGCCTCGACGGCCTCTTTCACTGCTGACTCCAGTTAGTACGCCCCTCACCCTGCGCTGTCGGCCACCCAGCAGCGTGGACACGGTCAGCCCGCTGTGTGCCGCACGGCAGCAACTCCAAATCAATTTGTGTTTCAAGGTAAAATGTGTGTATACGAGGAATATTAGATTTTCTTCTCCGTGGTGCAGTGGTGAGAGAGTCTGTTCAGCCGGGCGAGTTGTGTGTGTGACGCAGGATCTGTTGTTTTTAGCTGACGTGTCTGTAAACAGTGTAAATATTCATGGTCACATACCAAGGTAAAAGATGGTAGAAGTAAATATATAAATAAGCAGCTGAAAGGAACAACCCTGCTAGAGAAACCAGATAATTATACAGAGTTTATTTCTCTCACACAGACTTTACACTGTCACTTATTCTGCCATGTTCAAGGGGGGGGGGGGGTCATCAGTGATGCACAATTTCACTGGTTTTCATAAAATCCGTCCTTTTTTCATATATATAAAAAAACATTAATAGGCTTAAATTAATGAAATTTAAGATGTGGAGAATAGATTAATATATAAGAGCTGTATTTCTTTTTCATGGAGGATGTTATGCTAGATAAAGATGACTGACACTTATACAAATGTGCAGTATGAAGTATATGTTTGACGCCATCTTGCTGCCTAAAACCACAAAAACTATCTTTGAGAATTATTTATCCCACATGTGTTAGGACTTTTTAATTTGGTCCGTTTCCGCCGGGTGGGTGTGTCCTGACCTCATGACCTATACTGCAGCCAGCCAGCAGGGGGCGAGCAGAACATTTCGTCTTCACTTTTCAAGAGTGGTCACGTTCATTTTTATTTTTTTACAGTTTGTGCATTTGGACCGATGGAAGGAAAAGCTTGTGGCACCAATAAGACTCATGTGGTCTCCAAAATGGAAACTGTTGTTTACATGGTTCAGTATATATATGTGTGTGTTGGAGTCAGGTCAGAATGTTTCCTGTGGTAAAAGCCTGTTTAGTTTTTATCGCTATTAACAATCTGATTTATGAATGTGTGAGTGAAGTTAAAATCATATCATTGTAATCTGGATCAGCTGTATGTTTGAGCAGTGGAAGCTGAACTCTCGTCACATTTTAAAGTTTCCTCTCCATCTTATTTTCCATTTTGAAGGCTCTGTATTAATAACTCCACCCGTACCATTTTTCTAAACGCATGCACAAGCCGTGGAATTAACATTCCTCTGCTTCCTGTGGACCTGTGGAAGATTTGGATCCGGCCACAGTCTCTCGTCTTTTCCTCGTCCTCGGTCCTGTTCGGATTGTAAAATACGATTTCAGATAACAGAATGTTAACACGGCTTTATAAAATGTATCGCAAACATACTGGTAAACAATAAATATTTCTTATCAAGTGAAGAGCGGCTGGTTACTTCGAGGACTGTTAACTCCGCCCTCGTCTCTTTGTGTGTCTGTTCAGCCTGATTATGCAAAAACATATTGAAGGGAGTTCGATGAAACTTGGAGGAACATGAACAAGAAAGAACCTATTTAATTTTACAACCTGGAAAAATTCTGCCTGATATTATTATATGATTAGCGAATAAACAACATCTCACTCAGGCTGTAATATCCAACACTGGATTAAAGTGATAGGAAAACACATTTGTAGACGTAAACATGCAGGACATTTTTCACAGTTTATTAATTGTTAATAAAATAAAGAGTCTTCTGTGTTTTGATCAGATTTTATTGCGTACATACGGGTTAAGGTTCCTCGTGGGTTCTATGTCACGTAGCACTTCACAACACAGCAGGTTTGTAAGAATGACATCATCTCAATCTAGTGAAGAAGCAGCAACGTACTGAACATCGATGAATCAGGAGGATTTCATTGTTTACAAGTCAAATGCAAATACAGTGGTCATCTAAATGGCTTTAACTCTCACGTGATGAGTATCGATCAGATTTGTATTTGCACGTTCACTTTACAGACGTCACAAGACAAGAGCTTTTACACCCCCCCTCCCCAATGTATTTAATGCATTTGTCGTACAAATTAAACAGAACAAGACAGATTCCCGTGTGAGCGACACTGAATGCTACGACACGTCAGCAACATGCATCCTGTGATGAAGTCACTGAAACAGAACTAACATGGAACACAGACACTTCACTACACCGAACTACACAGAGGTCACCTCCTCGAAATTTTTACAAATGAAGAACAGATAACACAAACACACTCACGGTACATTCATAAAGAAAACACACAACATACTCATCTAACTCATCACAACGTGCCGACATATTTAGCTTTAAAAGAACTAAAGAACTTGGCCTAGATATTTAAGGCGATTGTGTAAATGCGAATGCAACTTTTAAACAATTATCACATGAATAATAATAATAATAATAATAATAGAGCAGCATAATAGTCAAGTTCCAGTTTTCATCAACACTAAAATTCCATTTTGTGTTTTACGTGTTCAGGATTAACACAAAGTGCAGTCGAGACGTTTGATCACATTCATTTGATCACGGTGTTTAAAAGTGGCAACAATCTCAAAGTTAAATCAAACCTCGTCCACGCTGTTTCCAACCGAATCTGCTGAATCTGAATTGAAACGCCTCCAGGCCGAGCCGTTAAAGTTCCGTGAGTCAACGCAACACAAACTCCAAAGTACGAATAGATTAAAAATAAACGGTTGTGATTGAAATAAAACGGAGAAAACAAACACTGGGCTGTAAAGGAAATGTCCAATCACAGCCGCCTGTGATGAGCTTGTGCTCGTCTCTAGTCTCGGTCTAAATTTGGTTTTCATGCAGAGCGTCCGTCCGCCCCCCCCCCCCCCCCCCCCACAGTCTTTACAGGTAGGGGTACTGGTTGAGTTTCCGTTGGTAAGCAGCACTGGTGCGTTGGAACGGCTGCTCCCCGAGCTGCAGCGGCGGCGGCGGCTGAGGGAGGAGGTGTTGGGGGTGGCTGGCGTACTGTTCCGGAGCAGAACCTCCCAGAACCAGGCTGCTGTTCTTCTGCAGTAGCGCCAGAGAGGAGAAGGCCCCGCCCACTCTGCCGTGGCGAGACGAGCCCCCTTGCATCTGATCCACCGCCTGGGACACGGAGGCCAGGGCGGCGGACGCCGGGTACGCGTACAGGTTGGGCGTGGAGGTGAAGAGGGCGTTGTCCTGGAGGTGGTAGGAGGAGTGGGAGGAGACGGGAGGGGGGTATGTGGGCTGCCGCCTCAGGGAACTACTGCTTCCTGTTGGGTCGTCGGATGATGACATCACAGACTGTTGAACCTGTAACGACAGATCAGAGAGAATCTGACTCAGCATCCAGACATGTGGTTATTTAAACAAAACAACATCAACCTACTTAGCTAATGAATTACAGAAATTATGTTTATTAGATCTAGGTTTTGTTAATTTAATCGGAATGGTCTTTTCCTTTAACAGATTCCTTCAAAATAAGAGCATTCAATCTAATAAACAGACAACTGTGTGATTGCAGTTGTTGAAAGTTGTGACCTGACTCAGGTTGAGAGGCTGAGATCTGCTGGAGGCCGACTGCCGCTGACTGCGCTCAGTGTTGGCATCTCCAGGTGGACTGGACTGAAGAGTCGACACCTTCTTGGACTTTCCAACATTGCTTGTGGTTTGATCTACCGACGGAAAAAAAAGATTGAACACTGTGAGCACAGAGAAGAGTTTAAATTCCAGCTGTTAGAGGTAAAACATTGACGGCAGCTCAATCCAACCTGGAGCAGCTGGAGCTTTGTGGGTTGTGCTCTCTCCAGACTGGCTCTTCACAGAGGGCAGGATGACGGCCAGGGCCTTGGCGGGCTGGGAGGAGGCCTTGGGGCTGAGGGGGGTGCTGGTGGAGGAGTCGGAGTCATGGGAGTCGTGCACCGTCACGCAGCTGATCACGTTGGGCCTCTGGCTCGTTCCGGAGCTGCAGGAGAAAAGGGGAATTATAGTATCAGCAAATCAAAACCTCTCAATGTTACTCTGGTAATTCTGCAGACAGGAAGAGAGCTCACCACGCCGCAGGGAACTTCCTGTCGTCCTCATCCTCCGAGTCGCTGTGGATGGTGATGATGCTGACGGCGGGACTGGGTGTGTCAGAGATGACGATGGGCTGAGACTGGTCCCCGCCTAGAGCAGTCGTGTTGTGGACCACAGTGTGGGCTGAGTGCACTGAGGACACCGGCCTGCAGGGGGACAGACAAACTGTCACCGCCTCATTCCAAACAAACTCTGGTTGATTTCACGTGATAGGTTCGGACGTCTGACCACAGGGGGGCGCTACAGGTCAGCGAAGACCTGCTCCCTAACAACACGGACATTTCAGAGTGTGATGGTTTGACTGGGTACCTGGCTCTGGTCTCTGCGTGTCGCGCCCTGGACCTCTTGCCCTGTTGGGCTCTGGAGTGAGCGGCCCCTGAGGTGTGGTTCTGGGAGGCAGCGTGACGGCCGACGCCAGCGTCCTGGCTGCCGTGACGCCCCCTGTGGAAAAGGAAAAAATCATTTTACTGAGCTTCATCACTTCTGTATGACTGTCTGGTCATTTACAAATAGAACCATTACATTTTAATATCAGGACGTTTCAAAGCAACACTTTTTAACCTTAAAAAGTTGGTTCAGTTTCTGTGAATGTGCAGAATGTTTCCTTCTTCATTCCCTCTCTTCACCCTGAACGTCTGTTCTCTGTAACTAAGGTGAGTGGGTTCGATTTCCTGTGAGAAGAACTGACTGAGAGTCACAGCTTCAACTGTCACATCAGCTCCAGCAGGTTGAAGAGTGAAGCTGAACTGAGATCAGTTAAAAAGACCCAGAAGTTATTCAAAACCAGAGTTTGTGTTCAATATTCAGCAGGACACGTTCTAAACAGAGTTTGGTGGATTAGGATCAGCAGCTCTTGTGGTTCCGGGAGCCGGGGATCATGGGTAATATCCACCGTGAGTGGAACTACACAGTCAGAACTCCACTCAACACATTGGTAGACTTTGTTTTTGTCTCTATAAAACACATAATCACTCTGATACGGAGCGAGACAGAGTTACAAAGTGTTGTTTTAAAATAAAACAAATCCCTCCTCGACCGAACTCACCTCCAGACAGACGCTTGCTGACTGTCAGAGACGGGAGCTTCCATCGGTGAGTCGGGCACCACGGTCTGGCCCGGGTTGTGGATGGCCATGCCAGGCATCGTTTGCCAGGTGGAGGGGATGAGTATCTGCTGTGTGCCGGCCGGCCAGCCCTGCTGCATTAACACACGAAAACAAAAAAGATTGTAATATATATGATACGATAATGACTGCAGTGGACAGTTAATGAGAATCCATCCAGGTGCTGTGTGTTGGACATGGTGGAAAGAGAGGTCGGAATTATTTCCTCAGAGAATGATAGTGAAAGAGAAGACATGCAGCCTGAAGACAAACACAAAAGAGTCCACCTCCGTCCTTCACCAAGTCACAGAGACGCTGTCACATCAGAGATACAAAAGGCCGAAGATGAGATGTTCCTGTGCAGAGGGAGAACTGCTTGTTGCTGCAGAAGAAAATGAGCTACAGCAGGTGACAGAAGCAACAGAGTGGAAAGAAAGAGAACCTGAAAGGAATGAGATGTTCTGAGATAAGGAAGTCGTCAACGCTGGTCTCATGGCTATGGGGACCAGACCTGAAGTTCCTGAAGCTTAAACAAATGTTGTCTATGTAATTAAAGGGAAACACTTCTGAGCTCATTACTGGCCATGACCTTTCAAAACAGCAATTTAGAGTTTATAGTTAGAGGAGCACCAGGAGGGTGAGCTTCGAAACGTCCTCGGAGTAAGAAGGAAGAGATTTGGAACAAAGTGGCTGTTGTGATTGTGGTGTTTTACCAGCGTGGAGGCTTTCTGGTCCAGACAGCTGCAGAGGTTTCCACCCCTACAGCCAACTGGCAGCCGGGACGAGCCGAAACGTGGCACCGCCGCCACTGAGGCGTACAGGCTGCCAAACAGCAGGGGGTCCAAGGAGGCCTGGGAGGAGGGAGTGAGGGGAGGGTAGAGGGAGGGAGGGCGCGATAGGACAACAACACAGACACAGACATGCTTCATGTTCTGATGAGTCCTAAAGAGGACGAAGACTGATGAAGACTCCGCCTCGGATCAAGAGGTTTGAGTAAGTGACTGATATTCACAGTCCAGCAGGTCGGCTCCATTTTGGATCTACCCACCTGTTTTTAATTAAAAATTAAAACACATGGTTTACAATGTAAAAGTTTGCTGCCAGATGTTCAAACAAAGAACGAGTATCAAAGCAGTTAACTTGAGCACAGCACCTTAAGTACAGAGTAACTGTACTTAGTTACATTCCACCACTGCTGATGCTAATCAATTCAACCCTGATGAATTTAATAATGGATTCAGGTTCATTAAAACATCTGTTCGGGTCCACACTGGTTCCTACCTGTGCCATTATGCCGGGCTGGATGTGAAGAGACTGGGACGACTGGTTCTGAGGAACCAATGGCACCGAGTTGTCCATCCTCAGTGGATAACCAGAGGGCTTATTAGAAGTTTGAAGACCTAGAAGATGAGACGACACAGATTATGTCAAAAATATAACACACACACATGAAGAGAAATATAAAATAAAGAATATAAGACATTATGAAATTAGCTGAACGGGAGTGAATGTTTTTTTTATCCTTTGTTTCTCTTAAGTCACAGTATCACGTGTAATTCATGCTGTTGCCCTTTGGTCAAATTATTATAGAACCTCAGATTATTTTCTTTGCGGCAACAAAATAATAATATTCTCACCCTGGATGTTGGGGGGGCACACGATGAGTGTTTGCTGGAAGGGCTCCGTCTGGGTGCAGAGCTGTGTGGGTCTGGTCTGCAGCGGCACGCCCTGCTGGGTGAGGCCGGGGATGTTGATGGTGGCCTGCTGGTAAAGGCCGGGCTGGTAGTTCAGCAGCGGGACGTTGCTGCTGAGGGACAGGGACTGACCTCCTGTCGAGGACATCTGGAAAACACAGGAGCACATTGGAAAACACTTTGTTTAACGTTTGAAAAGTAGAACAAAATGACTCTGACCCAGCTCCCAGTTGGTTTCCTCACCTGATTGTGCTGGTTTAATTGGCTGCTGAAGGTGACGGTGAGGTTGGTGGCTGCACTCGGGGTGTTGTTGCTGGCAAACAGGTTTTTCCCGTTCTCAAAGGCGCTGCATCTGCGTTTGCATATGTCCATATTTTGGAAGCAGGACTTCAAACTGAATGTAGAGGAGATAAAAGATGGATTCGTGGGGTCAACGAGACGATACAAACCAATACTTCTCCTGATAAACCATTAAAAGACCTCCTGTCTTACTGGGAGCTGTGAGGAAAGTGCAGCAGGTGGGTCATGGTGACAAACGGGTGGTTCAGAGTCTTCAGGGGCGTGATGCGTTTGTCTGCGTCGAGCGTCAGCATCTTCTTCAGCAGGTCGATGAACTCCCGCCTGTCGGCCTTCTCTGCCAGGACGTCCGTCCCCTCCAGGTTGGTCATGTTCACCTGCCGGGGGAAAGGATGTTTGTGTGAAATAAACACTTCCAGCGATTATATTAAAGTCAACTGTGGAAGCTCACCTGACTCCCCCGTCTCATTGACGATAATGTTCTCTTAACTGCTCCTCACCTGCATCATATCATCCAGACAGTTGAAGATGTATTTTCTCGCCTCCTTTGACTTGATTCCCATCTCGGCCTCTTGCTCTGCAGGTGTCTGCAGAAAAAAGAGCCACAGCACGAGCTCAGTAAATGTCCTGTGAAGATGCTGCAGCAGACATGTTGTGACTGATGACCTGGTTCCGCAGAGAGACACCTACTTTCAGTCTCCAGAGGGGGTAGCTGGAGTCAGGGCCTCGGTTGAAGAAGCGGCAGGTCTTGGTCCCTGCACTCAGCAGGTACTCTGCTGGAAGCCCCTGGGTCTGAGAGATGTAACGAATCTGAAAGAGAAACGCAAAAAATGTCAGCGGCTGGTGTGAGAGAAAGAGACGTACAGTTTAAGTTAAATCCACCGGAGGTTTAACCACCGACATGAAGAACAAGTGAAAACACGCAGAACTAAGAGACTTCAATGAATATCTTCCCTCTGGTGTCTGACACCCTGACGAACCTGCCATGACTCAAATGAGTCCACTGCCAGCAGCAGTAATCACCGACTCTCACACCTCAGACACATTCACAGATGAAGAGCTATGAGCTCTTGAGGGAGCAGTTCAACCGTTTTTGAATAATTGTTTATTTCCCTTCTAGCTGAGATTTCAATGAGAGGGTTGATACTAGGAGGCATTCGCTTTGTACTGTGTACTATGTTGTTTATGGACTTCTTCAAGACATTTCAAATAGAGCACATGTTGGAGGCATCACAGGAAACATTGCTCATTCATATTTATGCGTTTCTGAACTCTATTGTGGTTCCGTTGCTTTGCTTTACTTGCACTTTGTACGGTAGAAGTTTAAAAAAGCTCCACTTTTCAAGCACTTTCAAATGATATGAGATCAAAATGAGTTAGTGGATGAACCTGGTGTATATTCATCTGGTTGTGGAGTTTATTACAGTTAGCATGGCAGCACCTGGTCGTACTCTGAGGCCCCAGGGTAGAGGGGCCATCCCAGAAACAGCTCAGCAATGACGCATCCCAAAGACCACATGTCGATGGCTTCACAGAAAGGAAGACCCAGGATGATCTCAGGAGCTCTGTGGGAATTGAACATAAATCACAGCTGGTAGTTTACATGTAGTAGACATGATGAGCTGATGGTTCCCTGCACAGACTCTCACCTGTAGTATCGTGACTGCAGGTAGGTGGAGCAAAGCGCTTTGGACACGTGGCTGGCGGAGCCGAAATCGATGACCTTCACCCGGTAGGGCTGCCTCAGAGGATCCACCAGCATGATGTTTTCAGGCTTCAGGTCGGCATGGATCAGCCCCAGGCTTTTCAGCTTCATCAGCGCCGTGGAGACCTGCTGCAGGATGGGCCGGATGCACTTGAGCAGCAGCGGGCTGAACTTGCTGTGCTTCAGGAAGTCGTAGAGGTTCTGCTCCAGCATCTCAAACACAAGGCACGTGTGGTTCTTGTGCTGGAAACACTCGTACGAGCGGACGAAGTTGAACTCGTCAGCGTTCTCCGTGCTCAGCCGGCTGAGGATGCTCACCTGTGAGCGGGATTCAGAAGTTGAATGTGTTGTACTACACATGCTGCAGTACACAGCTCCCCCCCCCTGTGTATCCACAGGTTTAATTAACTTTATCAGTCACATCCATCCCTCAATTATCTAAACCACATATCCTTTAAGGGTTGCTAGGGGGCTGGAGCCAATCCCAGCAGACATTGGGCGAGAAGCACTTTGTGAGAGTGTCCACTCGAGGGGCTATCTCTACGTTCCTAAGACAGTTAATCTGGACAAGCATTTCCAGGACATCTCTCAGACTTAACAGACTAAAAGCACAAGACTCATCCCACATCATGTGGACATGTTGACGTTTCTGAACAGGGTTGATTATTGTGCCTTAACTCTCATGTGCACCAGCGTGACAAGAGAGAGCTGGACTATGTGTTTTTAACCAGCAAGCCCAGGATGGTAAAACATTGATTTGAATCAGTTTTGTGTCTGAATCCTCATGTTTCATTGTTAATGTTGCAGTTTTCATATTTACATCTAAACCCCTTCTTATTAGAAATGTTTTAATGGTACTTTATATGGTTTGAGAAAGTATTTAAAGACAGAGGAGGGTGTCAATGGTCCAGTAGTTCCTGTTTGGACCGGCCCCCCATGAATGTAAAGACAACTATCACAGGCTGATTGAGAAACTGAAGGAAAGACAGAAACATGAGGATTCACAGGAAAGTTCTGGGGGTTTGATCTGTGAAACTAAAGGTTGAGAGGTGACAACAGCTCTCCACCTATCCAACCTGGTGTTTTTAATTCATTACAAATATCATACTCACTTCTATTTGACCTTGCCGAGCATAAGAGGGATGGTTCTTCAAGATTTTAATGGCCACTATCTCATTCGTGCCCCTCTTCCAGCATTTTGCCACCTGGCCAAAGGTGCCGCGTCCCAGGAACTCCAGCACCTCGTAGCTGTTGGACATGGAGCACAGGATCTCATGCTGCACCAGCTGGTAGTCGCCCTCACTGTGGGAGTTGCTGCTCTTCGTGGTAGAAGTGGAATGTGCTATGGATTGAGCCGTGGTGGTGCCCCCTCCACCACCGGTGCGGTTCGAGACCACTGGGGCTGAGAGCTCCTCCAGTATCTGGACGCTGTCGCTGCTGTCCACCTCCTCACTCTTCCGCTTCAGGCTGTACTGCTTGGGGTAGAGGTCACACTGCTGGGAGGAGGACTCGGTGTCCTTGACCCGACGGCTGGAGGAGGAGGACGAGGAGGAGGAGGGAGGTCCGCGAAGGCTGCCCGTGCTGTCCGCTGCCCGCACCACCGTCTGCTCCCGGGAGCCGGCGGCCGGCGGAGGGACCTGGTTGGGGTTGAACACTGGGTTGAAGTTAGAGCCAGAAGTGGAGGGTGCAGCTCCCTGGGTGGGGCTCTGCTGGAGGAAACCATTGTCTCCCAGCTGGTTGGACGCCTCCCAGGCTGGGTTCTCCACTTTGAGCCTCTTTGAACGGGAGTAGGCACTGGAGGACACGGAGGGAGAGGAGAACACCTGGAGCTGCGACGCCATGTCTGTGGAGGACAGTAAAGAGACGAAGCAAACATCAGCTGGACATCTGACCCCCCCCCCCCCGAGGCAAGAGGCTGAATAAGAGACTGACCTTACAGAAACAATATGAAGCATCTGAACGATATCAACCCTGTACATCACATTCCACCTCCACCATCATGCTGCTAAATTGTTTGTTGCACGCCTGTCATTTGATCCCTGCAGGTTCATTTCACACATTTCATCAAACTGGACTTGACACTGAACTTTGCTTCCAGCCTTCCACGGCTGCACGATTCCATTATTGGTTGCATATGTCACTTCCAATTTTCAACTTTAAATACATTTCATAAAAACCACTGGAGAGTTTGAAAACGTATTCATCTTAATCTGTAACTTTCTACTCAGATTTCTGAATAATGGGAGATATGTTAATACGTACATCAATGTAATTAGTGACAGTACCTGTGTTGCAGTAACAGTACCTGTGTAGTAGTAACAGTACCTGTGTCGCGGTAACAGTACCTGTGTAGTAGTAACAGTACTCGTGTAGTAGTAACAGTACCTGTGTTGCAGTAACAGAACCTGAGTTGCAGTAACAGTACCTGTGTTGCAGTAACAGTACCTGTGTAGTAGTAACAGTACCTGTGTTGCGGTAACAGTACCTGTGTAGTAGTAACAGTACCTGTGTTGCAGTAACAGTACTTGTGTTGCAGTAACAGTACCTGTGTAGTAGTAACAGTACCTGTGTTGCGGTAACAGTACCTGTGTAGTAGTAACAGTACTCGTGTTGCAGTAACAGTACCTGTGTAGTAGTAACAGTACCTGTGTTGCAGTAACAGTACCTAGGTTGCAGTAACAGCGCCTGTGTAGTAGTAACAGTACTTGTGTTGCAGTAACAGTACCTGTGTTGCAGTAACAGTACCTGTGTAGTAGTAACAGTACCTGTGTTGTAGTAACAGTACCTGAGTTGCAGGAACAGTACTTGTGTTGCAGTAACAGTACCTGTGTTGCAGTAACAGTACTTGTGTTGCAGTAACAGTACTTGTGTTGCAGTAACAGTACCTGTGTAGTAGTAACAGTACCTGTGTTGTAGTAACAGTACCTGAGTTGCAGGAACAGTACTTGTGTTGCAGTAACAGTACCTGTGTTGCAGTAACAGTACCTTTGTAGTAGTAGTATTAGTACCTGTAGATGTCCGGACACACCGCTGCAGTTGGGACATTAAGGTCTCACCATGTTGTCTCAGCTGCAGCTGATCACCTGAGCTGCAACAGGGAGGATGGAGGACCAAGCTAACAGCTAACAGCTAACTGCTAACAGCTAGCTACGAGCTTCCAGTCCCATGTGACTGGCCTCCGAGGTCACATGATGCAGCGAGAGAGAGAGAGAAGGAACTGTCAGAAATCATCGTAATGAGCCTGAAGCGTGAAAACCCTCAGCTCCATCTTCACTCAGCTCCATCTTCCCTCAGCTCCATCTTCCCTCAGCTCCATCTTCATCTGCTGCTGCCAGTGACGTCCCACTTCCTGTCAACATGACGTCACTGACGGCCACACGTCACAATCTGTCACTCAAACGCTGAACACTTATAATCATAACTAGGATTTACATCTGTTTTCAAAAGTTTATAAAGAAAGAAAAAAAACTCCACTGTAAGTTAAAGTAAAAAAATACACTTACTTTAATGTATATAAAGTTATAAAACTATTCTCCACAAACTTTACTTTAAATATCTTAAAATGGTTTTAAAATAAAATTAGTCAGAAAGAAAATATCTGGACTATTAACATAAATATTGAATTTTCTTATAAAAGCATAGAGATATTAGTTCTGGTGCATGTATGTGAAAGTGTTGGAACTTGACCGATATAAATCATATGAACGTTTCAAACAGTATCTGCATATATGTATATGTTTACTGATATGTCAACGATATATGAAAACACTTATTTCACAAAGTAATCAAATCATTTATGTTTACATTTCAAGTGAAAATGAAAATTTGAATGACAGGTTTGGTTTAATTGTTTATTTCTGGATATATTTAAATCATAAATCCATATTATCTTACAATAAATCTAATTAAAAACAAGTTCTGTTGCACTAAAGATAATGTATTTAAAGAGATTAAACCATTTGTGACGTTCACTCACTGGTCTCACACTTCACCTCAAGAGGGCGCTGGTGTGTCAGCTTCAAAAAAGGAGGCCTGATGTCACAGCTCATATGTAAACACAGACAATGTTTATTTCATTCCACCTTTAGATCAGCTTCCCTGCTCCTGCAGATATATTAGCATTTTTGCTTGCAATAACTTTGCGCTGTATTTCATAGTGGTACTGCAAAGTACAATTAAACAAAAACATGACACAGACTACACCAGCGTAGTCGATGCAGAATAAGACATTCAAAATAAACTGCTCTTGGAGAGACAGAAGAGAAATACACTGACACTTCAAGATGCTGGTTCGGTGGTGATAACTACTGATATGACACTTTATCCATTTAACAAAGAAGAATTCAAGTTTGAGTATTGAAATATAATGAGAGTAAATGCATGCGTAACAGAGAAATTCAATTATTGTAAAGTATTTGATGAAAGTCCTTCAATGACATTGAGAGAAGAGCAAACAAATGACGATTTAAAGAAAAAAAAGATATAAAAACAAGTGCTTGGCATTTTATCCAAAGGTAAATCTAACATTGTAAAAAGAGAAAAGCAACGCTTTATTTATATATACTGATAAGAGGAGATTACCAGCAAATCCTCATAATGCAAAAAATCCTATCAAAATAAAAGACTGATCTGAGAACAGCACAGA
This sequence comes from Platichthys flesus, assembly GCF_949316205.1. Classification (NCBI taxonomy): domain Eukaryota; kingdom Metazoa; phylum Chordata; class Actinopteri; order Pleuronectiformes; family Pleuronectidae; genus Platichthys; species Platichthys flesus. Next base: position 25,108,846 of record NC_084951.1, on the reverse strand, counting down.
TTTGATTGAGCTCATCTAAACACAGAATAATAAAGAACCCCAGCATCACGGAACTGTCTTTCACTTCACTGCACTGTAAAAATGACAGAACAGTATTATTCATGTGATCTTTCCTCAAGTGGTGGTGGTGGACAGTGATATCTGGAAAGTGGCTGCTGCACGTTTCAAGTATGTCACGTTGCTCTGGATCCTCGGCCGACTACCTGAAGGAGTGTCGGAAGTGCACACTCCTTCGTTTCAGCTTCTCCGGGTTGTGGGAGGCCATGTGGGAGAACTCCCGGAAGATGTCGAGGTACGTGGCGTCTCCTGCTGAAGGAAAACAACGGAGAATAATAACGATGAGAATCATGACATTATGAAAATTATGATCCACAACCCAACACCTTGATACCAAGGCCCACATTCACCAAACTGCTTCAGACTTTAAAATGCTCTTTAATCTAAGTTCCTAAGGAGAATATTACATGTGAAGCAATATAATCAAGCATTTGTGCATTTGAACACTAAATTCGAATTATTGTATAATTTCTCTGACGTTCCTCATTTACTACCATTACAATGTCTTGCCTGAATTTAAGATTTTTCCTGAATTTAAGATAATTTTCCTGAATTTAAGATTATAATATGCACTCAAACAATAATATACAGAACCAGTGAATAGAGTATAAGGCATGTTTTAAAGAAAGATGGCAGATTCAGGGTCAGTCTGTAAATGTTCTCTGAGCACAATTTCTTAAAAGGCTGCGAATAAAGATTGTTTTGACTATCAATTCATCCGCTGACAATTTTCTGGATGAATCGATTAAACACTTGTCCGTAAAATATAACAAATAATAAAGACAAATTTCTGTTGTGATTTAAAAGTCATTCAGTTTATCACATGTTTAACACAGCATCAAATCCTCTGCCATTGTTGTTAAAACCTTATAAAAAGGATTAATCAATTATCAAAATATATTTATTGTTGATCAACTCATCGATTAACTGAGTTTAAAGTTGTTCTACACTTTGCTGGAGAGGTCTCTGGATGAATGTGTCTCACACGCAGCAGATATCACACTTCAGTCTCAGCCTCAGAAGCTTTTTGAACATTATTTCTATATGAAAATATAAAAACCGGTCCCTGTTCGTCCCAGAGAGAAAAGTCTCTCCCTCGTACTGAAAACATCTTTCACATGAAAGTGGAGAAAACTAGCAGCAGTGAGAGAGACAGAGGGAGTTCTGGGTAGGAAACGCCTGATGAATGGAGGAGCAGAGACAGAGCGAGGCACCGTGAAGCTTCTCTCTTTCAACTCTCCAGATACTGAGCCTTTACTTTAACTGGGGCCATGGCAACGGCTGAATCTACAGGCTCAACAAAAGCAGCTCGACTCTTTTGTCCCGTGAGAGCTCCCAGACCCGGCTAATTAAAAAGGGGAATGGACATTCCTGGCTTTCCCTCTGCATATGTGAGTGTGTGTGTGTGTGTGTGTGTGTGTGTGTGTGTGTGTGTGTGTGTGAGAGATCAGTAAGTTCAAACCTTAAACTACGTCGCGTTCTTTCCATCATGTTATTTTAACCACCTCTGAATTTGACATTTATAAGAAACAAGAGATGAAACAATTTTTCGATCGATTGATTAATCAATGTAAACTGGAAATATTTTGTTTTTAAACTACTGATTTGACCAAACAAGAAATTTCAATTTGTTACACATGGTTTATAAAACACTTCAATTGAACTTTAAGCAGATTTTAGTGCACTTTTAGAGTTTATTGATATAAATAAACATTTATTTTATATATTTGGCAACAACCTTAATCCTTCTAGGTGGAGACTTCCTTTTATAATTACCGAATCTGAATTTTCTTTAAGTTCTATAACTGTCATGACACTTTCATTAGCTGATAAAGCCCCCGAATAAATGCAGTAAATCGGACCTCGAGTTTAAAACATAATATTCCTTTAGGGAAAGAATAAATCTTTCTACATTTAAATATACAACTAATATATGCTTTATGATATTTAATCATATATAATTAAATAGAATTAAAGCTGTAATATCAATGTGTTATCAATCCTGCAGTATTAAAATAATTATTTAATTGTTAACAAATAATTTCCTTATACATGTTTACGACTATAATCAAGTGTTTTATAAACCATTTATTATTATAACTATAACTGTGTTATTGTTTCTTCAGAGTCAGTTATGAGAAACTTGCAGATTCACACACGCTGTTCATATTCTAGTGCACAACATAAATGTTAGAATATTTGAAATATCTATAATTAGTGCACGAGCAGCACAGGAGGTTAGAAGTGTGTTAATTCTGTTAGATGCAAGAACTGAAGGAGAAATGAGACAAAAGGATCGAAGGGAGAAGTTAATTTATCGTCCATTTATTAATCAGAATCATTTCAGACGACACTGGGAGGAGTTATTCAACAAAAAGAAACACACATAGATAGCATTTAGTGTTAATATGCACACACACTGTTTATTTAGAGACACACATCCTCTTACAACAGTCCAAGAAATCGTACAAGAAACAGTCAGAGACAGAGAAAGTACAACGGAGTTAAAAATTTGCATTTAAGGAAGCAAGCAGTTAAAGTGTTAATAGTTTTTTTAGTTTATATACACAACAGTCAACTTGTTGGAAGTACGATACGCTGCAGACACACGGTGCTGGAACAGTTCTCATTCAGTGGCTCGATGGAAACGATCGGTTGGTGCTGACATCATTCATGTAGTAAAACGTTTAGTAAAGTACTGCACGGAATAAGAAAATACTGGACGATTAAGATAGATTGTGTGCGTTGAATTTTTCACCGACAAGCAACAAGGATGGGGGGGAGATGAGTGAGTGGAACTTTCTGTTGATGCCACGTCCGTTAAAAACATCCGCAAATACAAGTTAGGGTCGGGATAGAGATTATTAGCGAGGAAGAAGAAGTCAACAAGGGGATGTTATGAAGTTTTGGTGGCCTGTCACTTATTAGCCACACTATTATTGTTCGAGTTGAAAAAGGAGTGGGTAAGATTTAGTTGTTTTTTTCTGGGTCAAGCTAAAGTTAGCTTTTACCTCCCTCCTCAATTCAAGTAATTTGTATACAGTCCCTGAAACGTAAGAAATAGAAAAGGGTCAAACTATTTCCCTGTTTCTCTGAAAAACTGTCTCTGGTCTTTGGTTTGAACTAAACAAAAACCAGGCGTCAGACCTGACATCATTTCAGAGCGTAACAGGGGTCATTAGATTCAGTTTCAGAAAGCGGCCAAACAACCACGTCCACCGTCATCAAGCGTTTGGCACAAACAGGAATCCAGCCGGTGTGAGGTGTTTGTCTTGAATGTCACTTCATGCACTGTTGTCATGATTTAGTAATATATATATTTGGAATACTGATATTAACATTAATCGACAATACGAGAGATCAATTACAGGGCTTCAGAGGACCTGAGCAACAGCCACCCATGCACTAAAAACAAAGAACAAATTCAATATCGGCCAAATCTTGACACATTACATTACCATAAGCAAACGTTTGAAATTACAAATACTGTATATACAGTAATAAACAATATCAAAAATGTCCATCTTCCTCTGCAGAACTACTCCAGGTGTGTATTTACACTGAAACTGTGGAGGAATGGCTCTCTCTCTCATCATGAGAATATAATACTGGGTGCGAGTGCTCAGCAAAGTAAAATCTAACAAAATAGATCCAGCTTAAAAAAATACCCTCTGCATTGTTGTCCAACGTAATACAAAAAAATACAGATCGCTGACGTTAGCATTGCACTATTGCTCTGGGACTTCTGTCATAAATTAAAAGAGAAGCAGTAAAAAACAAATGAACGACAGCAAAAAGAAGATTTAAATCACTGCTGGTAAGAAAAAGTGCATAATCTCGCTTTTAATTCAAAATAAAAGCTTCACTTGATCAATCTCTCGATCGAAACAGAGAAATGACCCGAGGATCCTTTTCTCTCAGTCACAGTTATCGCAGCGTCACAGTTTCCCCCTCACGGCTGATCCAACGAAAAGTAAAGAGCTCTACCGCCACCGAACAAACGAGCACGAACCACAGGTCCCAGGAAAGTTAGAGAAAGTTTGGCTGCACCGCCCTGAACTTATCGATTGTTTAGTCGTCTGTGCTACAGATACTGAGCTGCAGAAAACACACGTTATTGACCCATCATTTAAAAGTAAACGTATTTAATCTGTTTACTTTATGCTCTGTGATTTAATGTTTCTTGAGGAAATGCATCCTGGGAGTTGTAGTTAACTTTAACCCACTTTTAATGGATTTATCAGATTATATTCATATCAATATGAAAATAAAACTATTCACAGCAGCATGCAGAGAAAAGGATCCGGTGGTTTTATTAAAAGTTGAAGTCTGTGTGTATAGAAAAGTTTTGGGGTAGAAAGTTGACTACGACTCCCAAGATGCATTTCAAAGCTGGATTCACCCGTAATTCATCTAGATTTAAAGTACTTGCTTCTTGACCAAATGCAACATGGGAATCGTAGTTAACTTTTGCCCCAAAGTCTTCACAAACCCAGACTTCGACTTTTTCATCGAACAACCAGAGAATTTCTTCACCAATGCAAATTTGACTGTTTAGTCCCTTTTTTCACACGAGTCTATGAGAAAAAAACGACTTCCAGAACCAAAGACGAACAAAGCCTCTTGTCCCACTTTGCACAACAACAAAAACACAACGAAATAGAACCTAGAACTGAAGGAACCCTCGAGCTGTCGCAGGTCTTTGGTTCAGAGCGCCCTGTTCCCTCTCAAACTAAAAGTAAAAAAGGTTGGTCCCTACTACACTGCTGATGACTTGGTGCTGCTGGACACTCTTTTTAAAAACAAGCGTCTGACTCTTTCCTGGCAGTGAACGGACTCACTGGTCCTCACAACAACACCGATTCTCCTCTGGCAAAGTCAGTCGCTCACATCTGACATCATTTGAAAGTTAACGCTGAGTTCTGGTTGTGATCCTGAGAAGGGGAGCTGACTGCTGGTGGTGCCGGGGAGAGGAACTCTACAGATATTCTGGATATGTCTGATGTTGAGATGTTAGACGTTAATGTGGTGATGGAACGTTTCCTCTCAGGGACGACATGCACAGTGTGAAATACAGGATCTCTCTCTCTCTCTCTCTCTCTCTCTCTCAGTCAGTCCAATGTCTCCCTGCACCCTCCGCCCTGGAATTCAACCTGTGGCTGATTCTAGCACTCGGCTATAGTGAGACAGATAAACTCCTGAATGCATCTCTTGTACTGCTGCTCAGTGGGGCTGCTGACTGGGTATTGACCTGGCTGTCCGAAGGGCCCCTCCGACTCCCGCATCTCCTCGTTCATCCTGGCCAGTCGCAGCCTGAGGGATCGAGAACCAAGAGGAGCAGAGGGTTAGAAACTCCTCGCAGCAGGAGGACGGTGACACAGCTTAGATCAAATCCACTTACAGTGTGACTATGTCTGCGTTGGCCTGCTGCACTGCGATGCTCAGAGGGTCCTGGCCGTCCTCGTCCCCGTCGTTCTGGGTGGCCCCTCTTTTGAGGAATAAACACACCTGCCTGGAAACACAAAGAAAACTGAAATCAATCACACGTCAGCGATCAGACGCTTCCAAACACACCGACAAACAAAGGGACAGAGAGGAAACACAACCTCCTATGAAGACGTAAAATAAAACAACACAAAAACACATTTTCTGCCTCCGGACTCACCCCGTGTGTCCGAGATACGTGGCGTGATGCAGAGGACAGCGCCCCCTGGCGTCTCTCTGGTTGACGTCGGCGGCGTTCTGGAGCAGGAACTCACAGGCGATCAACGAGCCCTGGAGTGAAGAGAGCAGCTCAGCACGGAGACACTCATGGTGGTATTGATTTGGGACTAAAAGGGTCGTTTAAGTGGATATTTGCACATTAATGCTGCTGACTTAGAGTTTTTCAGTCAGTCGGGCAATTCCAGGTCATTTTTGGTGTCTTTAGGGGGGATTCGATCTTCGAATAATCAATAATAAAATGATATTTGAGCTAAATTCAGTTTCTGGTTTGTGTCATTTACTGGTCTTATACTATGTCCCACTCACCCCGATCACTGCCTGTATGAGGGGCGTCTTCCCTTCATCCTCGTCGTTGACCGAGTTGACGTCGGCCCCGTGAGCCAGCGCCTCGGCCATGACGGGCAGGTTGCGGGCCTTCGAGGCTTTGTACAGCAGCGCTCCGGGGTGAAGGTCCCGTATGTCCTCCGGGTCGGACGTCTCCGGCTCGGCCTCCAGCTCCGGCTCGCCGCTCGAGTCCTCGGACACCTCGCACTCTGAGGACCACAGAGAAATGTGCACGTCTGTCTTTAGAAACTCATTTGCAGAGTCAAACTACCAACAGTCTGTTGAACGTCCATCTGCTGGACTCACCCTCCTCTGTGACGCTGTCCACCACGGAGCCGAACACCAGGATGTCAGTGCTGCCGTCTGTGCTGCCTCCCAACCCGCTGTCACTGCTCAGGCCTGCCGGACCAGCAGACGCCACAACATGGACACATTAGTTACCGCTGTTTCTTTCAGCCTGACCGGTTCTGTTTTAAAGCACCACACACACACACAGACACACACACACACTTCTACTGCACATTCAGGCGTCTGGCTGCTACACTACAGACTGAATAGCGAGGTGCTTACTTCGAGGCCCGGATCCCGTGTCAAAGTAGGAGAAGAGCGTGTCCAGCTCGTCGGGACAGAACAGGGAGTCTCGTCTGAACTTCGCAGCAGCTGAGAGACAAACGTGAGAGTGATGAGTAAGCATAACAGTAATAAACAAGAGGGGGGGGGGGGGGACATTAGATACACAGAGCTGAGTGAAAGTACCCGCGGAGAGGGTCGAAGGGGAGGTGCTTCCGGGCTCCTGTCGGTATCTCCGCCGGGTTTTGGGGACGGTGGAGGCGCTGTTGTGTCGCCGGCACTTCTTCACGCTCCACCGCCGCTCGGGCTTCCGCTCGCCGTTGATGAGAATCTCCGTGCAGCCCATTTTCTTCAGGAACTTTTTCTCCACATACTTTGCTTTGATCCAAGTTTCTTTCTCCTGCCTGTGAAGAAGCACAGTGTCGGAAAGTGACAGATTTTAAATAATGAGTCCGATTCTGTTCGGATAGCTGAGGTGTTTTTCATTTTTGTGATTCTTACCTTGAACTGGAGGGCGATGGTTTCTTCAGACCTTGTTCCTGGTATGAGCCTTCATAGATGTGGTTGATGACGCTGTTCCCAAGCTCACACATCAACTAGAAGAATGACATGGAGACGTTTTGAGGGAACAATTAGAAATGTCTGTGCTATGCTAAGCTAGCTGACTGCAGGCTGTAGATTCATATCTAACGTACAGATACATGAGAGGTAACGATCTTCTCACATTTCTCTCGTCAAGACTGTCAATTTAAGTAGTCAACTCCAAATGTCAAAATATTCCTTTAATGGATTAACATCTGCTTAATGACTCAATAATAATAATAATACTAATAAAAAAGATAACTGTTTTATTCTTTTGCAAACTGTACCTTTAATAGTTCTGGTTCCCACGTGTCCAGTGTGAGGGAGCGGACCTTCGAACAGTGAACCCCGAGACTCCTGCAACAGAAAACAAACGTCGAGTTAAAAATATTCTGTTTATGTTCTGTGGTCGGACGAAAATGGCAAAAGTTGAAGAATGTGACTTTGTTGTGACTTCGAAGCAGCAGACGGCCGCAGTGGTTTATAATCTGCTAACGAGAGAAAGAGGAAACTATTCGAGAGGTTCGTCAAACAGTGGTTGTGGATGGAAGATAGAACAGGTCAATACCAGGTCTGAGAGGTCAGAGGTCACCTGGTACTGCTGCCTCAGTATCAAATACACTAGATAACATCACAAAATAACAAAACATCTCTGCAAGGAGACACAGAACAGCCACAGAGAGACACAACATGACCAGAAAGACACTAAATGACAATGGAGAAAAACTAAAGCTATCCCAACGAGGGGAATGACCACAAAGAGACGCAAAACAACTATGAAAGACACAAAATGACCACAAAAAGACAAAACAATACTGCAAGGAGACATAGAACAGCCACAGAGAGACACAACATGACCACAAACACACAACAAGACTACGGAGAGACACAAAAACTATGCAAAAGAGAAATAAAATGACCAAACTAAATGACAACTTACTAAAAACAGACACACAACGCCCACAAAGAGACATAAAACAACTACAGAAGACCACAAAGACACACAAGACACTGAGATAGAAAATTAAGATAAAGATTTGTTGTGTCTTGTTTACATATTTCAGGAGTGTGGGGGGATCTTTTTGACTTGTCTGTGCCCCGGGCCCCAGTTTCTCACAACCCGCCCCTGACCATGACGGTGGACCTGGTTTGAGAAGCTGCAGGAACCCACCGACTTTTAATCCTGAGAGAAATGAGAGGAGCCGCTGCTAATGTCATGCAAATCACTGAGTTCCCCCGATGACGCCGACTGGCTTCCTGGCAACAGTGGCACAGTCGAGTGGAAAAGAAACTGATAGAGTTTCTCCCCCCTCGGTTTAGTGAGGTTTCGCTCATTGTGACGGGGGGGGGGGGGGTGCTGAGCAGGGACATGAACATTCAACAGCTGAGCGCACACACAGGGACGTGGCCTGTGATTACATAAGCAGTGATAATTGCACACACACATACACACTCTCAAACAACTCACAAGGTTGATTTTTTTCCTCCGGGGGGGGGGGGGGGGGGGCTTGAGAAAAGAAGTTAGTGACGCAGCAGTGTGATGTAACCGGGGTCGTGAGAGCCTCCACCACTTCCACGTGGCACATGGAAGTGGTGGAGGAGGAAGAAACCACTTCACCACCTCACCAGTTGACCTTCACTGAGCTCTACGAGGACGGATTAATAATCCCCCCCGATGCTGATACAGATATTATTGAGCAAAACGTTTCTAATACCGATTTAACAGCTGATACTAAAACACTTTAGTTATCAAACCCCCGTGACAGAGGAATGTGAATGAGGTTTGATATTTTACAGTTTAACCTCAAACTGAATAACTACAAATGAGAAGAAAACACAAATGTAATAGAATCTATGGAACTTGAATTGAGATCGGTGTGATGAGCAGAGCTTGAAACCAAACGCCGGTTTTGAAACTTTACTTGTGAAAAAGGAAACTTTCCATGTGTCTGTAATCTGAGTTTTAGGTGAGAAGCCGCGAGGAAGATTTGCACAATTGACTTTCACTGATGTACGAGGCATTTTGAATTCTGCAGTTTACTTTTAGAGTAAAAAGATATTTCCACACTTGTTCCACACTTGTAGATTAATTCGGGAGGAAGGAGGAATTACCACATTTTGATCAGGTCATTTACATCCAGAGTATGTTCTCTACCTGTGGATGCCGGAGCACTCGATGCACAGCAGGATGCCCAGGTTGATGGAGGCCCAGCGGGGGTCGGCCTGGCCGCAGTCGCAGCACCGCTCGTTCCCCGGCAGACACTGGATCCGCTGCAGGATGGTGTCGCCCCGGGCGCTGCGGTCCCGTGGCTCGCTGGCTGAGTCGATGCTGCTGGTGGACGGCGAGGCGGTTCTGTCCAGGTGCTAAATATAAACAGGTTCGATTGTAAAAAACGTCAGGTCAATACAGAGCGGACTGCAAAGGAACTCGCTACGTCGGATTTAAAGTTAAAAATAAAGTTCCGGTTCCTCAAACTCCTGCTTTACTTTGTCTAATGAGAAAATACAATCAAGGTAAAGTGTATTTCTAGTTGGTGTGATTTACCTCGATATAGTAAGAGTCTGGACTCTCTCTGTAGGCTGAAGCGATGCTGGCTTGAACTGCCTGAATCCACGCTTGTCTTAACTTTTCAGATTCCGCCTGCAGCATGCAACTCCTGAAAAACAAACCAGCACAGGTTAATTTACGACAGAGCTACAAGTTCCAATGTGTTCCAAGTGTGTGTAAAACATTCAGGGACACGTGTCCAACCAACATGTTAGCATGAGATAACCAGCATCATTTTGCTAATTGGAAAAAAAACATAAAACAAAGTGACTATTAGCAAATCACAGCATCTGTAAGGTTTAAATGAAATAAGTAATTTTGTAAAAACATCCTTTTTCAGTCTATGTACTGGAATGAGATCCATGAAACGTGTATAAAACAGCAACACACGGCATGACTGCTCCCAAAAGTGAAGCCAAAACATCTGGATCACCCCCTGGTGGCTGGTTGCAGTATAGCAAATAAACCCTGCCTCCCCCATGTTAGTGAATTCCAAAGTGAAAATTGACATGAACATGTTACACTTAAAATGACACTTTATCTATGTAGTAGATCTGTAGATAAAAGTCTAACGCTCTAATGCCATTTGATTTAATCCTCTGGGGAGCATGAATTTCTGCACCAAAGTCGTGATCCTTCAGTTCGGAACAAAGCGGTGACTCAGGGTGTTTGATGATATGAAGCTAGCGTGAGAGTGTCTTACTTCGTAGGGGACACGACCTCGAAGCAGAACCTCCTCTCGATGTCCTCAAAGGGTTTAACGGAGCACAGCCGCAGATCCTCCACCACCACCGTCAGAGAGTCCTGAAAAACACAAATCCTCCAATTCTCATTTCTCCTCGTACCAACGGCACAAACCACCGAACCTGGAGAACACGACGCGTTCGACATGTTCACGTACGGATCAGCAGAGAATTTAAAATGACCTGAAAACCTCAAAGGCCTCAAAGCGAGTGCTCCGATATCAGATATCTCTCGACTCACAGGATCCGTGAGAAGATGAGTGATGATGGATTTCAGTGGACAACGCCATAACGTTAAAAACCACCCTCCCCATTAGCGTTGCACTTAACCTCTCAGATCCCCCTTTACCCCAGGGACAACCAATAGGGGGAAGATGTATGGACTTGCCTTGAGCTTCTTCTGATAGACCAGCTGACTGTTCTGTATGGAGAACCACCGCCTGCAGAGAGGGGAGGGATGAATAAAACATGGTTTAGATGGATATTCGTTCCATGGTTGAGGGTCAGCGTGCAAAAAGGTGAACCGCCGTGGACGCCGAGGGATCGAGGGACGAGTAAAAGCATCGCTGAGTGAGATGTGTTTTGGCCGAGGCTGCTTTTGAACCCTGATCACGTGACAGGAACAGATAAAAGCCGTCAGCGGAGGAGGAAATTGAATAAAATCTGCATAACTTAGAACAATGGCAAGATATTTATAATTGAATGTGCATTAAAACACAAAAACAACATAAAACACACAAATTCATACATATTGTATTGTTCCGTTACATGTCTAAAACAGTTTTAAGTCATCTCTCCCTAATTTATTCAAATTCTTAATTTACTATTGAAAATGTATTTCATTATAATTGTTCTTTATCTGTATTAACCTGTCTGTGTTGCTGTGCTGTATATTTCCTTTTCAAATATTTTACAAATAATGTTCTAATATCTCACAGTTGCTAATTGTGTGTAACTTCTGCAGCTCTACACTCTTATCTCTTCATTTCCCTGTATTCACAGACGTTAATAAAGAGCGTGTGAGTGTGTGTTACCTGTTCCAGGTCTTGAAGGCGTTGCTGGCCCTCTTGAACAGGTAGCCCTCCATCACCACACCATTAGGAGCATCCACGTTGAACTCCACCTTCGAGTCGTCATACGAGAAGTCCTGGAAGACGAGAGGAAGAGAGACGCACAACCCGAACGTTAACCCCGGCCATCGCACAAAAACAGGTCACAGGACCAGCTGTCCATCGGCAGGAAGACGCTCTGACCTTTAAATCGTCAAACGGGAAACTCTACCCATCATTTTCCGTAATGAGGTGGCTGCGTGTGTGTGTGTGTGTGTGTGTGTGTGTGTGTGTGCTGTTCCTGGAATACCAGTGGCATTCGATGTGCATCGTACTGTACATACAGTCCATAAACCAACCAAGTCATCAGGAAGTGTGCGACCATGTGGAAACGGTCACGTGTGAGTCCGTGCATGTACGAGAGTGGAGTCGCATGCCATCTTCCTGTGTGGCACACACGGGGGGGGGGGGGGGGGGGGCATTTCATAACTCAACAGATGTGAGTGTGACGCAGATCCTTACATAAACAGAGGGATTCATGGGAAATTGGCTCCTGACCTTTTTGTGACTTGCAGCTCACTGATGACACCTTTGTATCTTTAGTGCTACCACACAGGGAGTCAGGGCCGAGGTAACCCTACATTAAAACCGAGGAATCACTGTTTCTCCATCAGTTCTTTGCTGCTTCTTGTAAAGGAAGAGGAACAGGGGGCAGCAAGTCCTGAGTTAACATATATTCAGAATTCTATTTCAACTTCTCATGCATGTGGGTTCCTGAGAAAAGACAGAACTCAGTCTCCGAAGCAAAATCACTTCAGCTGTTTCAGACGCTTTAACTGCAGAGATGTGACGATCATGAAAAAACACTGTGCTGCAGAATATATGAAAGCGTCTGCTGGAGCGACCCATATAAAAACTACTTCACAGACGCTTGTTGTATAAGAGAGATAGAGAATCGAACTCACTGCAGCTCTGAGCACCGTTAACTTCTCCCTGTCTGAATAACAGCTCCACTCACTTCTCTCTGTGTATCACAGTTTAAACTTGAAATACAAATCAAACAAAGGTCGAATTCCAGCTCGTAGACAACAACAGAGTTTAAGAGACACCACGTTTCTGTCATGGAGCTTATTTATGATATTTATACCAAAATCCACAGGCTGTAAAAACGAAATCTGACAATAACCAGCAAACAAACACCTTTAGAAAATAAGACAACAATACAAATCAGAGACAGCTGAATACAAATGAATAGAAAGAAGATAAGTATACTAGTGTTAAACCTGAATATTTACTTTTTAAATTCAGATTTCAATAATACTCTGCAGGGAAAAGAGTGATGAGAGGGATTGAGATAAAGCCAGGAATTTAAAAAAGGACAAACTCCGATGAGATGATTTAAAATAGCAACTACACGAGATCTACAGCATCAAACAGCCGATGAAAACAAATCAACCCACCAAGCTGCGTTCCCACCGGCACAAAATCTTCATCCTCAGACGTTTGGTTTGTTCCAGCAACATTAAAACGCACCAGAAAAAAGTTCAAATCTAATAAAAATAGAATATAGAGGCTCCTACAAACCGGATCCCTCAGAGTGGGGACATGTCGCTCTTCTCTCGGTGAGCTCTGCAGCTCTCACAGCACATTGTGTCGACTGAGTAATTCCCACACTGACATGTGTGTACTCTACTCCAGCTCCTGGTCGCCGCCCCGCGAGCCTCAGGATTACACCTAATTACCATACAGCTGCCAATCCATCCAGGGCAGGGAGAATAGCCCGGTACTGTAGCTGCTCTCGACCCACGGACAGAAAGCTTTGACACTTCAGAGCCTGGGCTGCAGATCCCTGATCACACCTCCCTCTCTGCAGAAAGTGGGAGTTTCAGCCCCATGTCCACTCACAGGGGAAGGGGGGGGGGGATTCCATCTGGGAGGCAGCCAAACATCACCAAACAAATACGTGACCTCTGGAGCTGAGGCTGAGAGCAGCTCCACTCACACACACAGACACACAATCCCCTTCAGGTCAGGCACAACCCACAGGAATCCATCTTACCTTCATCTGTCTGAAGCCGTGGATTTCTGAGCGTGGAACATGACAGACGCTCTGGATGCACTGGATGATGGGCGGCGCTCTGCAATCTCTCGAGCTCACAACAAAGGTCGTCTATTTTTAATGATGCAGCGTCACGAGGACAGAAACTGAACGCCGGTGAATTATTGATCGAGCTTTTGGAACCAGCGACGTCCAAACGAGGAAGTTGTGGCGGAGCAGCCGGAGGAAGAATGAGACAAACAGAGTGAATTCATCAAACCGGCTCAGCCTCGGCTTCTACTTCACTGATCCACAACACAGCTGCTGGACCTCAGCACAACGTGACCTGAAGGATGAAACTCCTCCAGCCATGAAATCCTCCATCTCCTGTCATTAATTCATCATCTCCACCAGTGAGGTTATGATTTCATTGTCTGTTGCAGGGTTATGCAGCAACTACTGGGCTGGAGTTTCTTGAAACTTGGTGGAAGTTTGTGCCGAGAAAGAATCCATTAACCTTTGGAGCAGACTCGATTAAGGACTTTGTTTAACATTGCAAGACTTTGTGAATTTCTCAAGGATTAATGCTTAAAGTAAAACTGGAATCACAAGTTCTGAGTCGAGCCTGAAGCGAATGTTCCTCCGCTAAAAGCCACTAGCTTTTTAAATATCCAGATCTGAGCGATATTCTGTCAAAAAGAAAAATAGATGTTGTAATTAAGAGGGTTTCAATGTGTGATAACCTTCCACTGGACTCTCTACACACTAAAAAACCCAGATCTTTCTCTGAATCTTTAGAAACTTCACAGAATCCTCTAATGAGGGCGGAATGCAAAATTAAAGAAGCCAGCGCTCCAGACATTATAATTACGAGTGACTTGATGTCTCAGTCTCTGGCTTCATCTGATGAATTCTTCTAATGAAGACCCTGCGCAGATATATCACACGTTAAAGAATAAACTGAGCCGGATTCGTCTATAGAGGAAGAGTCATCCCCTGAAGAATGAGAATATTCAAACAGAGAGAGGACAAATCTGCGCTTTACGTTATTTATTTACATGATACGTTACTTCATACATGTTGCCTCTATGTTTCCTGGATATCCACATGCATGGTGTTTTTGATTTCTGACGTAGAGCGTTGTTGACGTACATAAAAAAGTTCAAACCATTCAAACTAAGTAACAGCATTTCATAAAGACATGTATCTGCAGTATTAGGCTGTAAAACTAGATGCAGTAACACACTTGGGGGGGGGGGCAGCATGCAGCACTGCACCGCTGATACAAACGCAGAAATATAGAGCAGCAGGCAGAGCTGACTGCCTTCGACAGGACTTCTCCATTAAATCTGTGGTTAAAAATGAATGGCTCTGGCAGTTAGATGGCGAGCGTCCACAGGTAGAGCACTTTAACTCGCTCTCTGCTCGCCCTGGTTCCCGCTTGTACTGAGCAGCGGTCGCTCCTTTGTCCCTGTGTAGGTTTACACAAGGCTTATTGCACATGCTCCGAAGGACGAGGATGAACAGAGCAAAGGGGAGGAGAGTAACATTCAGGGCTGTAGTGGATCTCAACTGGTTTCAAATGTGTTAATTTGAATCTTTCTCAGACAGTATCAGTGCATTTGCGAAATGCAACGTTGGGCCACTAGGGGTCGCTCAATCAAAACAATAACAAACGACCTAGAGCGACGACATCGTGAAGCATAGAGGGATCATGGGAGCTGGTGTCTTCACCACCAGTGACACGACTCAAGTTCACCAGTGAGGTCACGGGGAAGGTTTTACTCTACAGAAAGTCGCGTTACTGGGTTTGTCGGAAACATTTTGGACAATGTAGGTACACAAGTCAACAACATATAGCATAGTTCTAGTCTTTTTTAGAATCTTTTCTTTTCTCATCCTCATCTTTTCTAGATGTTTACATGGCAGAAAAGATGTGGATCTATGTTTATTTTTACTTTATTCAAGTTCTATATCTTTGGTTGTATTTGTGTTTTTTTAGTTAAACAGTAAAACATCAATCCTTAGTTGCATTTCTTTGTCGTAAGGGTTTGAAAACAGCATCTTAGGAAACTGTGCCAATGTTTTCTATATCAGTATTGGAAATAGTTTTCTCCATAATATCCAAATCTGTAAATTTAAATTTGACAGTTTCTGGTATAAACACACAGATTTTCAGAGTAAAACAACAGGAAACAGTCGACTTGACCTATTTTTACTCAGGAGCCGCATCAACGTCTACAACCTTTTTCTATTTCAGGAGCCGTCAGTTCCGTCTCTGCAGCGGCTGACGTAACAGACGGTTTCTATACGGGTCATTCCAACTACGCTCAGTGTTTCTAATTGTTCCGCATAAATGATTCACGCAGCACTTCAGCTCGGCGGAGTCGGGGGGCGACAGCTGAGGGAAACTTCAAAGGATTTTCGCTAATGTTCTGCCCCCCCCCCCCACTGCACAACACCAGAGCTGCTTCAAGTGCAACATGGACATTTACACTGGAAAACAAACAGAGGAGAACTCACCTGCATGAGGGTCTGAGGAGATGGAGGAGATGGAGGAGATGGAGGCGACATGCAGAGAGAAGAGGAGAGAACACGGCGTTAGAAGGTCTCCAGAAGCAGACTGGGTTAAATGAGGTTAACACAATCATCTTTCAGGTTGAATGCACCTCTGATGATCCTCTCTACAGGTCCTCCAGTGATGAGGATGCTCATCACAGCTCAGTGACAGAAAAACATCTCCCACGTTCTCACCCACCTCGAGTTTCATGCACATTTCCAGGAGGCATCTTCAACCTGTGACCTTGTTCCTCTACTCCTTCTCTCTCCCTCTGGGATGGAAGGAGCACGCAGCTCAGCCTCCGACAGCTCGGGGAGGGGGGGGGGGGAGGGGGCAGATCAATAACCGGCCCCACGTGCGACCCGGCCCCTCGGCTCAGGCCGCAGCACAGACCTCAGCACAGACCTCAGCACAGACCTCGCTGCCTACAGGCAGAGAGCTGACCGCCTGACAGATGGCCACTGATCCTGAGGCGCGGAGGAGCCAGACGCCCACTGAATATAACTGTTTGGTTTGTGAATTATTAAAGAAGGCGATGGCAGATAGAGGGAGTGCCCTACATTTATGGATTACATATTGGTGATGGAAACTACGCATCCCATAAACCATTGGGAATGATTCCTTTCTATTCCTCTTATAAACCCAGCAGCAGGATAGAGAGAGAACTCAGAGTAGCTCTTCACGTTGATGCTGACACCATTTGGCTGTAGTTCCATGGTTAAGCGTCAGCAATCAGAGACGACGCTGAGGATTGTGGGTAGTGTAGTGCTTCTCCTTGACATTGTGATTAAAACATGTCTTTCTTCAAATTGATATCATCCTGACTTGTGACCAAATCTCAAGAACCTCATGGTAACCAGGGAATCATCAGAGTCAGTGTGATTCAAATATCACTTCAATCCATTCGAATTCAGATCCTCAACAAAACATGAGATCAGCACTTTAATGGACCAACAGATTTATGTTATACGAGCAGAAAATGCACATGCACCTCAGACTACAGTTGGATTAAAACACTTAATTCCACCTGATTTAGTGCTTAAATCGATGCCTGGACATTGTTAGGGAGATTAATCAAACACTTCCCAGCTGCCCAGGTCTAATCCCCCCCCCCCTCCCCCCCTCCAGTCACAACAGACGCACATTCACACCCTGGTAGCTCCACAGTGCGGCTGGCTGTCAACCTGCCAGCCCCGCAGACAGAAGGAGGATTCTTTCAGGGTGTATCATCATTTCAGCCCAACCCAGAAATACCTGAATCCTTACAAACCTGACAGTGTTTTAACTGTTGAATCCAGGATTTGTAATTTGTGTCAAGTGTGTGTTGACAAGATAAACTCTCCCGTCTCTGAGGAAACCAAACACGGATTGAATAAATAGATGATCTAATGAATCCTTCATGTGCAGAAGGCCACCGTGCAGCAGGGTTTCTGCAGGGTTGAAATATAAAACTTTAAGTATTAAGAGTGCAATGGAAAACCAGTAGAATCAATTATCATTATAATTATATCACATTTCCAGCTTTCAATAACAATGACTCCTAAAACTGAATCAATGAACGTGACCTGAACTTGACGGATTGATTCATAAATTACAAATTATTGATTCAAGAAGTTTCTCAGACTTCTTCTAAGAGTTTTATTTACCATCTGACCAAAGTAACAGGTGTGAAAGCTGCATCATGTCCCTCTCCAGACCCTCAGACAAAGAGGTGGTCTGGGTCTGGATCGAACTGACCCGTGGTTCAGAACTTGAGGTGTGAAAACCCCCACTGCCCTAAGTCAAAGGTTCCTCTCATGACCTGCAGATACCCGGCATGTGCATCGTTTACAAATTTCTATTTGGTTGATTTGATCAGAAACAGGAACTCACCCTCTGCTGGATGGTGGCGTGTTTATGCTCCATTTCCCTCTTCTCCATGGCTGAGTCAATCACCAGCTGATCCAACTGAAAGGCCGATCACACAGAGAAGCACAAACAGGAACAGGTTGATGTGAAACTTCTTCATTCTGCAGCGGAGTCATCATAAAAACACTCGGCAGGACGGTTTCAAACACATACTGAGCTACACAGCGGCTCAGTGGCTGGATGAAGCATTGATTCATCCTGCTTGGGGGGGGGGGGGGGGGGGGATAGTATATATAAATAGATCCGAAATTCAATCCGCTGCAATGTTTCAATCACGAAGCGGGAATCGAACGGACAAGTTATGCAACTGTCCCTCGGCCGTAGTTCGATGAAAGTAATTCCAGTTGAGACAATGAGCCCGAGGGGGTGGGGGGGTGGGGGGTGATGGAGAGATGAAGTCGCCCTCCTCACCTCGGCCGCCAGTTTCTTCATGTAGGGGTCGATCTCGTCCAGCAGGTTGTAGCCCTGGTGGAACAGCGAGTACTGGGCGTGCATGAAGGACAGCATCTGTGAGGGACAGAGGTAGTTTTTAAATCATCGTTATAAAAACACACTGACGACTCCTCTACGTGTTTCTGGGTTCAGAGTAAAAGATGCAGATGTTGGGGGGGGGGGACGGGGGGGGGGACTCACCGCGTCGAGGATCTCAAACTTCTTCTTCGCCTGGAGGACGTTAATCTGCAGAGGAGAAAACTGCGTGAACATCTGAGAACGTGTGAGATCCACTCAGTGTCATGGTAGTTGACAGTTTTTGGTTATTTGTGCCACATTCACTCTGATTTGACTGAACAAACTTAACCCACTGGCCGTCAGGGGACCTTTCTGTGGTTTCTTTTATACTCCACATCATCATCCCCTTTTAGACGTCTCCTGAATTAATGGAAGTGCTTTGTATATCTGAACCGATGCAAACCTAAATGACATTTTTGTGCTACATTTGAGAGGTCACTGGTGCACACTGCACATCTCCCCGCAGCTTTGACCTTTCCTTCCGCTTTGAGACGCATTCAGCTGAGACTCAAAAGGGTCGGACGTCTGAGAGCGAGAGGAAGAGAGAGAGAGAGAGGGAGGGAGGGAGGGGGAAAGAGAGAGAGAGAGAGAGAGAGATGGCTGCCATCAGACAGAGTCCAGAATCGAAACAGGACTCGGCCGTCGCAGCGATCGCACAGAATCCGTCTCTTTGTCCCCGTGGGCTCTCGTGCGGGTGGGAGGTTCCAACTCACGGGCAAAATAAACCCACGGCTGGAGGGGAAATGTCACTTCTCAACTGTCCACGTGATATCAGGCATTCACACACACAGGTACATTATACACTTCCCTCTCACGCCACTTCTTTGCAGAGTAAACGTCCTCTTTTTCTCACTCTCTCTTAAAGGCAGATATAATAAGTGAACAATTTAATTTACTCATTTATCTATTAACTATCACTTTTAGTATCTTAAATTACTTTTTCATGGTGTTTTACTGATTTAGAGGATGCATGTCTGTATCTTTATTGTCTGTTGCTGCTCTTATGATTTCCCTGGGCCAATTTGCCTTTTGGATAAATAAAGTTTTGTTGTGTTGTGTATGATCCTATTACCAATAAGTGTTTAAGATTTGAACCGTCAACCTTTGATCAAGGCAAAAAGAACCAGGAGAGATGACAAAATAATCCTAAATATATATTTATATATATATATATATATAGTCCATTCATTTTGGACTTTAAAGGATGATTATTTGTATATTTGGAGGGCCTGTCAGGGGACTTTTTGAAATTGTTTATGGGTTCAGCTCAGGTTCAGGGTTTTGGTCGGGCTCAGATAATTTTCTTTAGGGGTTCGGTCGAGTTCAGACAAAAACTCTACGACCAAAACTCTACCACAGTTACACTTGCTAGAGACTCACAACAGACTCAAGTTAATTCAGGGCCCATGAATAAAACACGCAGGAAACCCTGTACCTGTACTGGGTCACATGTATCTGAGTCCCTTCTCTGACCTGTAGCACGTAGTCCAGAGCCAGATGTCGGAAGCACCTGCGGGTGATGCTGAGCGTGCTCGTGGCCTCCTCCACCTCGTGAGGCTTGTTCCTCGGCGCCTGAGCGTTCTTCACCTGCGCTATCTCCATGTCCTCGCGCACCCGGTCAAAGTGCTTCTTGGTGTCCTTGAACTTCCGGACGTCCCTGACAGACACAAGAGAGGAAGGAGCTCAGTCAACGGATGAAAAGCTGAATCCAGGAGATGTACACAGGGTAATAACAGAGTTTGGATATTTCCGGGGGTCACAAGGTCAGTGTGAGGTTAGATGTGCTGTAACCTACTTCCTGGATCATTCATGATATGACTCTGACAAAATATCCAGGCTGCACCTTGTTTAATATTTAAAAAAACCAAAAAGGTTTTCAGGGGCAGCGGGGGTGCATCTGCTCTTTAAAGGTCAGGAACTCAGCTTTTTCTACCTGTGTTGAATTTTTCATACAAGTGAATTTCTGCACGGATACAAACTGAAGTATTGTTTGTTTACTCACTCTTTCACAAAGTTGTGCAGCTGCTGCTTCACGGACCTCTGAGCCTGATCGAACAGAATCTGAAACACAAGGAACTACTGTTAGAACCCAACAAGACTTTGTGCAGCAGGAGTTTGAAAACAGGTCAGTATTGCTATGCTAGTGACTCAAAGGTAAATATTAATGTATCAGATAGTTAAATAATACATTTGTTAAAATCATCATAAACATCAGTCCCTTAAAATATGCCTGATTTCATCAAGATCCAATGATAAATTGATGATTCCAATCTTCAAATAAGATCTGATTGTAATAATCACAAATCAGAAACCAACTTGTGTCAAAGTAGCATCAATTCCAAACTGGGGAAACTTCACCCAGTTTGGAATATGAAACCACTGGTTTCATATTATGGTTGGATTATTTACACAAACCCAAAATGGTAAAGTTGCATTCTGTTCAAATCCTTTTAATATCGAATCCTTCTCTCTGTATATGTGTAATATAATAATTGAATCATATACAAAAGACAAATCCAATATAGAGTTTTAACACAACAGTTACAACCCACTAGTAAAGAGCTTAATCAACCCAGTGGCACAACTTAGTTCAACTTCAATATAACCAATGTAATATTGTGTGAGAGACGACAGTTTGTGTTGCATTTAAACCACCTACATGTATTTTTGACCAACAGGGGGCGACGCAACACAACTTTTTTGCTGCATTCAAATGATGCAAAAAAAAAATCCTCCCTCAACGCATATTGGAATGAATGGAGGGAGGAATGTCTCTCAGATCGGAACACACCCGCTCCAACGCACCAACACGCCGCCTTCAGTTACATCCAGAGATCCCTCCTCCTCGCTCTTCACACCGTGCACATCGTCTGATTGCTGCTGCTGCTGCCGTTAACTAGGTCACTCAGGCAGAGAGGCAGGAGGGAGAGGGAGGGATTTTGGTTCGATGTGACACTGCAGAGTCTGCATCCAGTGCAGCGGTGCAAACCCTCTCTGACATGTTGTCGTGCAGTTGGCCTGTGTCCTGTCACCACAGCTGAGCAGCGGTTAGACAGGTCGAGAGGTTTGAGTCCCGCCTGAATAACTGGATCTAGAACAGTGTGTGAGTGGATGAGAAGATCTCAGGGCTCTGTAAATGGGCTTACGGGGGTTTTAACTCAGGGATAACAGGCGCTGATGATGAGGGAGCCACTTCTCTATTGTTGCTGTGCAGCCGGTGCACAGAGGCAGCAGAAGAAATAAATATAGACAACTCTAATTTGTCTTGAGGATAAAAATGTGACTCACAGGGAAGCGGTCAGTTTGAATGCATTCCTGCCAGAGACGTGTTTGTTTTGATCGAGAGTTGAGGCCTCGTTTTTACTGCTCTATAAACCCACTGGGTCTAAATATGTGTGAAAGTGGAAAAACAAAGACGCTCATCAGAAAGCATCCACTTCACTGTTTGTAATTAACAAACAAAGGAATTCCTCCGATACCGATGGCAGGCCGAAGAAAACCAGAAGCTGCCTTTAATGGCTTCATGCAAAGTGTCATGTTGAGAGCCCTCGTTTGACTGAATCACCAGTGACTAATGGTGCATGTGTGGTCAACCTGTTTCCCCGGGACAGAGCTTAACAAGCTCTCAGGGAAGTGCAAGTGAGAAGTGGATCAGGATCAGCAGGCCGGGCGGTGTGCAGGGGCCGTAAACACCCGGGTGTGAGAGCAGGTCGGGCGTCCTGCAGAAGGCGCTGAGGTGGACACTCACCAAATGTTGACAAGTAAACAAGTGCACCTCTGGATTGTTTGTGAGTGAGCAGTCGGCCTGGAGAGCTGCTGGGAGACTTCCTGTGACTGTGGGGCGAAGTGCAGCCTGCAGCATTCCTCAGCTGCTCTGTGGCAAGCTGACACCCTGCTTTCATCGGGTCGAGGTTTCACGAGTCGTCCCTGCGCGATGTGAACTCCCAGAGTGGAAGGCGGGATGAACAATGCACCGCCTAAAGATATGCACTCCGCCTGAGGGGTTATTGTGTTTTAATTAGCGACTCCGGGGATGATCGGTGGATGATCGCGACTAAAGTGGCGGCCAAACAACAAAAGTCACTTGAGGGAATTTGAAGTCGTTTCCCAACGAGCGCTGGTGCAAAGAGAGACGAGATCTTCGGTTTGCGTTCAATACTTTATAAACACCTACAGAAAAAAGGCCTGGAGCTTGTGAATGTCAGTTACACAGGGTAGAAGCACTTAGCAGCAGCAGCAGCATTAACGTAATTTACCACCAGCGACAAAATAACATAAAGCTTATATCAAAATGTGCTTTAACAACTTGAAAGATCTGAGATCAACGATAAGGCAGTTTGCTGACACTGTAAGAGAAGCTTTCTACAATCTGCAGAGACAACACATCTGAGAGATCCCCTGCTGCTGATGATGCTCTGAACCCAAATGGCACCAGCAATTACCCCCCCACACACCCCCACCCCACCCCACAGTCACCAGGAGTTTGTAAATAAAGCCACTGCTGATGAGATAGAAAGAAAATGTGCGAGGATAAACCTCCACCAGCATGAAACTGGAGCCACACTGTGTAAGTCAGAGTTGCACAACAATCCCCAACAGCAGCGCACAGACTACACTCGGGGGTCATGCACTTAACGTAGCGGTGCACAGGAACTGATGTAAATCATGTATTCCTCTAAATGTTTGAAAACCTTTTCCAGTGTTTCATGGGAAAGTTGAAGCATTCAGCAGATTTAACTGGTCCTCAGTGACACAGTCTTTAATGCAACACAGATCAACATGAACACATGAAAACCAGTCCGATTGAACTGGGACCTCAGGCATTCTCTTCTGGAAATGTAAAAAAAAAAAAGATTTAGCCAAATGGAATCTGAACACAGACGTCCTGCTTCTCTGACTGAAGGCGACGAGCCACTGACTGGAAGAACAAGAACGAGGTTGGCTGTGTAACAAATATTTCATCATATATGAGTAATTCTTATTTGTCTAAATATTACAACACAAGGAAGAGGATTTACAGTTGGCACACTTTGATGCTCCCGGCCGGGGAAAACCAGGATAGACCTGTTTAGATCGACCTCGACCAGCGGAGCAGAAGAAAAAGAGAAGAGCTGAAGCCGGAGGGTAAATCTGTGCAAGTAACAAACCATCTGATCGGCTTTGAGCACAAGCGGGAGCTACTTGAGTGCAAGTGCAGGGGTTGGGTCCAAAGCTTTAGAAACTCAAAACGGAAATCAATAAATCCTGCTCTCAAACTTCAAGATCTGCAGAGAGAGAGGAAAAGATACGTACAGGCTCTGATTCACAAATTACTACATGAATGCAGGAAAGTTAGAGCCGGAGTAAATAAACTCGTTGTCGTGCTCATGTCATCGGTTTTGCTCGAAGCTTTAATGTGGCTCCAGACGTTCATTTCATTATGAACGTAATCATAACATTTACTCTCTTCTTTGACAGACGGGTCAACGGAGCGGGGCTGCGATAAAACAAAGGAAACTCTATGTTGTCAGAGGGGAAGGAGAGAGCTGGCACATCTTCACCGAGGCTGACGTCACAGCTGAAGAATGAGACGGCTACAACAACCACCACAATGGACCACTGTCCCGACTACCGCCTCGTTAATTCCCCCTCTCACAGCACCGGCATGTTGGGACACGGACGGATTTAATGACATCAATCAAGCAATTACCTCCAGCCCGGTCGGTGCAATCACAGAGACACCATCAGAGAAGAAGACGAGTTTAATCCTTCGTGCTCAAAGTTACTTACAAACCGTCACAGCTGGTTTGTTCGGCCCGTCTCCTGCAGGAGCTTTGTTTATAGAGTCTGATTCACTGTTGCATCAAATATTTGTATTTGTCATCGTAAAGTGTCGTGGCCCTAATCCGACAAAATCCTGCCACAGATCAGCTCAGGAATGCTGCAGGCTGCACCTCACCTCAGAGTGAGGGAGTCTCACATCAGCTCTCCTGCCGCCACTCGCTCACAAACATCACAGAGGTGCACTTGTTTACTTGACAACACTTGGTTTACGTTGACCATCCACATCAGGGCTCTCGGCAAACGTCCAAGTCAGCAACTGCCAGAAGTTCTCCAGAGTTTCCCCCGAGCTAAAACTCCAGAGAGTGTCCGGATGAGCTCATGTGAGGATAAAGCAGAAGATTATCAAAGATCATAAAGTGTCTCCGGATGAAAATATGAGCCAAACACGTAGAAGACGGGATTCAAGGAGCATATCTCTGCTCCCGAGAATCAGCTTGACTTGTACTTTTGCTTTTACACATACAGCCCCTCCAGATAATCTAAAGGGATTATCAAGAATTCAATGCATGCTTAATATCAATAAAGTGTTTTTTTACATATGAGCGTTTTGTCAAAGACCAGTTTCCCTGTCAGGCCACTTCTGCCCCATTTAAAGTGACATTTTCAAATTCATTTTCCATTCTAAACTAAGAATGCTGCTGTTCTGTAGTAACGACAACAGAGACGCCCTCCTCTTGTGTCTTTCTTTGTTTTTTCCAGTTTGGATTCCAAATATAACTCAGAGACACTGGCATCTCCCGTAGGAATTCACTCACTCATTCAGTATGTACGGCCCCCACTGCACGAGGACACCAGTTCTATTTAAAATTCATGTGATCTCAACCTAAATTCCTCCGCTCGTATCATGTTCTCCTCGCTTCTACCTGCTGTAAATCCCCCCCGGCCCCTATATAATCCTTTACTGTGTTGGTGCATTAAGATCTGGCAGCCCACATGAGAGTCTCTCTCTCTGCATCTGTGTGTCAGTCTCCACTCATTTCTAATGGATGCTCCGAGAGTCAAACCCAAGTCAATTATTTATCGAGTGTTCATATGGACTTTCATGCTTGAATTAAACAGAGAGACTGTGAAAGAATGTTGGCCTGATTCTGCTGATGCAAGGAAACGCAGATTGAAAAGTAAAAGGTCTCTGACCTGAAGAGAGACGGAGCTGCACTTGGCTCGAGTTTGATGTTCACACAAACAGACCCTGTTTGTTCTGTTGTGTGCTAACAGCCTGGCAGGAGAGCGACCAGGAAGCCGAGGGAGGGAACGGCCCAGACGCTGGAATCGTCTTGACAATACACACATTTGTGTTTGTTTCACAGGTTTTAAATGCACCTGAGTTTCGACAAGGTCAGCTGGCGCTCGAAGGTCCCACATCGCACAGCGCTATTTAATATTCCTGAGTGTCTGCTGCAGATGTGAGCACATGTGGCAGCTGCGTGGCACCGCAGGCCCGCGGAGGGACATCCGTCAGGAGGAGCAGATATAACCATCGTCATTTCTTATTCAGCGGAGCGCTGCTCGAGTCCCTCAGCTGGAGCAACACGCCTAAATGCACACGATGTGTCTCCTCATTAAAAGATGAACATGCATCGGAAGATTGTACAGCTTCATCAAACTGAAGTCAGTGGATCACGAGGTTCCTCAACGCGTTCCGGTCACATCTTTGCAAAATATTATCATTTTCATCTCAGGGGAATCCGTCTCATCGCCTCAAGTCTCGCACTAACCCCCCCCCCCCCCCCCCCCCCTCCTCTTCCTCCTCCTCCTCCTCTTTTGTTCTTTGTTTACATCAAAGCTACAAAAGAGAGCCAATCATGTTACTGTCCAGCCCGTCTCTGGACTCCTAATGGACTGGACGGAGGTTGGGGGGGGGGAACTAGAGGGCGAATCCCCAGCTGAGCTCACAGTGGACGAGGCCAGCTGGTCCCCGGCCAAACCACGCTGTGTTGTGGTCTCTAACGTGTGACACGCAAAACACAAGAGGAACCCTGTGCCACTGAGAGACTGAAGGAGCTCTGATGGAGTCTGAGTTTGACTGGAGCTCACGGAGATGCTGCAGTCTTCTAATGAGTCACAAGTACTTTTACACTTATTTATCCATTTGTGGCCACCCAAACAATATTAATATGAGTTACCCCACGTAAAGATTATTTACCCCCTGGTGGTTGGCTGCAGCATCGCTCACAAACCCCACCTCCCATGTATTTAGTTGATAGGGACATGGACCAAACTAAAAGTCAACTAAACATTAAATAAAACATTTTAAAGTTGTTTTCTGTCATTTCAAACATCCTGAGAAGTCCGATCACAAGTGAACAGCTTCCTCAGTTCACATCTGGCTTAGGAATGCGTCTTCACCATCGGTAAAGATGGACGACGCGTCTCCACTTCCATCAGCTATTTATAAATGAAGCCAAAGATATCCCTGAAACGAACGCTGCCCCCTGCAGTCTGGGCAGCAGCTATCAGTCCCCTACTCTACCAACCCTGACTCAGTCTCAGCCGTCAATCAGTTTACTTCACACCGGTTTTATAGCTTGAATCAACTAATTAAAATCAAACCCTAACGGACAGATTCCTGTTCCTACCAGGTCTGAACAAGGCCGACGGTTGACTGTTGCTCAACTCCTCTTTAACCTGCCTGTCTGCTCCTCTCCTCACTGGATCCGTCTGGTTGGACTTCCGACCCACTCAGGTTACTCATACCCACTCTCACGCTGTCGACAGTCACGCACGTACATACTGTACACATGCCCGGCCCGTATGTAACTCGCTGTGAGGTGTCAGAGGTCACGGGGTTACTAATGTCCAACGGCTAAAGCTAATTCACGCCTGCCTGAGCGGCCCGAGCCATTAACCCTCCGCTTGTGATGTTAAACTCCCTGAGCCAACGGACTGGGAGCGAGCGGGGCGCGGGGAGAGGCTGATTTGTGATGACACATCTTTGTTGCAGCTTCAGAAAGGAATGTGATCCCCACACACACAGACACACACACACACACACACACACACACTGCACTTTACGGCATCGTCAAGCACACGAGGGGTTCGAGCTAATGGACTTCAAAGGGCCGTGCAGGGGCAGGATGGGGGCAGGGGGTCAGGAGCCTTGAAGGCGGAGCGGGGGAACTACACAGATGTGATGCACAAGCTTTAACGTCTGAGGAAAGATTTAGATCATGATTTAGATAATTTAAAATACAGTCACAAAGCTGGAAACTAGGAAAATACAGTCGATAGCTGCATTAAAAAACAAATTTTTCACAGGAATGGACAGGGAAACCTTTATAAACATGTAAATAGGGCTTTATTAATGTTAATGGAGGGTTAATGATCTGTTATAACATATTCAGGAGGGCATGTTTTTATATTTATTGACTTCATAACTCATAACTCTAAACTGCGTACAAATGTAGTTGTAGAGTATTTCTACAAAAGAGCTGCAGCTGAAATCTATAGATGAACCAATTACTGACTATTTGACAATGAAAACCATTCATTACTGATGAATGCGAGGCCGATATGAGGGAATCCCTTTTTCATAAAACCATTCAAGGGGACAAACTTGTCCTGTTGGCTCTCTGGGGTCCAGCCCAGCTCATCCTGACCCTCTGCATCCCACTGGGGGGAATACAGGACCCTTGAAAGCCACTTAGCGTCTCAGGATGGAGTCATAGAGCTGGTGTGAGTCAGGCGGGTGCATGTGGAGCATGTGGGGACAGTCTGGAGAGCGGCTTGACTTACCATGTGGTAGTTGATGATCTCCTGGAGGCTCTCCCCGCACTTTTCCAGGAACTCCTGCACAAAAATAACACAAAACACTATTTAAACTCTAAAATACATAAAGAAATGTTCTCATAAATGCAGCTGTGTTTATATTTGAGGATAAAAAGAGGGAAGTTCAGGCTGTTACAAGGTAATACCGAACTTTATTTTGAATTATAGAATAAAGTCAAAGCTGGTTAATGTCACTGAAGTGTGCGTTTGAGCCGGAGAGGATATTTTTCCCCTTGAACCTTGTACGGGAAAAGAAACTGTAATTGCAGGGCTGATTCAGATCTTTTTTTACAATGGAAACTACAAATATGAACAAGACTTTAACAAGAAACTCACAATTAGTCACACGGCTGCGGCCAAGAAGGCTTTTAATAGCACTTAATGTGAGCGGCAGTGAAAACAGTGCGAGAAGCCGGAGCTGCGAGCCGAGCCATGAGGAGTGAGTTTCCAGACCCGATCTGATCCTCACTTACTAATGTGTTAGTAATCGGGTTCGCTCGCACACAAACACACACTCATCCACCACAGAGCTGAGGAGGAAAGTCCCCGTTCAACCGCAACAACACCCCTCCAGCAACGGCCAGAGAAATATAAGACCACTGAGGACATCGTCAGAAACTCACGGAGATCATCTCGTCCTTCTTGCACTGCTGAGACAGATCCCGCACGCCGTTGACGAAGAGCTTGTTGGCGCTGACGTACGCCTTCCCCGCCTCGATCATCCCACTGCATAGCTTCACCAGCTGAGAAGAAACACACACATCAGCAGGCCGGACATTTCATCACACACATATTGATATTAGCAGAGACGTAGTTACAATCAAGGATGATGTCAGTCATGCCTGGAGCGAATATAAAGTGGATGGTCTGTATTTATTCAGTTTACACAGTTTCACCCATTCACACACAAATTTCATCATACTCGGATCAAGTGCTGGGGATTGAACCACCGCCCTGCTGGTTACTGGACGACCCACTCTACCTCATGAGCCACAGCCCCTCTTTTAAATGTCCTGGTATATGTGAGCAGTTCAGGGAGATATTAGAATTTTGTGTGTTTTTTAATGATGTGATATATTGACACACACAGTCCTTTGTGATCAAATAAAATAAATAAAAGTCAGAGGTAGCGTAAGACTATAAATAAAGCCTAATTTACTATGAGAACACAACAACTGATGCCAAGTTATTTCAATTAATTAACCACATGTGGACGATGGATGCAGATGTGTGTATTTGTTGTCTAGTGACCACCTGTGATGACGAAGGCTAGTGGGTGTCATTGTCGCGCAGGGACCATGTGTTAACTCCTGCCAACACGTAAACACTATTAATGTCGCCCAGCACTGGATTGTGGACACACACTGATAATCCAGCAGAATGTCTGACGTCTGATTTGTGTGTCCACCACATTTTGTAACGTATCAAAGTGAGCACGCTTCATTCTGTTGTGCGACCGTCAGCACAATTAGAAAATATCTTCCATTGTCTTTGCTTTGTTGAGCTGCTTCTTTCATTTATCGTTCAGCCTGTGTTCTGTCGCCAGGCTCCCCCCCCCCCCCCCCTCCCTCCCATCTGCTAACCAGACACCCAGTAAGACTGCAGGGACGGTTTCAGGACGAGGGGACTGGGAAGGATCATACCATCAATTGAAATGTGGATCTTAATGGTTTCTTCTTTTCCTATTCGCCCTTAATGATGTTAATTCAGATGCTAGTGCGAAGGGGAAGTTGTTAAAATGCCGTCTCTCTGGTTCAGTTATGTTAGAAAAATGACCACCCAGGATCCCTTTGGCAGGCATATAACTTCAGCAGGAAAAAGAAGAGCAGCCAAGCTGACTAATCCCGGCTCTCGCTGCGTGACACACACTGTGATTCAAAGTCAGAAGATGCACAGATGCAGCAGAGACAAGAGCATCACAGGCAAAACATCTGGCTGCCTCGTTACAGGGCAACTAGAGACTCATGTTTTCAGTGAATCCTGTTTTAACACTGCTGCCACGTCTCGTTTCAACAAGTCCTGAACTGAGCTGTTCAACGGGACTGAGCCACAAGACACTGCCCGATATATTTAGATCGACAGACGGCATGTCACCCACATCTCACCAGCATCTCACCAGCATCTCACCCGCATCTCACCCGCATCTCACCCGCATCTCACCAGCATCTCACCAGCATCTCACCAGCATCTCACCAGCATCTCACCAGCATCTCACCAGCATCTCACCCGCATCTCACCCGCATCTCACCAGTATCCCTACGCTGGCTCCCAGTCAAGTATAGGATTGAGTAAGAGGTTCTTTTATTCATTTTCAAGGCTTTAAAAGGCCTGGACCTCCCAAATAAACCTCTAGTATCTCCACCACCTTCCTGCTCCCAGATCTCTCCAGATCAGATCCAGTCCCATGTCCCTGTCTTGATCCCTTTACTCCTTCTTCACGTTCTTTAGTTTGTTATCTGTTCTAACGTCTGCTTGAATCCTGGGGTCAAATAGAGCTGGTATGAGATTTTATTTTATGATGTTTTATTCTTGTACTTCGTTCAGCACTGGTCAACTCTTGTTTTTAAATGTGCTTTATAAATAAACTTGACTTGACTAACATCCTGTTGAGCATGAGCAGCTAAGTATAACGGGTAAGAG
Organism: Platichthys flesus; assembly: GCF_949316205.1. Taxonomy (NCBI): domain Eukaryota; kingdom Metazoa; phylum Chordata; class Actinopteri; order Pleuronectiformes; family Pleuronectidae; genus Platichthys; species Platichthys flesus. The sequence continues at coordinate 25,078,005 of NC_084951.1, read as the reverse complement.
CATTGTCTAAAGCAGTGGTTTATCAAAGGGTGCCCTGAGGGGGGGCATAGAGCAATTATAAGGGGGCGTGGATGACCAGGGGGGAAATGTGGAGTAAAACTAAGTAGATTTAATATGATTTATGTAGGAAAATATACAAATAGCAGTTTTCTGATGCTATCATGCTGACCTGAGGGGCGGGGGGGGGGGGGGGTTGATCCCCACAGAGAGGTTGTGAACTGAAACCATAATTAAAATTGCACATGGGTTTGACTGCTGCTGTCAGTGTACAGAATATCTGAGGGAAATACTAAGAATAAAGTTAAATAAAATAGCCCCAATGAACATGAACTGTGAGGTTAAATAATCCTTTGTGTATTTGATAAGTTACGTTGACTTGTGCCTCTGCCACACCTCTGTGATGTCACCGCCGCTCCAGGTGTGTTCTTATAAACGTGGCCGGTGCAGAGCCGCAGCCGATTGGACAGGATCTTCCAGTCCTTATAGATTCAGCAGGAGACAGAGCAGATGTCGCTCGGACTCGTCTCCACTGACGACTTGCAGAGCAGGAAAACAAACATGCTCGAACAGCGGGGGGGCTGGCACGGCTGAAAATCAGCTCTGCCAAACAAGATGTATTTTCATGTTTACCTCAATTGACCCAGCTCGTGCTTTACTGTACATTTGAATGGTTTCCCTCTGGGCCCACATGTGGTTGTGTGTACCAGCAGGGAGCATCAGGAGTCAGGGCTCCCTCAACAAACACCACAAATCTTGACGGATTTTCCAGAACGTTTGCAAAGTTCTTAGAAATCCACAGCTGGTGGTGCTGTAGCGCTCCAGCTCAGGTGCTCAGGGGGAAGCATCATTACTCACATGCATTCATTTGAGTAAACGTTACAGTCGCCACATGATCTGATGAATAAGTCCCATGCTTCACGTATGTCGGGATTTATTTATTGTCACGCTTTAAACTGATCCAGGACCAGACAGCCCGACAGATAAACAGCAGTGACAGCGACAGTGGAACATCTCTTACCTTATCTAGCTTGGCCTCGATCTCCACAACCTCCGTCTCCACCTCGTCAATGTTTGCCCTGAGACACAGAAAAGAGAACAAGAGAGGCCGTTAGTTCACGTGTTGGTTTCCAGTTACTTCATATAACTGTAAAGAAGTTCCATTAAGGTCGTGCACTTCATTGGAAAACTGCCGCTCTGCAATCTGCTTGTGATTTCCTGTGTTTTAGTTTTTTACGAAACGCTGCATAAATCTGTGAGAGACAGACGCAGCTCGGAGAAGCCAAAGTAGTCTGTGTGTTTGTGTAGCATTAGGAGAGTGTGTGTGTTTGTGCAGCAGCAGGAGAGTGTGTGTTTGTGCAGCAGCAGGAGTCAGTGTGTGTTCTGTAAGTGGCTGAGACGCCGTCCGGGGAGCAGTTCAACTCTGTCAAAACAAAGTGACAGGCAAGGTCTCCGCAGAGCGATGAGAACCCGGCTGTCTGGTTCATCCCCACAGCCCCTGAACCCACCTCCCCACCACCAGCACCACCACCACCACCACCACCACACCCAGTTGCATCTGGAGCCCCAACCACCTGGTGATTTACACACCCAGAGGTTAACAGCTGGATGATGTAGCCCATTAGCTTCCCCCACAAGTTGACGTCAGGAGGCGGCTTGTGGATCGTAAACTCTGCCTCCGTGTAGACCGGCTACCAAAACGTGTTGAACACACCCGGTGTCAACACATTTGTGATTTTAGCAAAAACATGAATACATGAATTACAAAAGATGGAAACCTCGTTACAATAAAATGTCATCAAGTCGCAATTTACAATCTATCTAGGAATTCCGAAATCTCTGTCTGTCTGTCTGAGAAGTGAATTGTTGAATTTGGTGATAAGATCCAGCATTGGTCGACAACTGACCGGCAATAATTTGATTTTGTTTTGATTCTATTTCATCATATCGGACACAGACGTTCACAGACGTCACAGGTGCTGATCTCCATCATAGAATCACTTCCTCTTTACCAATTTGTCTACAAAGTAAAAGCACAGCGTTCGTTTGGTTGCTGCAATGTTTCACATGTTGCTCTTTAGTTACTGAGCTTTTATTTTGAAAATATGTGATTTTGGGTCCAACTATTGTGTCGATTGCGCAACAAAATTATTACAATCCAATTCATTCATAGCAGCAGTGAAGAAGATTATCCAAATGTGTATAAAAGTCACACAGGTGGACAGTAGTAACGCAAATTTAGTTTAAAAACATTTGACCAATTTGGTGCAAAAAACGGAATCCATTCCAGTCAACGGCTTCACTGCAGATAAACCAGGTAGGATGAACACAAAGTGAACTAACTTTCTGCTGTACAAAGAACAGCTCTTTGTGCAGCAGCGGAGGCTTCAGGGTTCCAGAGACCGAGTCCAGCTGCAGGTCTTTTCTCACTGCAGCTCAATTCAACTGTTTCAGAAAGAAAAGCCGACTTCACCACAGACGAAGCTCCAGAACGGGCCGTGCACCAGTCGTCATCGTTTCCAGGACACAGGGAGGAGGAATTCTGGCAGATCTTTCTGACACACACACTTAAAGCAAGTTTTTAATTTAATATCAAGGAGCCAGTTTCACAAATCACAGATCTACACACACACACACACACCGAGAGAAGCTGTGTGATGAGAGTATCTGTGGCGTACATCGGCCATGCCTGGCAGGATATAAAACTTGTATCTCATCTCTGTCTCTCTGGCCTCGGGTGGATTAGCCTTCCTGGCCGGGCTGCACAGAGCTCGGGGGAAGTGAAGGATGGCACATGCTCTCACACTCCTCTCTAACACCCCCCCCAAGCTTTTACCGTCCCTTTTCATACGGAACCGAGAGGGAAAGAAAACTCTCCAGAGAGGAAATATGTCATAAGCTCCGGCAAATGAAGAAATGGGAACATACGTTCCCTAAATAATCAATACCGTATTATTCCACATGTGTTGTTTTAACCTCAGCTGATCTCCGAGTGAGCACACCCAGGCCACACCCAGGGATAAGCTCACAGTGAGCAAAGCTGTTTTCGTTGCTGATGTCATTTTACGAAACTGCCCTTTTAATGTGATAATGCTGAGCCCCCCCCCTCCCTACGGCCTCTTCTGCAAGAACCAGGCTGATCTGGAAATAGTGTTTGGATATTTTATTTTCAACAACAACCAGAGGTTTTCAGAAGCACTGACCACAGAATTGTCTGTGTCTCTTATGTTTTGATATAATGAAAGTTCCTCTCCACGTATTGTAAACCTCATAAACAATGCGTTAACTATTTACTTCTCTATCTTCACCTCATTATGCTGTAAAACAGACTTTATACAGCCGCCTGATAATCTTCACAGAGTGTTCAATGCTGTTATTTGCCCGGTGGCTTTTCTAGGCTCGTTTGTTAGACGTCATATCTCAAGAACACAATGGCTCTTGACAGCTGACTTTTAAAACCAAAGTGTTTGGTGAAGTGTTGCCCAGACTGGAGGTCAAGATCCCCCCCGAGGGGTCATAAAGTACATCTGAGGGGTCACGCGATGGTTAACTGAGCAGGAACGAAGACGACAAAATTTTACACGCACATGATTTGATTCATTTTTTCCGGCTTTTCTTAAATCTTTGTTGTTTAAAATATAAAGTCACCAGTGTTCACCAGGCTACAGAACCAGCTCAGCATTTTTCTTTTAAGACTACAACAGCTATTTTTCGATTGGTTTGTTAGTTTCTTAATTTTCAGGATTACTCAAAAACTACTGGACGGATTGTCACAGAACTTGGTGGAAGGAGGTTTTATGGGGCAGAGAAAAAACTCAAGTGGGTGTGAGGATCCAAGACCATTCACTTCTTAGTTTTTCAACATTTTCATTGATTTTTCATGGATCTTTAGGGGCCTGAATATATATAAGTGTGTGTGCAAATTGGTGCAGCTGTATTTAAGGGGAGACTGCGCTCTACTGAGTGCTGCTCTAGTTTCTAAATGAAATAACACAAAACATCCACCACAGATTCACTTGGTTTGTTTCGACAAACCACCAAAACATACAGATAATGAATCAATCACGTAGTTACGCCATTATCTCATGGTGGAGGCTGTGGGGGGGGTCGGTCATGCTTCTCCTGCTCCGAATGCAACTGAACCGATGACACTCACCATGGTCACAGCCCGGCTCTATGATCCAGATGTGCAGAATCTGTCTCATGGGGCAGCTGCCCATGCTCCCTCAGGCTGTAACCCCCCCCCCACTGCCCTGTCTCACTGCACATGCCGACCATAATGGATGCACACAGGGCCCCGAGCCCGTAGTCACAGCAACCAACTCCTAAGTGGGCCGCAGAGGTCACCTGATGCGCTCGTGATCTGACCCGTATTCACACCACAGGGGGGGGGGGGGGGGGGGGGATAATAACGTGACTCACAGGACGGCCTCTGTGACAGGAGATGACCATCGCTGCCTCATTAACAGCTCGTCAGGAGACCGTTACACAGCAGTGAGTCCACACGTGCTGCACAACACGACACCGACCGACTGACACACACATGCACGGCTGCTCTGAACGCCAGGGTTATAAGTTGAGAGCGCGCCTGGGCAGGTTGAGGCTACATGTGCCTGTTAGTGAGCAGGACTGGTCTGGGATCATTTATCCGACAGGGGAACGGTGCAGTTAAACGCTGGCGTAAAAAAAAGGCATAATAAACACTGGGATTGTGCTGAGTGAGCTGCAGCTCCGGTGGTTTCTGGCTGCTGACGGAGCGACCAGACCAAGAGTCTCAGAACCACCTCTGGAATTCATGACCAAAACAGAGTCTTAATTAGATTCCCTACTATTAATCCATACTATAAGCCTTCTTTTAAATGAAATGTGGAATTACAGTTTGTGACTTTGAGAGGTTCGTATCAGAGGTAAACAACGAATTCAGACTCAAACCAGCAACAACCAATTATTTGACCACATGGGAAATTACCGCTGTCAGGGAGGTAGCGTGTTTGTTTGTGTATCATCTAGCAGGAATATGCAAACGCCACTCAAACCAGTTCCATGAAATTTTGTGGCAGGGTGTGACACCATCCCCGGAAGAACTCCTTAAACTTTTGTTGCAGTTTCGGATCAGAGGGCAGTTCACTTTCACTTTCTTTAACATTGTGAAATAGAACGTCTTTCAACATTTTGTGGGATGGGAACAGTGGATGCAGATTAAGGGGCGGATCCAGTTGGGGGGGGGGGGGGTTTGGGCTTGACGGGGGTGCACGCTCTATTGAGTCACTGTGTTACTGTCAGTGTCACGTTTATCTGGTAATTGGTCCTTAAATCACAATTAGAAGTTCTGGTTATTAGCGATTAGAAGAAGCTAAAAACTTGACAGCACTGAAATGATGTAGATTCAGTAACGGAAATTGAAAGGATTCATATTTGGTTTCAAATGCTTTCAAATGAACGATTTCTTATATTTTCTAAAGCTCATGTGTGATGTGTAAATTCATAAGATGTAAAGACACCATCAACTGCGCCGGTCAAATAAATGCACTTGAGTAAAAAGAAAAATATAATCAGTAGAAGAAAAACCAGCGGGAAAATAATGTCCTCACTAAAGTACATACAAGTATATATTTCAAATACTATATATAAACTTGAACATATGTACTTATTCACTTTCTGTCACAGCCAGTGAGCAGGTCTTGGCTTTTGTGCGTGAGCCAGATGTGTGAGCGCGGTGCAGCTGGGCCCGGATGCCCCAGAGGGTTGTGTTTAGGAGGGGGACTCGAGGCAGAGGGAGGCTGGTGGTCCGGGTGGAGAGCGAGCAGGTGGGACGTCAAGGACTGAGCCAACACTGGGTCCAGGTACTGACCCCAAATCAGTCCACCAGCTGCGGCACGGGAGCTAAACCCACAGACAGAGGCCAGCTGGAGCGAGCGAATTAGCCGGTGAGTGATGCGTTCCAGTCTCGGTGCCAGCGTAGAAATGAGCCCAGCTGTTGAGCCCACTAGATGCTCGCTTCAAGTGATCCTCAGTAATCAGCCGCCTGTTTGATATCAGTCTGCCGTTTGCTCTCTCCTCTGCTCCTCCACATCTTTAATCTCATCTTAATTCAAACTCCTCCAGGGAAGGTTTCGTCTGTGTGGAGACTGAAGGAGGCCGGGGGCCGGCGTGGAGGAGGGGAGGGAAGCTGAGGGTGGAGACAGGGTGGCCCAGTCTCGTCTGAGGGACCCATTGTCACAAAGCAGCTTCCTGTCTGGAGAAAAGTGGGCATTTTGTCACAGTATTGATTGCCTGAGTGTCCTAATTGTGGCTGGAGTGCACGGATGAGTGGCTGATTGGAGGCCGGGGCGGGTGGGATCCCCGAGCATATTCCATTCAGCTGTGTTGAGCAGCAGCTCTGGTTATTCTTAGATGCGTGGCCCTGCCCGGCTCGCCCCATCCTCCTCCTCCTCCTCCTCTTCCTCCTGCAGACCACTATGTGCACTAATGCAGGGGAGGGGAGGCTGCGCTGCCCATGAAACGACACTCACTGCATTTTCAGAAGAATAACTAGTCACTCAGAAATAAGTCACCTCCTCACACAACCCACAAGAAACGTTACTAAGGTGAGAGTACTATGATATTTATAGTACTACTATGAGACAGTAGTTAGGTACCACTGTACTTTTTTATGATTTGTGTTTCTCTTTGTCATTTTCCTAATGTTGTTGTATTTTCTCCCTCGTGCCTCAAGCGTGACGGAGGCAGAGAAATCCATGATTTCACTTTTACATACATTGTGTCGCTGCTCATTGAATTGATTTATCGAAACCAGATCGATGAATCCTCACACCCGTAAAAATACATTAGTTAGTGCACCATTATGTGTCGTTCAAGGACAGAAAGCTTGTCAGGCACAGCACAACTAAAGAGGCAGGTGGAGGTTCACCTGATGCTTCCTCAGCAGAACGTAACCTGCCCGTGCTGAAAGACCTAGCTTTGACCTTATGACCTCAGAAAGCCTCTGCACTCATCCAACTGGCATCACATTTACATCATCATCCCAAGAATTTAGGGTTTACAATGCCGCATAATGTGTAGTAACCCAATCCTAATGCATTGAAGGTGCAGTTAGAGTTCAAATGTCTCCGGTAATCCCCCCCCCCCCCCCCCCCCCAAACATGTGTTCAAAGCTCTGACTATTGTTCATAAGCCAAAGCTTTTATTTCCACTCGAAGGCTTAGATGTGTCCCTCATACTTAGAGCGGCAAGCACTCTGTTCTGACGGAGGAGAACTCGGCTGCTCTATAAATACTGCTCACATTTCTGCACCAGACTGAGCTGAACTCTCCTCAACGACACACTCCTGCACTAACGGCTTCAGAGAAGTGACACGTCCACCGCGTGGTGGGATTTTGGAGACGTGTCGTCCATCTTTATTAAGGTGTAAAGGGCCAAGCAGGTACGCAGAGATGAGGCCAGCATGGGAAACATGTAAGGCTGAGAAGACTGGAATCATCATTCAATTGAACGAGCGCCATCTTCCACGGTGTGCTTCTGTGGCTTCACTCTGAGGAATCCCCAGAAGCCAGAACAGGCAGAGGATCTGCATGAGGAGCCAACTGAGCTTTTACTGCAACCGGCCGGAATCAGAACATCGATCATCCAGAACGTTGTCTGGACTGGAAACAATGGGATGGAAGAATGTAAAAGAAGAGGGGAAAGGTAAAGGAGTCTGTCTGCAGAGAGACGAGTGGGAACTTGAGTCTGGGTCGTTTGTTCTGATTCCCCGAACGCACACAACCTCTCCAAGATCAACACCCTTCGTGTTTTCTTTCTTTTGGCGACCGGGGGAGCTCTCCACCTCAGATGACCAGTCTGCCGGCTGCGGCTGAACTTTTGCCTGTCTGCTCCCGACACCTCCTCCCCCCCCATCCTTCCCTGCCACACCCCTGCAAAAGCTCACTCCACCGTGTGCACGGGTTGGCAGCGTGCTGCGTCTCTGCAGCCGCAGACCACAGCACATAAATCCTGAGGGAATAAAAAACCCAAGAAGCTCCTCAGAAATCACCCTGAAAACACTGAAAAACACAAAGTCAGAAACACGTTGGGTTTTTATCTTTTTCACTGAAGCCACAGGCAGAAGTGCAAGATAAATATTTCAAGTGTTTAAAATAAAGCCTTAACCAAGGGCTTTTTCACGGCCAACACCAATACCACAAAAGGCTGACTGGTCAAAGCCAGTGTAAACTGTCTGACCTTTACCAGAAACGACAAACGCTCGTCCCCATGGTTTTTCCACATTGAAATAAAAGGTTAGATTTTCACATGACACATTAATCACTCAGGAAAAACAAGAATGACTCAAATGTTCATAAAAAGCAATAAAAGAATTGCGAATATAAGTTTCATTGTGGTTTTACCGACTGATTGATTCGGGAGACTTTCAAATACCTCCAACGAGACATACAGGTTTTTCTGTTCGAAATCTGAATTCAAAGTTACGATTTGCAAAGTTTTCACAAGCTAAGTGGAAATCAAATGACTTTCACGTGTAGAATGTGAAAATGTCCCTTTAAGATCCCTGCATGAAAATAAAACAACAAGTTATGGAAGATGATCACTTCTTTCACACTGTTTTTCAAACAAAAGAAAGAAAACAAAAAAAAATGAAACATTCTTTCCGCTGATACAAACTCTACAATATTCTGATATCCTGTATCAGCAAGTCAGTGTCTCGTTGGACCTTGAACAACACATGTGCATATTTTCAGATCCTCCCTTGGCGAGAGACATTAGTTCTGGCGCTGTCCAACGACCAGCAGGTTCCCAGGCAGGTCGACCGTCCCTGAGCACATCACTGGGATATCATCCCCACTTCAGCTGAACAGATGAACCCCCCCAACCCTCTCAATATGCATGGGAAGAAAATAAGACCAGAGATGTCTTCCTGCAGAAACAAAGAAAACATCTGCAGCCAAGCTTGTTCCTGCACAAACGCCTGCCAATGTTTAACCAGACTGCAGACATGTGCAGTGCAAAAGAATCAAGTAGATAAACCAGAACCCGGACTTAAAAAGGGATGGGAGCCAAAAAGGATTGACCCAATGGTGGCGCTAGATGGTGAAAGGTCAGGGGATCATCAAAAACAAAATACATATGTATTAGTCAAGGAGGGGAACCGTGAATTTCATCCTGTCCGACTGCAGCTGTTGAAGCAGATCACCAAAAACCCAATAAAGTCAACCTCAATGTCAGGGGATCACCCGGGTTCATCCTCAGAGGATCATTAATCTTCTTACACACGATTTCATGGCAAACGTGTAATTGTTGAAATCTGAAGCTCTGGACCCACTTAGACATATTTAAATTCAAACGATGCGTTCACTGACCAACCTCTTTATCCACAGCCCAAAGTTTATAAACTCGCAGATCACAGCTCATTGACTCGTGCAAAACATCCACTACACTCTGGAGTCCTGACCCCGACGCTTTGAGAGAGTCCCTGCCCCTGGGGAGTGAGCAGCTGCCCTGAGCCCCCCCCCACCACCACCACCACCACCACTCCCATGTTCTAATCACACTCTGGGCTCAGGCTGCACAGAGCTGCATACAAACAAGAGAAAGCAGAATGTGTTTCACACTGACGGCTGCTGCTGACCACTGCAACAGCTGGAGGCCTTGTGTTCCCGCTCCTTTAGATATCTGTCCACCCGAACCCGGCTCCACCGGACAACAAGGACAAAGACATCCACATAATTTGGATTGAAGCAAAATACACATTTACATGAGTTGAAATACTGGGGGGGGGGGGGGGGGGGGGGGGGTATAATCAGCAGATGATAAAAGGCCCTTTCAAGTTCAAAATATGCAAATGTAACAATCACTGCTGCTTTCTGCTCCTTGAAGTTTGTTTTTAAAACCCTCAACAACAGCGTTTCCATTTATAGCTCATCAGCTCAGGACTCGTGCAGCAGACAAAACATCTGCATTCACTGATCTTCTGCTCAGATTAATTTAGAGGAACACGACCCAAGTGAAGCCGGAGTCATTAGCTAAATGATAAAGCAGAGTTCTTCGAGTAGAAAACATCTCCACAGCTTCAAGCCCTGATTACAGTGATGTGGCAGAAAGCTCCTCTCCTGCTACTCAGGAGTTGGATCTGTGAGGTTTTTATTTCCTGTGTCAGCCTTTCCACTAATACTTCAGAGTTTTAACTATGGGTCAGCTTTGGAACAGATGTCTTCTGCACAATATCGGCTTTCATTATGTGGCTGCAGAGATGTCAGTGCTGGAGAAGAGTCAGAAGAAAGACTCAAAGCACATTTTCAGAGTCTAATTAAACAGATAAGAGAATTATCAAGTCCATGAGGGATTTGATCAAAAGTTCCTCCTGGGTGTCAATCAATGTTGGAGGACAGGACAGTTCCCACAGAACAATCAACACTACTGAGGTTTATCTAGGTATTATGGGAGGATTAAAACCTGTGTGGCCAGAGGACGGGTGTCCATAGTGTCTCCGGGCTGAGAGCCTGGGGATGAAGGTGATGTAGAGGACATGTGGAGGAGGTGGTCTAGTAACTCACTGGGCCACACTTCAGTTTTCTGTTCTTAATCTTCTTTATTACAGTGAATATAATATCTTTGGGTTTTTGATTGTTGGTCGAACAAAACAAGGAGTGAGAACATGTCACTTTGGGAACTTTAATCTGAAAGTCAGTTGGTTAATTTTACCTTGTAATCATGAAAGTTGAATCCATTTTGGGTGATTTGTGAAGGATCTGAGGATTTTCCTCTGTTTAATAGGATTGTAAATTTGCTATTTGAGTTTAGGACAGTCGGTTAAAGTCGGGTTGGGAAACAGTGACGGAACTTTTCACTATATTCAGACATTTTTATTAAGTCGAAGATGAAACAGCTGAAGATAATCATAGCATCTATCGATAATGAAAACAGCTGTTTTGCGGGTCAGAGCGTTGTTGGGTCAGAACGTCACTGGGAGCACATGAGATGATTCCACTCAATCCGCTGTTTAAAATCCAATCAGGCTTTGAAGCACCCTCTATTTGAAGTTTACTGGAAAACGCATCTTGCAGAGCTCTTGCTGACGTTCTCTGTGGACACTGTGACTCCCGGTGTCAGCTGTGGAAAGGTTCAGAGATGTGGCATCAGACAGTGAGGATGTGCAGACGAGGATGATCCGTCCCTTTAACTGTGATTTCAATTTAGTCTCGATGTTTTAACTCGATGTGGTCGGCTCCTCTCGCAGTTTTTTCCACACAGGCCGTCCGTGCTCCTGAAAGCCTCTTTGTGGTTTGAGCTCTATTAGCTTCTAATAAATCCCCCACGTCTGCCCTGAGCATCACAGCCACAGTGCAGGAGATTACAGGGATCTGTCCGACACAACCAACGACCCTCGGTCCAGACAAAGAGCTAAACCGACTGCACATAATGAGACAGTGCACTCACGGAGGAGAAGGGGATCAGAACAGGGGTTTCAAGAAAGAAATGCAGCTGTCAATTTCAGGGGATAACAGTGAATCTGGCCATGTTCTCCCCCCCTGGACTTCCTGCTGACAGCACTGTTCTTGGAAGCTGAGGAGGAACACAGCTGGAAAAAAAAGACGACAATGAGCGGGAAAGTGCCCGGTGATGTCCCACGTGGCCTCGAGTTATTGTGGGTCAGCGATGAAGCCATAAACAGCCACTCCCACTTTGATACGTGCACAGGAAGAAAAACCACCACGGCTACGCTTTCACTGTCGGGATCAAACACCAGCTTGAATGAGGTCTGGGGGGTGGGGGGGGGGGTGATGCAACAGTCTGCAACTAAGGTCACATTCAACCACAGCATCTTCCTGCTCCACTTGAGCAACGGTCGGGAAATGACAGAGTTCAAACAGGCGAGGAAATCAAACCCTGGTTCAGGGAATTAGAGAAAGATTTTACATTTAAAGCATTGAAGCTAGTCGAAGGTCAGTTAAACGTGATAGTTTAAAGTCCCTATAAGCTTTAGTCTATGGGGTTCAGTGCCCCCCCCCCATCCCCACCTGTTGGTTATGAATCTAGAGGAATTGATCTCCAAAAATCTGGAGACATTAGATTTTAGTTTTTAAATCTGAATCAGTGGTAAAAATGACTGCTGAGCCGCTGGGGGAGCTTAAAAATACCAAACCAATGCCCTGATGTAGATGTTGACCACAGAGGACGGAGCAGACCAGAGTTGTACCGTTGCATGCTGGGTAAAGGGGGGGGGGCGGGCGTTACTATTGGCTCCAATTAGGCTTTTTGACAAACCAGCTGGGTGTAGTGGCCGTGCATAATGCAATGACAGCTCCATCCACTCCTCATCAGCTACATGGTGGTTGGGTCATGTAATTAGGCCACCGCAGCCCGTGGGGAGAGGGCACTTCAGACCAGGAGGGGGGGGGGGGGGGGGGTTCAACAATGATGACCATGTAGCGGGAACTGTCACAGGGATTCAACCCTTTACGCAGGACAACGTCATCAGCTGGGGTGCGAGTACTTCCTGTGTGTCATCACGAGGGAAACAGATATGAAGGGACTGTCTCAAAATTGAGTGTTTGCTATTAAAATAGCAATGCAAGAGGATGTGTGCGACGCTGTCACAGCGCGTGGGGGGGGAGTGGGACGCTGTTGATCATTGGAGGGATGCGGGGGGGGGGGGGTAAAGAAAGGTCAGGATATGCGAGGTCTCGACTGGCGGCACAGGTTTATATTAGCTCAGGGTGGTCCGAGATGACTGCAGCTCACAAAAATGTCAAAGGAGATATTCGGGACGAGGAGCACAAGAGAGAAAGAACACACACTCTCACACTCACACACACACACACACATATACACACAAACACACTCACACACACTCAGAGGATTCAGAGGAGGCCTGGGCTGTGAGAACCCGGCCTGCACAATGTTCCATTGAAGGGAGGAAGACAATGAGGCCTACAGACGTCGTTGCTTCTCGCAGTTCTGTTTCTGGGCAGCACACCAGGCTGCCGGGGCAAAACAAACCCCCGACACAGAGCAGAGCCGGGCCGAGCCGGGCAGAGCCTTCGGTCCTTTTCAGCGTAGCACCCCTGACATTTCGGTGGAACAGCTCAGTGAAATCCCCTACGCAGACGCGATGTGTCCGTGGTGCGGCTGAGCTGGGAGTCTTCCCGGCATATTTGTGGGCTAAACACGCAGCTTGGCTCGCACTAGAAAGACATACCAGACGTGTGAAGCATGCGGCTCTTTCCTGTCTCGAGCGCTTGGGAGATGGGGCTCGAAAGAAACAACGGCTGGAAAAAAACGACAGACGGCTCCCATGTGAAATACGCTGACACCCCCAAAGAACCACTCAAAACGTCTGCTGTTTTACATTTGATCCCAAAAACTAGACGAAACAAATCAAGCAGCCTGGGAGGACACGCCCTGAACAACATGTGGAGCCGGTGTCCGCCCATCGATCCTGTGAGTGTCACAGTCAGTTCAGCTGACTGGAGGAAAGTCAGAGGCAACATGTTGGACCCTCTCATTTCCTCCTGGGTTTCCACCAGGTGTTTCCTGTGGTGCCGAGTCAGCAGCGTGCCCCCTGACGTCAGCTCTGTGACCCCTGACCCCTGCCCCATCAGTCCGTGGGCCTGGATGCTGATGTCACTGCCGGGTCAACAGAGAACTAACCTGGAACCCTGACATGAAGTTTTTCCACAGCTCGCAGGCGGGTCAACAAGTGAAAAGACAATAGCGGCTGCTCTTCTCCATCTTTTTCCTGTTGTGAGAAAAAACGCAGGCAACAGGAAAATCCAGAGTGACACTCGATGTGCGGGAAAGAGCAGCAAAGTGAAGCTGAGTGTCCTCGGTTAACGAGGCTGAAACATGGAACTGGAGATGACTCCCTGGAGAACTGCATCTACAGTGGCTCTGCCGAGTGGAGTCTAGTCATGGCTCATCGGTCTCTTCACAAAACCACGCTCTGCAGAGACGACCCCAACAAATATCCACAGCAGAGAAAACAACCGGTTCAGAGCGATGAACAGAACTCGGGCTGATCTAGAGAAGTTTATAAAAGGGTCCAAACTCCGGTGGATGGAAAAAAATAGGTGAACAAATGTTGGAGAAGCTGCCGAACAGCAGTCTGCAGCAGCTTGGGGTCATTTTCAATCAAAAAGACCAAATTTGACCTCACAGCATCTTCAACTCATTTGGATTTTATTGTCATGTGAACGTTCCCAAACCACAAAATTACAGCATAAACGATCCTCTTCATTATCTATTGGCCTTGATGGTTATTTCTCTGGTAAGACATCTGATGTTTGGTCTCATTACAAGTTCCTTAAGCCAACGTTCTTCAGGACAATAGTTCAAAATCCAACATGATTCAACTCGGTGTAATTTGAAACTAGGAAAAGCCGTAAATTCTCCGATTTTTTTACGACCAGAAACCGTGAGATGCTCGTTAAAGTTTATCCGAAACTGAGATGTGATTCATTTCTCATTAAAATAGTTGCCGATTAAAATTCATGCCAGCGACACAAAGAAATGTTGAAGGTTCGGCCCAAATCATACAATGTTCAATCATCTAAAACCGAGATAATCTTAAAACCCTTGATTCAGTTTAGTTAAGTGTTCCTTCACCTGCTGTAGGTTGTTGGAATAAAGAAATGTGAAGTAGGTGATGAAGTTGTGTTGAAGCTGGAAGTGGTTCAGGGGTGTTTGAGGGATTAATCCAGTGACTCAGGTCCGGGTGTCACCACGGAGGAGTCAGCAGCCTCCTCACAGCCACACCCCCTCCCCCTCCCCGGGGGTTTTGGCCCCTCACTCCCAACCTGCTTTTGATACTGGGACCGACTGACGCACATCCTGACCCGTCACTCGACCCGGTTCTGGCCCGGCCCCCGACCAGAAGTCTGCCCCCGCACACAGAGGAAGGCAGGGAGTGATGGAAGAGGGGAAGAGAAGGGGGAAGAGAGAGAGAGACGGACGATACAAATGAAAAACAGATGCGAGCACACATGTGATTCAGCATTTCGCAACCGAGCAGCGACGGTGGATCCCCACGATTCCTCTCCCTCTGCAGCTCTTCACACTTTCAGGGAAACGACTCCGTGTTTCTCTTGGACGTGCGTTTGTTTCATTCATTCCCCAGGTGACGACAAACGGCCACAGCTGTACGGCAGAACCCCCCCCCCCCTCCTATCAATAACTCCATCCCACTTCCTGAGCCACATGGTGATAAACCTTTAGCTCGGGCTGATGTTGACACACCTGGAAATGATCCAGTCACTTTCCCCTGGAGACGGCGGATTCCTGCAGCCGCCCGGTCGTCGGCCGCTACGTTTCAGACATTAACCAGTAAGGAGCCAGTGAGGAGCTCTGTTCCCAGCCGTGAGAGTCCGGTGGTACATTAAGACCGAATACAAGTCACATCTGTGAGTCTGCTGACAAGTGACGCAGAGCCGAGTCCAGTCACCGTCTCCCCCGATAGGACGGTTCCTCACATTCTGCCGCTGACTGGAGGGCCCGCTCCAAATAGATGAAAACAACCCCCCCCCCCCCCCCCCCCCCCCCCGAAGCACAGGTCTAACAACGCAGCTGAGAGATGCTCCACAAGATAAGACAGAGATGCTGTGTGCGGAGGAAATTGGCCATTTTCCAATTAGTCGTCCAACGTGAATGTAAAACTGGTGAAACGGTGAACACGCCGCCGCACTAATGAGAAAACCTGATACAGATTAATGCGATTTCTAAGACTTAGAGCTTGAACCTCTCTGTGCAGAGTTTTCTAGGTCATGCACTTGAGAGAGAGAGAGAGAGGGGGGGGAGGAAGAGAGGAAGCAATTTAAAACAACCCAGCCTCTGAAAGCAGTTAAAGAAATAGTTTGGTGTTGTGGGAAAACGGCTTTATTCATCAAGTCTGTATTTTATTTGTCAGATATTGTCACACGACCTCCTTCACGTCATCAATCACAAACCTTCCCTCCATCGTTAAAGTTTTTTGTGTAGTAGTTTGTGCTAAGCCTAGCCAACTGGCTCTGACTCTACATTCATAGGGACGGTAGCAAACAAGTGAGAGAGCGATCAGAGAAGAGAGGAAGAGAAAACAAACTCTCCTGCATCTGACATCGATAATCCGGGGGGGGGGGGGCATCAGTCAGACCGTTTTCTCTGAATTACCGTCCATTTCATCGGACGTGCACTGACTCACGTTGCACATTAACTCGCTCTTCAGGGTCACGAAGGGTTAAAGGTGCTCGGATGATACGAGAGATTCCGACAACCTGTTGTTAGCTCCCCTCTGATTCGTCGATCTCTACGCTCCACCCGTGTTCCTGGATGTTTCTGTGTTCGCCACCCGGAGGTGAAACACGTGGCCCGGTCTGTCCTCAGGCAAACTGGAGCCCTCCATCCCTCCAATGGACTTATCAAGGGGGGAAAGTGGATTTCGAAAAAAACCAGCATGAGACATCTGATATCTGCAGCCGTACAGAATTAACATCAGATGTTCAGCCTCCATTACCATAATCCAATCTGCCTGGGTAAACAAATGTGGAGTTGTGAGCTGGGTTGCTCACCCGCCCTGTGAACAAAGACCAGAGGCCTGGATCATCTGTGTTAAAAGTGTGTTTCACCGTGTGTGTGATGCTGGAGCAGCTCTGGTTCGTCATCACTGGTTTTATTCACCGAGGCCTGCGATAGCAACGCCAATTTAATACGACTCATCCATCATTCAGGGCTCAGGATGTTGCCACAGTGCTGATTCAATGTCTGCGGCGCAGCAAGCGCAACCTGTGGCAACACCGGATGGCTGGTTTGAAAGAGAGAAGAGGAATTGAGCCTCTGGTTTCATCACTTTCATCACTTTTCACTCTCTTTCCGCCTGGTGCGGGCTCTTTGTCACTTCTCGGGACGTCTGACAGGAGCAGATTAGTGTTCAGCAGGCAGCAGCCGGCCTCTCACGGCTCTTTGTGGGCGAAACGTCTCTCTATTCATTCAAATGGAAGGAGAGGGACGGTCACACAGAGCCCATGCAGCGAGTCCCTCCTCCAACAGAAAGGGATGACATCATCTCCGATCTCCACTTCCAGCAAATCATCAATTCCCTTCTCGAGCATAGAAATGGAGACAGTGCAGAGACTCATGCTGTGTGAACTGAATAAAACTGCACGTGCTCTTCCTCGTCTACGAGCTACGAGACACACAAACAACCGAACAGTCTGAAGTGTAACAGGGAGCATGTTTAAGTGAAGAGCAACAACTCAGACGATAAGGAGGTCGTGCACAGTTGACATGTTTAGGCAAAGCAGTTTCTAGCGTGTGGCAAATCTGTTGTTCAACATTAAAACCATTAAAAACACAAACGAAGATGTGAAGAGAGTCGGGCTGATGTGACAACGATCACGTGATCTCCGCAGCAGAGTTATTACATCACTTCCTGTCTCTGCAGCCGGCTGCTCCACCTCTCGCCTGAATAACGCACAGGTTGTGTTGCTGTGAACGCTGTGTTGTGCTTGTGTTGAAAGGCAAACTCTGGGTAACCTCCGGACCTGATTCTCTGGATTCTACCCACACGGTCATGTCTGAAAACGTCTCCATGCCTCTGTAGACACTGAAGTGACACTCTGCTCGTCTTCCTGCAGCTGCCCCACTCGCTCTGGAGCCTGCTGAGCTCTGAGGCCCCTTCATCTTCGTCTCATTTTGAAAAAGATGAAAGTCTTTCCCCCGCTAATGACACAGCGGCTTCTCAGCAGGAGGCCGACAGCTCCGTGATTAAGACATCACATCGCCCAGCTGCTGGTATCATTAGATCTATTTGCATTCCCTCACATCACAGTGACACCCGTTGGGGTGTTAAGCCTCCAGGTGTGACAAGTTGCCATCGAGGGATTGAGCTGAATGTGGGCCAATCCCTGATTAGGACACTGGGGCCACCAAACCGCACGCTGCTTCCCTAATCCCCGTCACTTTCATTACCTGGAGTTGTTAGCTTTGGCAGGCGGAGCTCGCTGACGCCTTTAACAAGATGCTGAGCGCTCGGCCATTAAATCAAACACAAGGATGAAAATTAAAGTAGCAGAATGAACTCTGGTGGGCGGGGGGGAGACGATGGTGGAGCCGGAGTTTAACGCGTCTAACGTGTAGGTCACAAGCAGAGGTCACTGGACCAGGACACAGGCTGGATGAGCCCTTCATCCAGCTTCAGACCTCAGAAACAGAACCAGTATAAAATATCTGTTATTGTTCATGATGTAAGAGTTTTAACACCAAACTGTAAAAGTATTTAGCTACTAGTAAAAGTCCTGTGAGTCCTTAAAATGAGAATGAAGTATAAGTATGTAAATCAGAAAAGGTAAAAGTACTGATACTATCTGCAAAGAGTGTAATACATAATTTTTATGGAAGTTTCTGCTGATGAATCAATAATTAAGCAGTTTGACTGCAGTAGCTGCACAAGGACCTGGAACCTGCTGACTCTGTTAATATAGTTACTACAAGGAGGCTCTGTCTGTATCGTTCATCAAGTGTGTTTGATTTAATCAACTATTGGATGAAAGAAAAATTATTAAAATCAAAAATGTAATAATAGAAACCCAGGAAAAGTAAGAAGTTCAAATGAATTAATTCAAATGGCAATTAAATCTATATTATTTGACTTTTCGAGTAAGAATTGTCTTAGTGGTTTCATCTATGACAAAATATTACATCTATGAGTAAATATTCTGTAAAGTAACTTAAGTTATTGAATAAATGTGGTGGAGTAAAGAAATACATCATCTCCATCTTAACTGTAGTGAAGCAGTACAAGTACCTCCAGACTGTACTCCAGCACAGGACTTGAGTAAATGTACTTGTAAAGATATCATTAAGACGGATGTGACGGACAAAGTGTTTTTTCCATCACAACAGAGGAGCCACTGACACACATTCAAGATGGAAGCAGGTCGTGGTCAACAAGACCACGCAGCACAAATCACGTCCAGCTGCAGAGACGTCCTCCAAAGGCAAAGAGGACACAACGGTGAACTGAGACGAACCCGATGCTGGATTCAGCTCAGAGACTCAGAGCAAGAAGGCCTCAGATCAGTTGCTGTCGGTACCGATATGAATCCAACATGTGGAGAAGTAAGAAACAGGAACGATCTGACAGATGCTAAAGTTCATCTACATAAATTTAAATATTAACTCAAGCATTAAATCCTTCCCACCAGATCCTGGAACAGATTCCTGAAGTCCAGTACTTCAAAGTTCACGAGACAAGGGCACATGGAGGAATGCAGTTCGAATTGGCTTTGAAAAGTCGCGCACTGATGAAGATCTGACCCCTAATCAGCTGGAAGCCAACAAACCGTAAGAAATTATTTTGTTGTCTTTCGTGATAAGAAACTGTTTTCGACTGTTTGTTCGACCAAAACCAACATCTGAAGAATCTTTGGTTCATTCTTTGACCATCTGAACATCAGATTGCTTTTTAACACATTTACCCCATTTTGAGAAAAGTATCATGAAATATTTGCACGATTACAATTTGCAGCCGCAGGTTATTGAACGTCATGCATCCTTCCGCATGAGATCTACTGACTTTGACCTTAATGTTCCTCTAAAGAGGCAAAGACAATTCAGTCCTTCGAAGCAGGACGTCTCCCCGGATGCTTGACATTCCTGCAAACCAGGCGATTTGATATGCAACCCCCCCCCCCCCCCCCCCCACCCTGTCATCTGACTTTGTGTCACAAATCCATCCATCCAGTCGTCCTCCCACAGACACTGGATGCACTCAAGCAGCGAGCGCCACAGGTCATTGGCCTTGGATTCCCCGCCTGTCGAGGGCTCTCCGCTCGCCGCTCTCTGAGTCGATGACGGGCCCGTCACCACGAAGACAGCCTCTCCTCAGCCCCCCCGCCCCCAGCTGTTCATATGGGAGGAGGGGGGGGGTCTGTGCCCTGGGCCACTCGGACGCAGTGAGACGAGTCTGTCTCTCGGCGGAAACAAGACGCTGACTGGACAATAGTCATATTCTGCTGGGACGCGGGAAAGGATCGTCGTGGCCAAAGTATAGAGACTGGAACCATTCATGGTGGATCTGACCAGTTTAGAATGTATAGTTTAAAACAAGCTGAGAAATGAGGATTAAGTTCAGAGACAACTTTTTGTGATGAAGAATTATTGAGAGGAGCAAAATGCAGGATGTGGTTTGATCGGGTCTGAAGTCACAGTGAACTCTGTCTGTAGTAAACTCCCGACATTTAATGAGGCTGTAGTCACTCACATGTTTTGGTAGAGATCATTAAAAAGCTTATATATTAAAAAACGAATTGTTCTCTGATATGATTTTCCTTTTGTTCCTATCAAAGTAAACTGAACATTTTTTGATACTGAACTTTTGCCGGGACGAAATATGACAAATTATTTAATGTAGTCACAGGTTTCTGGGAAAATAATGAGTCAAGTGCACAAAGATCCGTCCCAGCTCACAGACGACTGGATGTGTTTGAGGACTGAACCGTTGCCTGGACAAAAAAAAACATTATTAAACATCATCGTGGATTCTGGTAAACGACGACACACAGCGCTCTGCCCCAAACAGCCGAGGGTCTTCAGAGGCTTTCATAAAACAATGTAAACACCAAACAACAGGCCGAGGAAGGAACGGCCACGGAGAATGAAAACCATCATTAGCGATCTTTTCTTAGTTATACCAGCCTCCCCTCGAACACCATCCCCTCACAGAATGCGTGTGCAGCCTCAAATTAACACGTCAGTGGGGAGAACACAGCTCAAACGTCACGTGTTGCCAATGTTGTGCCGGAGCAAACACAAACACACGGGTTCCTGCAGCCTTGTATTCATCACAGAACCACTTTCCCAAAACAGATGTGGGGACCGCGCCGGTTTGCGGACTCACATCTGGAGTGTCCATGGAGACGAGAGGCAAAACACAAAACAGTTTCGCTGGACGGTTCTTCAGGCTCTGGACCGGAAAGGGATATCTGGAGGGTGAGGAGATTCATCCTCTGCGAGTTTGATTCCCGATAGCTACAGAGTGTGTCAGGGGAAACTGTGCGGATCATGTGTGGGAGTCTGCCTGTCCTGGTTTGTGAAAAGTCCGGATTTTCCTGTATTCTCAAACCGCTGCTTCCTTCCCAGTCCTCCACCTCCAGGCCTGTTACGTAACACTTCATGCTGCAGCGCCGCTTTTAGCTGCACAACGGAGACGTTTGGATGTTCTCTGAAAAACACTGTTCCCGGCCTCAGTGGCTGCGAGGAACACGTCTCTTCTCGTTGTTTAAACATCCTGCGCAGCGGATTAAAGACCCACAACACAAACTGGAAGAGCAGCTCACGATGACTCCAGCTAATAGGGACATCTTTCTACAGGGATGCATGGGGGAGGGAGGGGAGGGAGGGAGAGAGGCCTATTCTGACCCCCCATTCACAGATCCAGTCAGATAAGAGACGACTTTATCCACCCAAAATAAAAACAAGAAACAACGAGGCATAGATAATGAGGCAGGTGACTCTTTGCTCAGTGTTTGAAACAAGGACGGAGAAGGCTGGTGACATTCAGCTGCCACAGGCTGGAACTCTCTGATTTGGGGAGAATCCATCCCTCCTCTCACCCAAATGTTTTTGGAAAAGTTCTTCTTATTTTGAATCTGCCTGACCCAGACGATCTCCTGCTGCGTTCCTCATGTGTGAAACTTTCCAGGAAAACGTCCTGACCCGTCTAGACATTTTCCAGAGTTTATTTATGAAAACTGCTAATGTGTCGACCCGCTCACCCGCGACCCTTTAAAAGATAAACCATGAAATGGTTGGATGAACACATATGGGCAGAAGTTACTGTAGCATGAAATATACAAGGCTTAGTTAAACATAGAACTAAGATTAAAAGATGAGAAACAGAGTGAACCTGATCTTCTTCTCTTGTCTCTGCAGCCTGTGATACATTTAAATAAAGTTCTATCTGTAATAATATACGCTTTATGTTTTCTAAACTTCTTCTTCTAACGCAGTCGCCTCTCCTCTGATTGTTTGACTGTCACTTCGGCTTCAGGATCTCGCAGCTCTGCGGCTGTAACCGGACGCCAGCTCAGTCTCACCTCGCGGCCTCTCGACTCTCTGGGAGCTGAGGAACCACGTTCTGATGTGGGTGTAGAGAATTCCTGTCGTATTTGTGTAACCTCGGGTGTGCGGCGGTCAGACGCTTGAGCTCCGACTCCGGGAGGAAGCCTTCAGTTTGCTCTGATCCAGTGATCAGAGGCGCCGTTTGAACTGCAGCTGAAACAAACCATCTGCTGAGTATGAATCTGTGAAGTATAGATCTGTGAAGTATAGATCTGTGAAGTATAGATCTGTGAAGTATAGATCTGTGAAGTATAGATCCGTGAAGTATGAATCTGTGAAGTATAGATCTGCGAAGTATGAATCTGTGAAGTATAGATCTGTGAAGTATTAATCTGTGAAGTATAGATCTGTGAAGTATAGATCTGCGAAGTATGAATCTGCGAAGTATGAATCTGTGAAGTATTAATCTGTGAAGTATAGATCTGTGAAGTATTAATCTGTGAAGTATAGATTTGTAAAGCATTAATCTGTGAAGTATAGATCTGTGAAGTATTAATCTGTGAAGTATAGATCTGTGAAGTATTAATCTGTGAAGCATTAATAAGCAGCTGTTTGTCCTACTAGTTGTTTTCCTCTATCTTCAGGTCTTAAACGTTAATCTCACGACAGCAGCTGGTTCAAATCACGAGAGGTGACTCTTTTCCACTTTCCTCTGACGCTTCATGAACCCGATGATTCACCGATAGTGAGAATCAGGATTAGTTGTAACCCCGGTTTGAACCGGAGCTAATTTACGATTTGGAAATCTTAACGTCCATGACGGTAAATCAGCCATTTCCTTTAGTTCCTCTTGATCAGGACAATGATATATATTATTAATACAGGAAGCCAGAGGTGGAGGAAGTGTTAAGATCCTGTTACCCAAGAACGAGTACTGACAATACAATGTGAACATACTACACTACAAGTAAAAGTACTCCATTGTCACTATTAATATATCAAAATATTATTATTCAGCATTTCAGAGAGACACCTTAGTGCCTTATCTTATCCAACCAACCATCCCTAAGAAGGTTACTTTCAATTAGGTGAATACACAGTACTTAGCAGTAGATAGTACTTGTTGAGAGCTTGAACAGCATGTCAGTTATAATATCAGGTATACTGTAATCATCAAATTACTTTCACTACTTTTATAATAACCTATATATATATATATATACTGTGACATATATATCAGTGATTATACTATATTGTACTTGGGATGAGCTCTTTCACCATCATATTTCCATTTCATTTTACTTATAATAAACACACATGTATATAGTATGTACATGTATACACTGCAGCAATATGATCAGGTTATGAATATGCAGAACTGTTGAACTCTTAACTGATTCAGGATCTGTCTGTATTATAATTTCAGTTTGTAAAGAGTTACTGGTAAATTGATTTAAACAGATTTACTGTGTTGATTCAATCTCTTGAACAACATGTGGCTCATTAGAAAACCAGTGTGAGGCAAAGGACGTGCAGGACGACATCTTCCAGTCCCATGTGACAGCTCGTGAGGCTGCACTGCTCCTTCATCACCCTCCTCATCGTCACCCTCATCTTCCTCACTGTTGGTGCACGGGTCCACACTGGGACTGTTAACCTTCACCATCACGTTTCAGAGCAACGTTCTCATGCAACCTGCAGAAACTGAGTGAAACCCACCACGAGTGAACCCTGCGAGTAGAGCCGAGGCGTTCAACAGTTAACTGGGAACACTGGGAACACTGGGACACGGAGTTTTCTCCTTCTTACCTAAACCGGGGAGAGTCTTTGATGCAGTCTTCAAAATCCACCGTCATTTTCTCGCCGAGGGTTGTTTCTGTTTCTCCAACGCGGGTTAAAACGCGGGGCTCATGTCCCGGGTAGATTCAAGGGTTAGTATCCGACACAGAGAGCCTGGCTCCGGGGGAGGGGGGGCTGCTACTGCTGGTGCTGCGGCCGCTCGCTGCTTCACTCGCTCCGGGTCTGAAGCTCCAGAGCGAGTCCGCAGAGCCGGAGCCCCGCGCCGCGTTCAGGGGCTGCTCGTACACTCGGAGATCACACACTCCCCCAGGCCAGTTTACTTGAGAGGCACATTTAGGAACAAGCAGCGTTGAAACCACGTGATGGACAATTAGAAAGATGGAGATGCGTGTATTAATACAACATGTAACGTGTTGTGAAGCTGTTTATCTCTCTCCACCACTTTCTACCACTGCTTCATATCATTTAAAACACAACTGTTAAAATATTCCCGATTGTGCTTAAACGCAGCACACGCTCAACCCCCTGCATGACTACGTCGAACACTGACGTCACGTTCCATCTCATTTGAATCGACTCGACCTGATTTCTCTGTTCAGTGACGTCATCAGTATTTTACTCCTGGAATCAAAGTCATTTTTTTTTTAATGTTTTTATAATTAATCAGAAAAGAACAAATAACTCATATCAAACAAAAATCACTGTAGGTCAGATTTCTAACCAGCACTTTATAACTTTTAAAAGTTATAGATTCACTCTGTATCACGTGGACCTAAATAACTGGTAAATAACAACTTACTACTCAATCATCACAACTTTATACCCACAGGACATGTTCACCACCTTCTAATATATAATCTTATCAACCAGTGAAAATGTTTCCTCAGAAAATGACTTGACTGATAAATCACTTCTTAATATTGTTGCTATTTCTTATTCAAATGTCTAATAATAAATGATTTTGGTTTCTGGTTCCTGTTCAAATTGAGTTTGTCACGTTCTGTGTTTTTCCTGAGAAGCAGAAAAATGAAGAAGTTATTCTCATCCTCTGCTGCAGCAACTCAAGCGATGAATACACCCCCCCCGCCCACGTCAGCCTCAGTTACCTCTCCTCGTGCTCCCTGCAGTCACATTCATCTTCTCACACCTTCCATTCCCTCTGCTGTGTTTTCTGTGTTGGATCATCATCATTTTACTGCTGAACAAGCTGTGAAAATCGAATTAGTGTAAAAGCCTCAATCACTGAATCTAATTGCACGACACTTGGAAGAAACCTTTCGCACGTTTAACACCTTCCAGGGTTTCTCCACAGTCCTACTTTCCCATGCAGCGGTTAAATGAGGGTATCTTAAGTGCATCCATTTCCCCGGCAAGGCTATTATTAATTCACAGGAAACAGGAAAAGGCTGGAGAAGGAGCGGCTGCTTGGGATTTCACTGCAGGTTTTCATAGAGCGCCATTGTTCCTTGCGATCCCGGCTTTAGAAAAGGCTGCAGCTCGGGCTGTGAATGGAGATGATCTCACCGGCTCCCAGCAGAGATGAGTTAGTGCCGCCGTCATTCACCGAAATCTCACAGGAAAGAGTCCACGTCCATGATGGGAATGTCAGTCCATCTGTTGGTCCAAGGTCTCAACATCCTCTTAATGGATCATAATGATATTTCTGACAGATAATCATCTAGTACCCAGAGGACGAATCATAATAACTCAACTCCTCTGGATTACAAACTCTTTACACCACCGTGAGGTTATCATTTTTGGTTTTGGTCAAAAGTCTGTAGAGGTGATGGAAGTATATCACCTGCAGCTAACTCAGAATTCTCAGAGTAAAATGAATCAGCAGTTCGTGCACTCGAACCACCGGCGAGAAAGCCGGTGGTTCGATATCCAGCTCCTTCAGGATGCATCCTGGAATGCCCTTGGACAAGACCCTGGACCCCGACGTTGCCCTTGAAGTGTGTGTGAATGGTTTGTGTGATAGAAAAAGTGTCATATTACAATCCAACTACTTTCTTTTCTGCTGAAACGGGACTGGTCCAAATAGAAACGACCACAAGAAGCTTCCATCTCCAGCATCTTATCCCTCACCTGCACATTCAGTATATTCAGTACATACCTCGAAAAGCCTGTATGGCCACACTGACTATTTAAAATGTATTATAATATCATTATAATCTATAACTATAAAACCCTTTCAGTGAATATCAGTTAAAGATCATTGTTGAATATATGAGTCTTGTTGTAATTCAGCTGGAGGTCAAAGATCGATTCCACCACTTCTCCATTAAAAATATAAAATCCTGTCCTGTGGCCTTGTGTTAGTTTCTTAAAGGTCGTCCTCCGCTCTGTGGATTAAAACAACACTTTCTCTGTCTCTGACTCCCTCCACCAACCCTCCCTCCCCTCTTCCTCTTCCTCTTCTTCCCCTCTTCCCCTCCTTCCCCTCTTCCCCTCTTCCTCCTCATCCCCAGCTCCCTCACTGATCTGAGATCAAAGCACCGAGCACGTTGAACGAAGCTGCTGAGTCGGCAGTCGACTGAGCAGAAAGTGCAAACTGCTGGAGGAAGTTAAGGAGCGAACTTGGTGCATGTAGATTCTCCTCACAGCAGCAGGAGCAGCTCATGATGGTGGTATGTGATACAGGAGCACTGCAGTATAGAGCAGAAGCATAAAGTCTGTGATTTTAATTAGATTTCATCTTTTCAATTTTGGTTTTGTCTCTGATTTTCTGGGACACTGGACAAAAGGTTTGGTCTTCACTCAGAGAGACACAATGTCCGAGGACAGACGACAAGACAGATCCTCACAACCGAAGCCAAATCACAAACCCTTCGCTCTCTACAGGGAATACTCTGCTTTAACTTCCCGTTCC
Source organism: Platichthys flesus (assembly GCF_949316205.1). Lineage (NCBI taxonomy): Eukaryota > Metazoa > Chordata > Actinopteri > Pleuronectiformes > Pleuronectidae > Platichthys > Platichthys flesus. The sequence goes on along the minus strand of NC_084951.1, from coordinate 25,051,310 downwards.
AAATTTCTGCTCATCCAACAAACACTTCCACAACCTCAATCACGCCACCGACCACACAACTGATTTCCATGTACGTCACAACTTGCACTGCTCCCACATCAGCTCTTGTGGACATGGTCGCACACAAATGTGATGGGTGTATCGCAGGTCAAAGTTCACCTGATGTATTATTCGCCTGCTCGCTCTCACAGATTGGAAATGAAGGATTGCCTTTTCATTTTGTAACGTGTGCAGAACCAGGCCAGTCAGCAGACAGCAACAGATTCAGTGTTGAGCGACTAACTTCAGGGAACCAGACGCTCATCTGGCCTTAAATCAGTTTTAGCCATGCCAGCAGTCTGGCTCCACGGCTCTGGGGATGTCAACAGTTATTTCCTATTGTCTTTGCTGATCACATGTTTCCTTGTCAGTGAGATTATCAGTATCATATGATGACTGTGAGATGCTTCACAGCACAGGCAGCCTCTCTATCATATCAGTAAATCGACTCTTCGTGACCTATCTCCTGCTGCTTTTGTTTTCAGCACTGTGGCAGATCCCAGGTCAGGGAGGAGGCAGCACAACACACACCGAAGGGAGCTGTCGACTGCCATGTTGTTCGCTCCCATCAGCGGCCCTCTCATGGCAGGCACAGGCACCACTGCAGCGTGGAATCACAGGCAGAGAAGTGTGGGTCTCTGGGAGGGTGACCTACTTCTGCTCCCCTCTTTGGCTCGCAGAGAGACGAGCGGCGAGTCGCACTGCCGAGCACACGGCTTGTAATGTTACCCCCCCCCCCCCTCCCCACTGCGGATGCTCTACAAGCCTCCTCCAACGAGGCGAGGATGCTGGGTGGATGTTGTGTATTATGCATGCACGTGTCTTCTCACTGACTTACTCCCAAGATTTACTCCCAAATCTATTCTAAAATCATTTTAACATTGCAACAGGACAACAGCGCTCGCACTGGAGGGAACGTGAGTGTGTGTGTGCCAGTGTATTTCAGAGGTGGATGGAAGAATAGAGACGAGTGGATTGAGAATTTGTTCGATGGCGTCTTTGTATTCAACAATTCTTTTTTTAACAGTTTGACATATAAAAGACATTTGGCCATTTTGTTACTGTGGTGTGTGTTCAAGAAACAGTGTCAGCAGCTCAGGAGCCTGGTGGCTTGTGGGTAAGAAACTGTCGCTGAACCTACTGGTTTATGGTCTGTAAGGGATGTTTGGGGTCAGGGAGGATCTGATGTCACTTCCTCCTGAAGCTGTAAACGTCCTGGACAGCTTCTGTCTTCTGTTTGTCCTCATGTGGATTTCAGGCGCAGCAGAGAAGCTGCCCTCGAGTCTCCTCCCTGAATCTTCATGGACACACAGTGTACGAGCAAACTTCTCTATGGATTACGATGTGGCTGCAGCAGCGATCCTGGATCTGCACAAGAAAACGTGAAATGAAAACACAATAAGTTGTGGTTTCAGAAGGAGTTACGTGTTGGACAGATTAAAGAAACAAGGTTTTGAGAATTGATTTTGTAGGTGTTCAGAGTCAGGATTGGTGTTTTTACTGTTTTCCCTTTTTCACTTTTACACCCCCGGGCTATAGTCTCGTACAGATGGAATTGATATTCTAATCCAACTCTTGGCAAGGTGGAGAAAAAGTAAATTTCTATAAAATCTCAAATAGTTTTTCAACCTGATGTGAAGAAAAATACAAAAACCTTCACATGCATGGACATTTTTTTGCAACATAGATTCTGTGTTCACGAGTGGAAACTGCCCTCGAGTCTCATCACTGTCCTGTCACTGACTTCTAACATTTTCAATTTCTAGGCACACACGGGTCACACCAATCAACAGACTCTGTGGATCAGAGAGTTAGAAGCAGTTTGGACCCCCGCTCCTTTGTCTGTTAATCGTGCTAAGGTAAGTCTAATTGCTTCAGGAGTCTCAGGCCTTAAAGCTCCTCTTCCTCTGCAGGCATCCTCAGAAACACATGGCACAGGATCCCAGGACGAGTGGAGAGGGTCAACACCGGGTCAGAGCTGGGAGAGAAACAAAGAAAAGTACTTTTCACTGCTTCAGCCACATTAGAGCATCAAATATTCATTTCGCCAAAAAGCTATTTGAATCCTCAGCGAAAGGTTCAAGGACAACGGGGGGGTGTCGGGTTCGTGCAGGGTTAAAGTGAAACGTTTGTCACAGCAGCAAAGCATCTTCAGACAAATAACTACAGATGTTTATATGAAGACATGTCGGGAAACATGCGTGTGTGAGTTCTGCCCCCGATGAGATAACGATGTTTCCAATAAACTGGGAGAGCTCCAACAATCACACTGGACATTTCGTTCAGTCCAACAAACATCTCAGGCCGGAGAAGGTGGACGTTTGTCTTTCTGTGCACGTAGGGGGGGGGAAGTAGGGCAAGATGAGCTGGAGGCTTGTCACGTCCCCGCCCACAGAAACACAACACACACTGACAACAACACAAACACACACATCAACAGAGAGGGGGAACACATGAGATTTAACAGCTTCAGTGTGATATCAGGAATCTCTGAGGTGACGCCTGAGCACATGTTTCTGGCTCCAGGTAAATTAATTGAGTTTAATGTTGGTGCAGTGATTTCATAACATTATTAGTGTTTATTTTTGCTGTTGCACAATACTTCCAGAGGATTAAACGATGAGAGGCGGCAGATCAGAGTGTGTGTGTTTGTGTGTGTCTGTGTGTGTTTGTGTGTAAGGCCGAACGACATCCTGAGAACTGGCTGAGGCTGGCGTTGCCAGGCGACGCGGGAGGCGGGATGAGGGAATCCTGCAGACGCTCACAGGAGATGAATCCTGTTTGAAGTCTGGAGTCTTTGATAGTCTGAGCCGCCTCAGATCTTCTCCTGGTCCACCGGCAGTGAAATGTCGATCCACACTCTGGTACCGAAAAATACTCTGAAGCCAGATTCGACAAGATGCAAAAGATAAATCATCACTCACTTGCTTTTACAATTAGGTTTTGGCTCTAGAGATGTGGACCACATCCGTCTGTTATTGTATAACTGTAGAAAATGATTATATTCAATATAAATTCATCTTGAAATGCTTGTTTTTTTTCAATCATTGAATAATGAAAAGCGAATTTTAGAAGCTAAACCATGTTTTGTGACATATATTGTTGGTTTGGGTCTTTTCTAAGGTTTTATTTACAATAAACAAAGTATAAAATAGCACCTCATCTTTCAGAGAGTTTTTGCACATTGAAAACCACAACGAAAAGCATCTGCAGCTTCAGGCTCAGTTTCCTCAAATGAGGTTTTATAGTTTTATCTGTGCTCAACACAATGCTGCCACCTTGAGGTCACTGCAGAGATGAGCTCAGCTTGTTGGCGTCAGGAGCTCCAGTTAAACCCTTCTTCTTGTCTGTGTATTTTGATTACGAGGAAGTGAACTGACGGTTGAAAACTCACCGAATCACATGATCTGTCCTGACTGCAGACCTCGACGCTCCTAGCAGGTGTTTAGGTTCATTCTGAAAAACAGCAACATGACGAATAATTCAAGCAATAAAGTGTCAAAAATATGTAAAAAAACAATAATACTGAAAATAATAACTGAAATCAAGCTTTTACAAAGGAGACCTGAGTGGCACTAACTGACCTGAATAACTGGGACAGAGTGGAACATATATTTAGTGATACAAATTATGACAAATTCGACAACAATATTCAAAACATATGAGTGAAGCATTACTGAACATAAATAAAAGAAACAATTGACTTAAACTTATCTCGGTCTGACCCTGTGACGGCAGCCAGAAGCCCAGGTACATTATGTCAGACAGTGGAGTGCAGAGGTTTCTTTCATGCACACATACAACCGGGCAGGTTTAAGAGAAGCGGTGGAAGAAGCAGGAAGTGATGATCAGTGCCACAACCGTGAGTCACTTGTCCAGCATAAGGTCTGTAAACTGAATAAAACCTCAGACCAGACTTTCTCTTCCTCTCGACTTCTATGGAGAAATATCTTTTGCTCCACTTCCTCCATTCCTCCAGCAAGTTGGCGGCACACTTCAGGCCACTTAAATGAATAATGTGCATGGAGGGAGTTGGCTCATTTACAGCATATTCTGTTTCATTTATTTTTAGAGGATGCAAAGATTGCACACAACTCACAGAGCGGAGCATCTGCGTTTCTGAAAAATAAATACATACAGAGATCTTTGAAAAACCCGGAATGTAGTTTAGTAGACGTCTGAACATCTGGATGAAAGACAAAACATTCAGAGACAGATTTACAGACGCTCTGCAACCGTCAGTTTTGCAAGGAAAGAAATTCCCAACCTCTAAATCAGAGAAGTGAACATAACTCAGGTTCGATTTATAAGAGCCCCGAGGAAACTGTGATGGGAAGAGAAACCTGCACTAAATATACGTGTATGTATATTGTGGTAGTAATGTAGAATTTGAGCTTCAGAGAACTTTAAAATCACAACAGACTGAGATAAACTTTATTTTGTTTCGTAAAAAAAAAAGTTGTCGCAATAGTAAAACAAAAAAAAATCTTCGGTTGAATCTAATCAAGATAATAACATCTTACAAATCCCCCCTCACATCAAAACCCGGCCTGAGATTGTCATCAATTTAACCAAAGACTTATCAGCAGTTTCAAAAGTTTGTTTATATTCAAAAACAGGAAGTGATGTAAAGATAATAAAACCGCTTCTAACCCAGTTTGTACAAAATTAACCCAAACTGAGACGTCTCATTTTCACTTATAGTCGTCTGTAAAAAACACTTTTCACAGTTTATTTGTCACAAAAAAAAAGGATTTCAGGCTTGAAAAATTCAACAAAGTCACAGCCACATAGTGTAATTAACATACAGATTGTGTAGTCTGCTGGAAATGGCCCGGTCTGCAGCTTTTAACCTCTATCAAACTTTATGTAAGGACGGCTTTTCTCTGCTTCTCTTTCTTTCTAATAAACTGTGTATGAAAGTCAACAAACACTGTCTGATAAACAGCCCTGTAGTAAATCCTCCCCTCGTGAAGGTTGTGATGTTGTGTTGATTAAAATGTAAGATCGTTTAGGAGGCTGCAGTTTGTGGTGCTGTCAAACTTCGAGGGGAACTTTTCGTTATTTAAACCTCACTCTCTAAAGCAGATTCATAATAATCTAAACACACGTCCAAACAAGGCAACAAATTCATGATGATTCAGTATATCTCTGTAACATTGCCATTGCGTAACATGAGGTGAACCTCATTTCATGCAATAGTTTCCTGCTCCTTTCGTCATACAGTGCGTCATACAGGCTTCTTAAGATTAAGAAGCCTGAAGAAAGAGCTGCATCGTCTACACAACGCAGAGAGCAGCAGCACATTAAAACAACAATCTCAGGTGTTGCTTTCTACATTTGGAGATCAGACTCTCAACAACTAGGTAAGTGACTTTGTTTAATGTCAAAATTCTTTGTTTATTGCCCTATTTAGTCTGGGTTTAGTTTTCACAACACGTTTACTTTTTAAGAAGCAGCTCCTGCAATGAAGGGGAGAGTCACAGAGGTTTAACATCTAATATGAAAAGCAGTAAGATAAAAAAAATCTATTGTCTCACAAACACCATTAGAGGAAGTGCTGCATTTATTTGTGTTCAGTATTTTCTTCCGGTTACATTACATTTAGCTGACGCTTTTGTCCAAAGCGACTTACATTTTTAGAACACTCAGCATTTATGAGGGGCCATTTTAGGAGTTCAGTATCTTGCCAAGGACACTTAGGCATGCAGATGAGAAAGAGCGGGATTCAAACCGGCAACCTTCTTGTTGCAGAGCACCCGCTCTATCCCCTAGGCCACGCTCCCCCCGCTTCACTTCACTCTTTTTGCATAATCTCTGTAACAAATACAAGACAATGTGTTGTGTGCAGTGTGAAAAATGTCCATCATAGTTTATACCTCAACGAAACAGATATACAGTGCTGTGAAAAAGCATTTACCCCCTTCCTGGTTTCTTTGTTTTTTTTTCATATCTGTCACACTTAAATGTTTCAGATCATCTAACAAATTGTAATATTAGACAAAGAAAACCCGGGTAAATAAAACAAAAATGTGAAAAAGAAATTGCCCCCCTTGATAAATCATGAATGAACTCTGATTAACCACATTTTATGAGGGTTGCACAACCAGTTATTAGGTTTAGGGGACATTCCTTTTTCACAGAGGGCCAAGTAGGTTAGGATAGATTTTTTCCCCTTAACAAATTAAATCATCATTTAAAAACAGCATTATGTTTTAACTTGGCGTATCTTTGTCTATTATTTAAATTTGTTTTATGATCTGAATCATTTAAATCTGACAAAAATGCAAAAAAATAAAAAATCCAAACAGCAGTGTGAATGAAAACAAACTCACACGTTCATTTGACTTCTTTCACAGACACACAAGCAAAACAACCCCCCCCCCCCCACACTCAATTGTTCATCATGAACGTGACGGACACCAACTGCAGCCTCAACTCAGTGGAGTATCAGTACTACCTCTTCCCAGTGGTCTACATCCTGGCGTTAGTCGTGGGTCTACCTGGAAATCTGGCTGCTCTCTTCGTCTTCACCTTCAAGAGCACCCCTCGCACAGCCTTCAGCGTGTTCATCAGCAACCTGGCCCTGGTGGACATCCTCATCCTCTGCACTCTGCCCTTCAGGATCCACTACCACCTCAACAGAGATGACTGGGTGTTTGGGGACGTCGCCTGCCGCATCACTGGGGTCCTGTTCTACTGCAACAACAACATGAGCATCTGTTTAATGGCTTGTATCTGTGTGGACCGCTACATGGCCACGGTGCATCCTCACGCCTACCAGAGGCAGCGGAGGCCCTGGCACTCTCTGGCCGTGTGCGTGGCGCTCTGGTGCATCGCTGGAGTGGCGATGCTGGTCTTCGTCGTCTTGGGGCCTCTGGAAACCAACGTCAACCAATCTGAAAGACACAGCTGTTTCGAGAACTTATCTAAGCAAGAGTGGGCCACACGTGCAGGGGTGTACAACCTACTGGGCCTGATCTTATTCTCCCTGCTGCCCTCCGTGATCATCCTGGTGTGTTACCCGCTGGCTGTGAAGCGCATCTCCATGATCAGGACTAACAAAGCCCAAAGAGCCTTGAGGGTCATTTACACCATCCTGGCCATCACGCTGCTCTGCTTCCTGCCCAACCACCTGGTGTATCTGCTGTACCTCCTGCAACGCATGGATGTCATCAAGACATCCTGCACCGCCGCCAACCGCATCTTTGAAGCCAGGAGGGTAACCATGGCCCTCGTCACCCTCAACACGTGCCTGGACCCTGTGCTGTACTATGTCACCACCAACCACTGCAAATGGAGGCGCTTGAAGGTGACATGGCTGTGTGGACGAGTGCATAGGAGCAGAGATGTTAGTACGATTGCAGTGGACCGAGAAGCTGAACCTGTTGATATATAACTTAAATATAACTCTGCTTTCCTTGTCTATATAATTAACTGGAGACATTTATATAAAAGTGTTTATCATCAAAATAAAGGGACGGATCGAAAACAGGCTTCTGATTTTCTTTATCTTGTGCAGTTGTGTCTTGTAATGAGTCTATAACAAGCAGACGTTAAGAATAAACATGTGAGGATTGTGTTTGGTGTTGTGGTGTTTTGTTGTTTCTCCTCCTTCCCTTCTTGTTCTCCCTGTGCAGGTTGTGGGTGGCAGGGGGCGTGGCAGGCTCCTGCTGCAGCGGACAAGGCACACCTGCTCCCAATTTCATCTCATCATTCCCTCCATAAAAGCCTGGTCGTCTCACCACTTCAGTGCCAGATTATTCCGTCTACTTCGGTAGCTGTTGCGCTGCAGAATGCTCGACCCTTGTGTCTTTTGGATGTCTTCTACCCTTTGTGTTTTCCTTCAACCCAGAACCTTTGTGTGCCTCACCGCTTGACTCCTCATCCTCTTCTCAACCAGGATCTCCAAACCAGCCAGCACCCTGTCGCTCCAGCCTTCATCTACCTCTCCTACAAATAAACTCTGTTCTTTTACCTCCAACAACTCGTTTGTGTCTGCATTGGGGGCATTTAGTGAGAATTAGGGAGGGGTACGAATGGAAGACGGGGTTCAACACTCCCCTTGGACATTTCGAGTATTTAGTCATGCCTTTTGGCCTCACTACTGACCCTGCTGTTTTTCAAACCCTTATTAATGATGTGTTAAGGGACATGCTTAATTGTTTTGTGTTTGTGTAACTTGATGACATTTAGATTTTCTCCCACAACCTCCAGGAGCATGTTCAGCACGTTAATTTAGTATTAAAGAGACTCCTGGAGGATAGACTTTATGTGAAAGCAGAGAAGTGTGATTTTCATGTGTCTTCAGTTAGTTTTGGGGGTTTTGTTATGGAGAAGGGGCAAATCAAGACCGACCCTGCCAAGGTTAAGGCAGTGGCCGAATGGCCCACTCCTACATCAAGAAAGCAACTTCGGAGGTTTCTCTGGTTTGCCAATTTTTACCGCAGGTTCATCCGGGACTATAGCAGAGTTGCCACACCTCTTACCCAACTGATGTCAGTTAAAGTGCCTTGTGTGGTCGCCGGCACCCGAGGTTTCGTTTGCTAAACTCAAGTGTTTGTTCTCATCTGCACCTGTGTTGATTCATCCAAACCCTGCGTTACAGTTCATTGTGGAGGTGGATGCCTCTGACTCCGTGGTGGGGGCCGTGCTCTCTCAGTGCACCACCACTGACCTTAAGCAGTAACCTTGTGCTTTTTTCTCCAGCCAGCTCTCACCTGCGGAGAGAGATTATGATGTTGGGAACCGGGAGCTGCTGGCGGTCGTGCTGGCTCTACAGGAATGGAGGCACTGGCTTGAGGGTTCCACTCCTCCTTTCATTGTTTGTTCTGATCATAAGAACCTGTCTTACCTCCGTTGCGCCCGCAGGCTTAATTCATGCCAGACTCGGTGGCCGTTGTTCCTGGGGCGTTTCCAGTTTACACTCACCTACCGACTGGGGTCGAAGAACATTAAACCGGATGCGCTGTCCGGTCATTTTGCCCTCCCTGTGGAGGACACATCGGGAAGCACCATACTGCCATCCACCTGTTGTTTGTTCCCGTTGTGGTCAGATCTACAGTCCTGCAATGGGGACACTCCTCCCAGATTGCCTGTCATCCTGGTTTAAGTCAGACCCTGGCCCTTCTGCTACAACGTTTCTGGTGGCCCTCCATGGTGACCAATACCAGGGAATTTGTCGCTGCCTATTCTGTCTGCGCCCGAAGCAAGGCAATGCATCAGGCTCCTGCTGGATTGCTGCATCCTCTACCCATCCCTCACCGTCCCTGGTCGCATAGAGTGTTGGACTTCATCACAGGCCTTCCTCCCTCTGAAGGCAACACAGTGGTCCTTACCGTCGTAGACCAATTCTCTAAAGTGGCACACTTCAATCCATTATCCAAGTTACCATCCGCCCTGGAGACCTTCTGGTCATGCACGTTTTCCGGTTACATGGCATCTCAGTGGACATCGTCTCGGACAGGGGTCCGCGGTTCTCCGCCAGGACGTGGAAGGTGTTCTGCCAGGCGTTGGGGGCGTCAGCCAGTCTATCTTCAGGTTACCATCAACAGAACAACGGCCAGACAGAAGAGGTAAACCAGGATCTGGGGGCGGCCCTGCGTTGTATGACGGCTCGACATCCGGCATCCTGGGCCTCACACCTCCCCTGGATTGAATATGCTGACCACTCCCTGGTATGCTCCGCCACAGGTATGTCTCCATTCATGGCTACTAATGGTTTCCAACCTCCACTCTTCCCATCCCAGGAGACTGACGTGGCAGTGCCATCCGTTCAGGACTATCTTCAACGTATTCGTCGGGTCTGGCGCGAGGCCCAGGCAGCCCCTGTCCGCACAGCTGCTCGCAATCAGCGAGTGGCTGACCACCACCGTACCCCAGCTCCTGACTACCAGCCTGGACAGATGGTCTGGCTGTCATCCCGGGATCTGTCTCTCCAGACCGAAACCCGGAAATTTACCCCTAGGTATATTGTTCCGCTCGAGATCGATCGGATCATTAATCCATGTGCGGTAAGACTTAAACTTCCCCTTTCACTCAAGATTCATCCTACATTCCACGTCCCTCTCCTCAAGCCAGTGTCCACCAGTCCCCTGAGTCCTCCTGCCGAGCCTCCTCCACCCAGCCTTAACATTGAGGACCACCCTGTTACACGGTAAACAGAGTGTTGGATGTACGTCAATGCCAGATTATTCCGTCTACTCCGGTAGCTATTGCGCTGCAGAACTCTCGACCCTTGTGTCTTTTGGATGTCTACTAACCTTTGTGCTTTCCTTCAACCCAGAACCTTTGTGTGTCTCACCGCTCGGCTCCTCATCCTCTTCTCAACCAGGATCTCCAAGCCAGCTAGCACCCTGCCGCTCCAGCCTTCATCTACCTCTCCTACAAATAAACTCTGTTCTTTTACCTCCAACAACTCGTTCGTGTCTGCTTTGGGTCCAAACCTTCACTCAACCTTAACAAAACAGGTCTCATGTTAAAGCAATGTTATTGTATTTCTTTTTAAGTACATTCAATAAAAAGCGGCACAGTAACATTTGTCATATCTGTCATTTTAATCCATTCACTACAGGGTTCTATTTATATAAAGTATCTAGTGTAAGTGTAATAACTCCACAGCTTCACCCATATGGGGGGGGGACTGGTTGCACAGTCAGGACAAATCCAGTCACCCTCAGGGCCCGTGGTTAAGGAAGGTGTGAGGCAGCTGTGACTGCAGGATGAGACCTGGTGATTGAAAACGTGAAGTATTGTAGAAAAATAATTGTTTGTTCACATGTCTGCCAAAGCTTTTGCAGAGAAGTTTCCTTAACCCGCTGCAGATAATCCCCTTCTTTTGTGTGTTGGCTGTCTGAGGTTCAGGACAGAGCAACGAAATGTGTTGTGTTGTTTTACAACAGAGGAAAAAATAAGCACTGTAATGAACTGAGAGCCAGTGATTATCTTTATCTGCTTTCTCTTTCTTTCTAATAAAATGTTTATGAAAGTTAACAAACACTGTCTGATAAACAGCCCTGTAGTAAATCCTCCCCTCATGAAGGTTGTGATGTTGTGTTGATTCAACTGTGAGATCCTTTAGGAGGCTGCAGTTTGCAGTACTGTCAAACTTTGAGGGGAAATATTTGTTAGTTAAACCTCACTCTCTAAAGCAGACTCATTTAATATAAACAAATGTCCAAACAAGGCAACACATTCATAATAATTCAGTTTATTATTTTTAGACAGCCGTGGGCAGTGAATCTGATGTCATGCTATGGTTTCCTGCTCCTTTCGTCATACGGTGCACTGACAGATAATTAAGAAGCCTGAGCAAAGAGCTGCATGGTCTACACAACGCAGAGAGCAGCAGCACGGTGATAACGCAGCAGCTCAACAATCTAAGGTGTTGCGTTCTACATTTGGAGATCAGACTCTCAACAACTAGTTAAGTGACTTTGTTTTTATGTCAAAATTCTTTGTATATTGCTCTATGTAGTCTGGGTTTAGTTCTTACAACACATTTACCTTTTTAGAAGCAGCTCCTGCAATGTAGGGGAGAGTCACAGAGGTTTAACATCTAATATAAAAGCAGTAAGATAAAACATCTATTGTCTAACAAATAGCTTTAGACGAAGTGTTTTCTTTATTTGTGTTCAGTATTTGCCTCCGGGTATTTCACTTCACTCTTTTTGGATAATCTCCTTAACAAATAAAAGATGAAAATGTCCATCATAGTTTATACCTGAACAAAACAGATGAATATGTTTCTTGTGAAATGCATTAGAAACAAGGATTAGACATTAAGGAATGTCGACATGTGACTGATCTGATGAGTAAAAGATTGGTTTCCAATGTTGTAAGAAGCTAAAATTGGAAATACTCTGAATGGAAACATGTTTGTGTTGCTACAGTTACAAGGGACGGTGTGTGAGGAAGCTGCGTGAATGAAAACAAACCCACACATTCATTTGCCTCCTTTACAGACACACACACAAAACAACCCCCCTATCAATCGTTCATCATGAACGTGACGGACGCCGGCTGCAGCCCCCCCTCAGCGGAGTATCAGTTCTACCTCTTCCCAGTGATCTACATCCTGGCGTTAGTCGTGGGTCTACCTGGAAATCTGGCTGCTCTCTTCGTCTTCACCTTCAAGATCACCCCTCGCACAGCCTTCAGCGTGTTCATCAGCAACCTGGCCCTGGCGGACATTGTCATCCTCTGCACTCTGCCCTTCAGGATCCACTACCACCTCAACAGAGATGACTGGGTGTTTGGGGACGTCGCCTGCCGCATCACTGGGGTCCTGTTCTACTCCAACATCTACATGAGCATCTGTTTCATGACTTGTATCTGTGTGGACCGCTACATGGCCACGGTGCATCCTCACGCCTACCAGAGGCAGCGGAGGCCCTGGCGCTCTCTGGCCGTGAGTGTGGCGCTCTGGTGCATCGCTGGAGTGTTGATGCTGGTCTTTGTCCTCTGGGGGCCTCTGGAAACCAACGTCAACCAATCTGGAGGCCGCAGCTGTTTTGAGAACTTATCCAAGCAGGAGTGGGACACGCGTCTGAAGGTGTACAGCCTGCTGAGCCTGATCTTATTCTCCCTGCTGCCCACCGTGATCATCCTGGTGTGTTACCCGCTGGCTGTGAAGCGCATCTCCATGATCAGGACTAACACAGCCCAAAGAGCCTTGAGGGTCATTTACACCATCCTGGCCATCACGCTGCTCTGCTTCCTGCCCAACCACCTGGTGTGTCTGCTACATCTCCTGCAACGCATGGATGTCATCAAGGGCTGCTCCTCTGCCAACCGCATCTTTGAAGCCAGGAGGGTCACCATGGCCCTCGTCACCCTCAACACGTGCCTGGACCCTGTGCTGTACTATGTCACCACCAGCCACTGCAAATGGAGGCGCTTGAAGATGACATGGCTGTGTGGACGAGTGCAGAGGAGCAGAGATGTTATTACGATTGCAGTGGACCGAGAAGCTGAACCTGTTGATATATAACAAATATAAAATATAAGCTTCCTTGTCTATATGTGGAACTGGAGACTTTTCTCAAGCAATGTTATTTTATATTTTTTAAACTTAAACAGAAGAAATACACCTGTGCAAAGATTTAGGAATTTGAACAAGTTATTGTATTACTTTTTTTAAACTCATTAAATAAAAAGCGACAGCACAGTAACATTTTTAGTACCTGTTGTTTGAATGTCCATTCACTACAAGGTGTTATTTAAATTGAGTATCAAGTATAATTGTAATATCTCCACAGCTTCACCCGTATGGGGGGGGGGGGGGGGACTAGCTGCACAGTCAGGACAAATCCGGTCGCCTTCAGGGCCCGTGGTTTAATGAAGGTGTGAGGCAGCCCATGTGATACCTGTAAATAAACATCACTACCACTGTTTTATAATGAAATAACTTTAACAAAAGTACACACGTTTTTTATTTCCGTCCGTGTGAGTGCAGGATGAGACCTGGTGATTGAAGGCGGGAAGTACTGTTTGATTTCATCTTAATCTAAATATAACATTACTGCCATGACTAAACACTGACGTACTGTTCTTCAAAGTGGGTTGAAACATGTCGAATTAAAACTCTGCTGCGACCCTGAACACCACATATGAATAGTAACTTGATGAGTGCATTGGTCGAGTACATCACACCCTGAGTCACACTGTGTGCACTCCAGCAGCTGCTGCCTGCGGTCGCTGCGACAGGTTCCTCACAGATAACCACATCGCTCACCTCCTCTTCATCATCCACATCCTTGTTCTGCATCCTCACTTTGGTCTGCAGGAGCAGCAGGACCAGCACGAGCAGTTCAGCTTTACCGGCAACTGTTTGTTCACATGTCTCCCAAAACTTTTACAGAAAGTTTCCTTCACCCGCTGCAGATAATCACCTTCTTTTGTGTGTTGGCCGTCTGAGGTTCAGGACAGAGCAACGAAATGTGTTGTGTTGTTTTAAAATCTCATTACATGTTGAACAGAGGAAAAAATAAGCACTGTAATGAACTGAGAGCCAGTGATTATCTTTATCTGCTTTCTCTTTCTTTCTAATAAGCTGTGTATGAAAGTCAACAAACACTGTCTGATAAACAGCCCTGTAGTAAATCCTCCTCTCGTGAAGGTTGTGATGTTGTGTTGATTCAAATTTGAGATCATTTAGGAGGCTGCAGTTTGTGGTGCTGTCAAACTTCAAGGGGAAGTTTTCGTTATTTAAACCTCACTCTCTAAAGCAGACTCATTATAATATAAACACATGTCCAAACAAGGCAACAAATTCATGTTCATTCAGTCTATTTTTTAACACTCCCATTGCATGATATGAGGTGAACCTGGTGGTTTCCTGCTCCTTTCGTCACACGGTGAGCTGACAGAAAATGAAGAAGCCTGAGCAAAGAGCTGCATGGTGTACACAACGCAGAGAGTAGCTGCACGGTGATAACGCAGCAGCACAACAATCTAAGGTGTTGCTTTCTACATTTGGAGATCAGACTCTCAACAACTAGGTAAGTGACTTTGTTTAGTGTCAAAATTCTTTGTTTATTGCTCTATTTAGTCTGGGTTTAGTTTTCACAACACGTTTACCTTTTTAGAAGCAGCTCCTGCAATGAAGGGGAGATTCACAGAGGTTTAACATCTAATATAAAAGCAGTAAGATAAAACATCTAGTCTCACCAACACTGTTAGAGGAAGTGCTGCATTTATTTGTGTTCAGTATTTTCTTCGGGTTATTTAACTTCAGACTTTTGGATAATCTCTGTAACAAATACAAGTCAATGTGTTTTGCGCAGTATAAAAAATGTCCATCATAGTTTATGTCAGGGCCGGCAGAATGGCAGGCGTGAACCCAAAAGCAACGACACTGAAGCAGAGTTGGAATGAGCAAAGTTCAGGGTTTATTAAACGTAGCAGGGGTCAGGAGCCAGGCAGTAAGTCCGGTTACAAACAAATCCGACAAGGACCAGGCAAAACGGAAGTCCAGGGAAATTGCAGGCAGATCACGGTGGAGATCAGCTAGAAGATAAGGCAGGAGGGAAAACACTGGAAGGCTAGGTACAAACACACTAAACGTTCTGGAAGGGGACAAGGGAAACAGGCAGGAAGATAAACTGGGGAGACTAATGAGTTGATGGAAGGCAGGTGCGTCTGTGGATGGAGCCCGTAGAGGGATCTGTGACATGAGGAAGTGCAGAGCAGAGGGGAGTGGCTGAGTTCTGAAATGACAAATGGATTAATATATGCAAAACTATGATAAGAGAAATACAATATTAATAAGAGGGTGAATCCGTGACAGAACCCCTCCACCTAGAAACGGCTTCTGACTTCCCACCAGGCTGGTCAGGATGGGACCTATGGAACTCTTTGATGAGAGTAAGGTCAAAGATGTTGCGAGCGGGCTCCCAGGAGCACTCCTCTAGTCCATATCCCTCCCAGTCCACCAGATACTGGAAACCCCTACCCCGTGGTCGGGACTTGAGACTTGAGTTCTGAAATGACAAATGGATTAGTATATGAAAAACTATAATAAGAGAAATAACGATAGTAATAAGAGGGTGAATCCGTGACAGTTTATCAAGAAACAAAACAGATGAATATGTAAAGTTTCTTGAGAAATGCATTAGAAGCAAGGATAATACATCAAGGAATGTCGACATGTGACTGATCCGATGAGTAAAAGATTGGTTTCCAATGTTGTGAGAAACTAAAATCGGAAAAACTGAATGGAAACATGTTTGTGTTGCTACAGTTACAGAGGACGGTGTGTGATGCAATCGTTCATCATGAACTTGACGGACGACAGCTGCAGCCCCCCCTCAGTGGAGTATCAGTACCACCTCTTCCCAGTTATCTACATCCTGGCGTTAGTCGTGGGTCTACCTGGAAATCTGGCTGCTCTCTTCGTCTTCACCTTCAAGATCACCCCTCGCACAGCCTTCAGCGTGTTCATCAGCAACCTGGCCCTGGTGGACATCATCATCCTCTGCACCCTGCCCTTCAGGATCCACTACCACCTCAACAGAGACGACTGGGTGTTTGGGGACGTCGCCTGCCGCATCACTGGGGTCCTGTTCGTCTCAAACAACTACATGAGCATCGGTTTAATGGCTTGTATCTGTGTGGACCGCTACATGGCCACGGTGCATCCTCACACCTACCAGAGGCAGCGGAGGCCCTGGCTCTCTCTGGCCGTGTGCGTGGCGCTCTGGTGCGTCGCTGGAGTGTTGATGCTGGTCTTCATCCTCTTGGGGCCTCTGGAAACCAACGTCAACCAATCTGAAAGACACAGCTGTTTCGAGAACTTATCCAAGCATGAGTGGGACACGCGTCTGAAGGTGTACAACCTGCTTGGCCTGATCTTATTCTCCCTGCTGCCCGACTTGATCATCCTGGTGTGTTACCCGCTGGTTGTAAGGCGCATCTCCATGATCAGGACTAATACAGCCCAAAGAGCCTTGAGGGTTATTTACACCATCCTGGCCATCACGCTGCTCTGCTTCCTGCCCAACCACGTGGCAAATCTGCTGCACCTCCTGCAACGCATGGATGTCATCAAGAGCTGCTCCTCGGCAAACCGCATTTTTGAAGCCAGGCGGGTAACCATGGCCCTCGTCACCCTCAACACGTGCCTGGACCCCGTGCTGTACTATGTCACCACCAGCCACTTCAAATGGAGGCGCTTGAAGATGACATGGCTGTGTGGACGAGAGGAGATGCGCAGAGATGTTAGTACGATTGCTGTTGACCTAGAGAACTGATCCTGTTGATATATAACAAATATAACTCAGCTTCCTTGTCTTTATATGGAACCGGAGACTTTTCTAGAAAAGTGTTTATTAAAATTGTCATTTCACATCAAAATAAAGGGAAGGATCGAAAATATGCTTTTCTTTATATTGTGCAGTTCTGTCTCGTAATGAGTCTTCAGCAAGCAGACGTTAAGAATCAACATTTTTCATGTTAAAGGAATGTTATTTTATATTTTTTAAACTTAAAACAGAAGAAATTGACCTGTGCAAAGATTTAGGAATTTGATCAAGTTATTGTATTTCTTTTTAAGTTCATTAAATAAAAAGTGGTACAGTAACATTTGTAGTATCTGTGATTTGAATATCCATTCACTAAAGGGTTTTATATATATTAAGTATCTAGTATAAGGGTGATAACTCCACAGCTTCACCTCTATTGGGGGGGGGGGGGGGGGGGGACAAATCCAGTCACCTTCAGCGCCTGTGGTTAATGAAGGTGTGAGGCAGCCAATGTGATACCTATAAATAAACATTACTACCACTGTTTTATAATGAAATAACTTTAACATATGTCGAAAACTTTTTTATTTCCTTCCGTTCCAGTACTGTGACTGCAGGATGAGACCTGGTGATTGAAAACGTGAAGTACCGGAGGATTTACTCTTGTACTAAATATAAGGTTACTGCTATGACTGATGTTGTGTCCTTTTATCCAAAATATGAGAAGAGCCGGTCTTGGTTTGGTTCAACAAGTATTTATTTAGAAGCCATGAAAAGGTATGAAAAGGTATGAAAAGGTACAGCACAGCAATGGGTCCCCAACGCACAGCCCCAGGCCTCTAGCAGCACGAGTTGTCAAGAGTCGCGCTGCACAGACGACGGGTGTAATACTTATAACAGTAGTGTTGGGAAACACTGTTTTTATGAAACCAAAGGCACCCTTTCGGCCTACATGTTAGTCAAAGCCTGAAAGCAGCATGTTTCTTTGTTCTTGGAAAAAGCCTCCCGAACTCTGTTTCTCAGGATGCTGCATGTTCTTTCTGTTCCTGACATCTTCACACATAGGTGTGAAAAGCCACAATAGTCAACTCCAATTGGTCACTCTGGCCCCATGACCTCTGAGGTTACCGGGCCTATATAAGACCAAGATCTGCCCCAACTCTCTCTCTCTTTCCATCCACCCACCGACGAAGCAGGCGGCCAGCCGTTTCTCCTGCATTGCTGAGGAGAGGGCCTGGCTGCTCCAGCACATCTCTTTCCAGAACCTTCCAGCAGGGAGGCAGCCAGCTTCTCCTCCTGCATCGGCGAGAGGTGAAACCTGATTTCTCCAGCTCAACCCTTCTCTTCGCATCAAAAGAGAGGAATGCAAAGGTCTAGCTTCCAGTTCACCTTCTCAAGGAAACCTCCTTGCCCTTCAAGCTCTACAAACTCCTAGCAGCGACTCAATGTCCTGAAGGTAAGGATTTCTAACCAGCATCGGAGCGCACGGCTCCCCAGCAACGCTAAGGCAGAGACCTTACACAAAGCCTGGAGACGTAACAGAACTGCAAACTGCACAGCAACTCTCTCCCTTTCTAAGGACTGGTAACATACTGGGCTTAATAATGATACGAGACTAAAGAAGACTGTGTATTTGATTCTGTGTGGTGTTTATAAGTTTGATATATGCTATGATATTTTAGGTATAAGTTAAATGAAAGTCAGAGGTGGGACCAAGTCATTTTTTTGCAAGTCCCAAGTAAGTCTCAAGTCTTTGCCCTCAAGTCCCGAGTCAAGTCCCAAGTCTAGACAGGCAAGTCCCGAGTCAAGTCCAAAGTCAAGACTGACAAGTCTCAAGTCAAGTCCAAGTCCTGCAGTTTGAGTTTCGAGTCTTTTCGAAAAAATTGTGCCAACATTGCACTTCCCTATTGCACTATTAACCAGTCATTTTTAACATTTAACTAATATTTTGCAAGAATATTCTTCATTTTAAACCACTCCTACAGAATGAACACATTTGAAAAAACAAGTGCAACTGTAATTATTTGTACAAAAGTGCTAACAACATTATCCTGTCCTGTGTTTATCTCACGTCATATTGTCTGTGTGTGTGTGTGTACATGTGAGAAACATAACAAATACTTGAACATAACAATGAACAGGGTTGTGCTTTTTATATGTCAGGGCCCTATGTTGCATTGCATTTGCAAAAGACCACATTGGCCAAAAGTCTGTCAGTCATTTGTGCACGATGGGGACGTAGTATGATTCCACCAATTGCCGCTGCGAGCCATTTTGGTGCCCTAAGCATAACTCCTCTATGATTACGTTAAATAATCATCAATAAGTACAAACAAGAATAGTCAATCTTCTTTAACTTTTTTTGAGCAATTTAATATATCTCTTGTTCTGCCTTTTTTGTGATATACATGTCTAAAAGGTACCTAATATTTCTATACTGAAATAATATCGGCATTATAATTGTAAGCTAATTTATTTAATGACGTTATTGTTGAGGGTTGATTTGTATTTCCGGTTTTAAGTGGGTTGTTGGTAGTGACTCTTATTTTGAAAGGGGGTTTTAAAGGAAGTGGGTGCTGTGATGAGTGAAGTTGTAAAATGAACGGAGAATAAACGGGTGTGCTGTCCCGAGCGCATGACTTGCTCTCGTGTCCTTTGTCGGCTGAAGCCGGACTAATGATACAACCAAACGCTCCGCTACATAGTTATTATAACTATGATGATTTTTCAGTTGCTTTTTTTTTGGTGCCCCCTCAGGACTTGGTGCCCAACGCACAGCGCGTAGTGCGCGTTATGGGAGCGGCGGCGCTGCACACACACACACAGACGCACACAAACACGATGAAAGATACAGAGCGCTCCTTAATAACATACTTTTGAATCTTTGTGTTTTGGGGAAAAGAGCAAGTCTTATCAAGTCAAACGACTCAAGTCCAAGTGAAGTCACGAGTCATTGATGTTGAAGTCCAAGTCGAGTTGCAAGTCTCTTTACATTTTGTCAAGTCGAGTCTAAAGTCATCAAATTCATGACTCGAGTCTGACTCGAGTCCAAGTCATGTGACTCGAGTCCACACCTCTGATGAAAGTTAATGCTAGTTAGGCTCGGCACAGGCTTTCTCTCTGACTCTCTCATTATCTGATTAACATATACACAGACACACGCATAGTCTTCACCTTACTTATCTCCTCCCCCTTCAGAAGAAGGGGGGGAGGGGGCTATTATATTAGGGGGGCATCTTAAAAGCCCACAGGAAGATGTTACTCTTTTGGCAAGCCACCATTTTAAGAACACCATTATTTACATACATACACACACATTCAGATACACATCTTTGTTTAGTTAGAACGTTTGTTTAGTAATTTGTGTTTTTATACTTTATATTCATAATAAATGTTTTCTTTCACAATGTTTTTCCATTAATGGTGTATAAGTGAATTTTTCCGACCGCTACACTGTCAAGAACTCTGTAACCTTCACTGTTCATTATATCATCTTTAATAGTAAATATTGAGATTTCTAATTGCACTAGATCTAAATGAGACTGATCTTAATCAATAAATGGCTATCTTTTCCCTTCCTTCGAAGGATGGTTCCCCGAGACAACTTAAACCAATTCAAGTTAGGATTTAATATTAATATTTTAAATATTGTTTTATATTTTATTTTGATAACAACATTTATTGAATGCCTAAAGGCACACCATTCTATGGTAACACTTTTTAAGCATTATTGCGCAAAACTGATGGTGCCCCGTGTGAGGCAGAGTACAGTTGGCAAATATGATGACTATGCAATATTAATGTGTTTTTCATTTTTGGCCTAACCCCAGAAAAAAATTAATTCAGAATCTCAGTCAAGCCAAAGGTTTGAATTCAATTCCACTAGTCTGCCACCATGAGTAGACATTCAACCGTATTTACAAACAAGTGCATTGTGCTGATATTTAATTTACTCATAAATAAATGTTTATTTATAATTCATTATTAGGAACTACCATTTTAAGTCCTCATAGCGTTACACTAAAAGATGCTATCATTGCTTATAGTTCAATTTGAATGTTCTTTGTTGAAATTTTAATAATTTCTTTTAACATTTTAATATCACATATTTAATGTTAACTGGTCAAGCTGTGAAATTTTCTGTAACTGTTAAATGCTTTTGAATTAAGACATAGCGTGCCTTCAGCCCTATGTAAAAATGCTTGTACCTGGCTGTTACTGCCGAGCATATCAGCCCAAGTTGGATAAGAGAACCTGAGAAAGAGCCACAGTGTGCTACAAAACCCAGTGAATTTTTTGAACCCCTAACTATTACTGCGCTGCATATCAATCAGTTAGTGTGATTAAAAGTTTGGTGAACTGTTTTACCCACCATAGTTTTGGTTAGGTAAATGTACGATAAAATCCACACTACAAGGTGTCTGCCATCGCAACACCAAAGCCAACCCCACTGTTTTTGATTTATAAATTTAAATCTAATCATTGAATTTCAGATCCAACAATGGAGAACCCCTGTGTAGAACAATTTGTTTCTTCCCTAGCACCGAGTCTGACCCCTGGCTATCCTGAATCATGTCAAATTAAAACTCTGCTGCGACCCTGAACATCACATCTGAATAATTAGAAACCCATCTATATGTAAAACCACTTTAAATGAACTACATTTCACGTAAAGTTTACGTTTTGTTTGGCAGCTTCCTGTTAGCTTTAGCAACACCTGGTTAGCTTCGCTAGCTTAGCCGGTAGCTAACAATACTAGTTCAACCTTGAATTAAGTCAATAAGATCAAATAGTGTTCAAAGCTCTTAGTTTTTAACCCGGATAGTGTTTAATTATATATAATTATAAAGAATAATCATCAAAATGAGCCTGAAACGATAAAAGCGCTTCAACTTTCATCTTCATCATGTCCTGAGATAAACACAGAGACTTCCAGTCTGAGCCCTGCACAATAAAAATAGTCCAAAAATGTATTAATTTGTTTGGATGGATGGATAGATACACAGACAGATAAGATAAAAGATAGATAATGTTTTTTTTTTATTAAACTTCACTCTCTAAAGCAGATTCATAATCATCTAAACACATGGCCACACATTCATAATAACTCAGTTTATTATTCTTACACTGCAGTGGGATGTGAATCTCATGTCATGCTATAGTTTCCTGCTCCACTCGTCACACGGTGCGCTGACAGGAAATGAAGAAGCCTCAGCAAAGAGCTGCATGGTCTACACAACGCAGAGAGCAGCAGCACGGTGACAACGCAGCAGCTCAACAATCTCAGGTGTTGCTTTCTACATTTGGAGATCAGACTCTCAACAACTAGGTAAGTCACTTTGTTTAGTGTCAAAATCCTTTGTTTATTGCTCCACAACATGTTTGCCTTCTTAGAAGCAGCTCCTTCAATGTAGGGGAGAGTCACAGAGGTTTAACATCTAATATGAAAGCAGTAAGATAAAAAAAATCTATTGTCCCACAGACACCATCAGAGGAAGTGATGCCTTTATTTGTGTTCAGTATTTTTGGATATTCTCTGTAACAAATACAGGACAATGTGTTGTGTGCAGTGTAAAAAAATTCTATCATAGTTTATATCTGAACAAAACAGATGAATGTGTTAAGTTTCCTGAGAAATACATCAGAAGCAAGGATTAGACATTAAGGAATGTCGATGCCGATGGGTAAAAGATTGGTTTCCATTGTTGTGAGAAACTAAAATTGGAAAAACTCTGAATGGAAACATGTTGCTAGAGTTACACTTGTGTTGCTACAGTTACAGAGGACTGTGTGTGAGGCAGCAGCGTGAATGAAAACCAACCCACATGTTAATTTGACTTCTTTCACAGACACACACACAAAACAACCTCCCCCTTCAATCGTTCATCATGAACGTGACGGACGCCGGCTGCAGCCCCCCCTCAGCGGAGTATCAGTTCTACCTCTTCCCAGTGGTCTACATCCTGGCGTTAGTCGTGGGTCTACCTGGAAATCTGGCTGCTCTCTTCGTCTTCACCTTCAAGATCACCCCTCGCACAGCCTTCAGTGTGTTCATCAGCAACCTGGCCCTGGCGGACATCATCATCCTCTGCACCCTGCCCTTCAGGATCCACTACCACCTCAAAGGAAACAACTGGGTGTTTGGGGACGTCGCCTGCCGCATCACTGGGGTCCTGTTCTACTCCAACATCTACATGAGCATCTGTTTCATGACTTGTATCTGTGTGGACCGCTACAGGGCCACGGTGCATCCTCACGCCTACCAGAGGCAGCGGAGGCCCTGGCACTCTCTGGCCGTGTGCGTGGCGCTCTGGTGCGTCGCTGGAGTGGCGATGCTGGTCTTTGTCCTCCGGGGGCCTATGGAAGCCAAAATCAACCGATCTGAAAGACACAGCTGTTTTGAGAACTTCTCCAAGCATGAGTGGGACACACGTGTGGGGGTGTACAGCCTGCTGAGCCTGATCTTCTGCTCCCTGCTGCCCTCCGTAATCATCCTGGTGTGTTACCCGCTGGTTGTAAGGCGCATCTCCATGATCAGGACTAACAAAGCCCAAAGAGCCTTGAGGGTCATTTACACCATCCTGGCCATCACGCTGCTCTGCTTCCTGCCCAACCACCTGGTGTATCTGCTACACCTCCTGCGACGCATGGGTGTCATCAAGAGCTGCACCGCCGCCAACCGCATCCACGACGCCAGACGGGTCACCATGGCCCTCGTCACCCTCAACACGTGCCTGGACCCCGTGCTGTACTATGTCACCACCAGCCACTTCAAATGGAGGCGCTTGAAGATGACATGGCTGTGTAGACGAGTGCCGAGGCGCAGTGGTGTTTATACGATTGCAGTGGACTGAGAGGACTGAACCTGTAGATATATAATGTAAATATAACTCTGCTTCCTTGCCTATAAATGGAACGGGAGACTTTTATACAAAAGTGTTTATTGAAATTGTCATTTTACGTCAAATAAAAGGACGGATCTAAAACAGGGATCCGATTTTCTTTATCTTGGGCCTCTAGGTGAGTCTACAATGTCCGTGTGAAAAAAATTGACCAATCAGACCAGAATCCTTCAAAATGTTAACAAATATATTTAAGATTCATGATCACAACAGGAGAGGGGGGGAGCACTGGTAAGAAGTTTGTAGCCTCCAGAGAATCCAGGATCCAACGAATGGTAAAGCTTCAAATGTTTATGGTTTTTGGCCAAAATGGATTTCAGCAGACTCCAGCTGGAAGCCCCTTCTTCAGCAGAGTCGAGAGGAAACTGCCCAGCTCTTCGTCCTGATGGAGGAAACCACAACTTAAAGTAAAAAAAAAAAGAAGCAGCAATTCTTACGATGACTATAAATTCTCACACACAGTATTTTATTTACTCCGCCAAGATGATATGTTTTCACCTCTGTCCATTTGTTTGTTAGTTTGTTTGTAATCGAAGCAAGATTACACAAAAAACACATAACGGATTTCCATGAAACTTGATGGCAGGTTGTGGTATGGATTAGTGAAGAAGCCATTAAAGTTTGGTGCAAATCCAAATAAAAATCCAGATCTAGTGAACTAGTAGAGTCGTGGGTTTGTAGGGGGACTGTCGGGCCTTTCTGCTGTTCTGGTTCCACCTTTCTGTTTAGCATGGAACACATGAAACCACAGAAACCTTCCATTGCACCGCTCTGCAGGCGGCTTTCCCCACCTCTTGCTTTCACAGCCCCTCGTCTCATACTGTCCACCCACACCAGTGTTTTCACCTCTTCCGATCAGACCTTCTCTCAGGTCTGCGTGGGCATCAAACAACAAACCGTCTAATGAAAGGTGCTGTGGTCAGACCAGATTCCAGCCAAAGAAAACACACAAAACTGCTGTGGCTAAAAGGAGCCGGAGCAAAAAACATGTATTCTAAACCTCAGTTATCATCTTTTCATTTAATTTAAAATCTTCAGCACTGGTAACAAAAGCATTAACAATCAAATACAAAAATATGTTTACACCGGTGATTAGAGAGAATTAGCATTTCAATCCTGTTCCATGTGCAAAAGGCCGAACTGACCTAAGGTTGACTTTGCTTTTAAAAAAACAAACTAAACAGCTTTAATTGTTGAATTTGATTCATAAACCAAAGTAAAAGGAACTCAGACAGTGAAAATGTTTTTACCTGGTAACTCCAGGAGAGCAGAAGGACCTTGGTGTTGGTGTCCTCAGGGGACGACGACACTTTGATGACGATGGACTCCACCATGACGGTGCCGTCAGGGAGGTGCTGGATGGTGTAACCTTTCAACACGCTACAGAACGGGAATCAGAAAACAAGCCATTAGAACAAGTAGAACCATCATTTGCTGCTTTTGTCTAGTGATACATAATTTAACTAGAAAACAGGACAAAAATGAAACATAGTGTACCTCCCAAACACACTTAAGGAAATGAAAGGAATAAGACGACAAAGTGGGAGAAAATAGCTTAATTTCTGAATAAAAAACTAAAACCTGATGGGTTTCGCAGGTGGAATAAAGAGAGAAGAGGTGCAGATGAGACACATGATGTCCTCCTCTCACCTTTTGAGGTGCGTGTAGATCCTGTGGAGTGTGTCGGGGTCGCTGTGCGGGTCCTGGAGCTGCACACGGCAGGTGAAGCGCAACTGATGCTCGTTGAGGCCGAGCTCCTTCAGCGCCTGTTCTGACGATACCAGCTTCAGACTCTGCGCTCGAGGGAAAACGACAAGAGAAGTGAATCAGAACGTGTCAATCCCACTAGACTGCAGCTCCTCTGTTGGAAGAGGTTTTCAAAATATCAAAACAAAGAGAAACACTCTGGCTTCTAGTTTGTAAACTCACGTTTTCTTTCATGATCAAGGTTCCGTGCATGGTGCGAGGCTTTTTGGGATCAGGCAGAGGACCTTCAACACAAGAATGATTTAGTACATTGTGACAACAAGTATATGAAAATAAAAAAGCGAATAAATACAGAAACAACCAAGTAGATTGTTAAATATTGTAAAGTATTACCATAACTAAATAACTATATTGATAAGTTCAACCAGAGCGAGACAGGTCTGGATCTTTGGGGCCTGATGCAGAATGATATCAGGGATTGATATCAAACACTTGTGACAAAGATATGTGAGTGAGCCTGGACATTTTTACAGTTTGATCATAAACTATATTATTAATAAGCATAAATAAAAAGAAAACTCAAATAAAACCATATATAAAGAACTTGAATTAGGAAAATAGGCAACATTTTTGTTATGTAAAATGGAAAACTATTTGGCTCGGCCATAAACCATAAATATATATCTATGATTTAAATATTCACCCATCCTTTGAAAGTGAACAAAAGGTCAGGAGAAGGTGTATAAAAGAATTGTTTTATCCTGTTCTTAAATACATGATGCATCCTCTGATGTCTTATGTCATTTGAATAAATGACATTTATCATATGACAACAGATCTGGGACATGATATTTAACCGCGGGGCCAGATACCAGTCATTTAAAGAACTGAACAAACCCTAAACCACACTATGTGGGAACAACACACCTAAACCTCGTTCACCAAATGCCAGAAAACCTTTATGACTCATTTGGCTGCAAATTAAACTTAAAAAACTCCTGAACTTTAATGAAAACCTACCTCCGAGTGCCATCTCCCTCTTGAGCAGGTTGAGTGAGATGTCCACGGGCACGCTGGGGTTTGTTGTCACACTCACCGTCTCTCCATTAGCGGGCATGTAACAGTCTATGCCTGACATTTAAAAACAGAAACATTAAGGAGGACTGAAACCCCCCGCTCTACCTGGTGGGAGCGCACAAATATTATATATTATATTTGTATCATAATCTACGATACCGATACCGATGTGAACAAGTGGAGGAACTCTTACTGAACTCCTGTTCGATCTTGCCCTTGAGAAACCCCATCTTGGCAGCCTCCCCGTGCACCAGCAGCACGTTGCGAGGCTCTGCCATTCGAATGAGCTGCATGATGCCTTTAGCGTCTGCGTGGGCACTGAAGGACATGTACTCCACCTGCATCTTCACCTCCAACTGTCACAAAGGAGGAGAAACAAAGAACCAATGTCAGCGTGTTCTTCTTTTTCTTTTCCCATTGAATTGTGCTCTTACTGGTTTTAGATTGCTCATAAAATGCAGAAGCTGTTGCAAGGAGACACTTAGCTTAGCTTAGCATAAAGATCCCACGACTCGCAGTCATGCAGCAGAAAATAAACAAACATCTTACCGTTGATCTCCCTTCCATCTCCAGCTTCCTCTGCCCATTTAGGATCTTATGGCCGATTGTTCCTTGTACACAATACCCGGGCATGATGACCTGAGAAAAGATGAATTAGTTGTATATCAAGTATTGTTGTTTTTTTTTAAAAGCACCTTCGATTTCCCCGTGAGACTCACCATGTTCTTCTCATTGCCGGCCCATTTCTTGAAGATCTGCAGAGACAGGCCAGCGTGCAGCATACCCGGTGTGGCGAACACCACCTGAAAGGGCACGAATTGTTGGAGCTCACTGCAGCTTTACTGTCACACTTTGGGGGGAAAACATAAAGTAACTTTTACCATCGGTCCAGGATTATCAATGAAGGAGCGATCGAAGGGCTTGATGTGCTTGAACTCAAACATGTTCCTCTGTACGAAGGTTTTTCGAATCTTCTGGTTGGTCCACGTTATGAAAAGCTTGTAGTAGTGATTGGCTTTCTCCGTCAGCCCAGTGGAGAAGTAGATCGGGGCCTTGAGGTTCATTCTTTCCCTGTTTGGTGAGGAGGGGGTAATTAAACAGTCTGTCCAATGGAGAAGTTCACACACTACCAGCAGTAGCTTTTTTGTTATCTAATAAAAAGGCTTTTGTGTAACCTCTTCACAGTCCCTCATGCGTGAAAGGACCTTTTATTTATTTGGAACTTGTTATGTTCACAAACCTACATTGAAAATATCAAAAATTAAGAACTTCTGGGAATTTTGTCACTGGGAACGACCCCTTACCAAAATGTTTCCAGCAGGATACAGAGTTCCTGAGCTCTTCCAAGAGCAAAAACAGGGATAAGGACCTGAAAAGATAATAATAAAATTAAATATTGAATTACTTCAAGATAAATCAAAAACCACAATCCCCCCAAAATACAATATTCTACCTTTCCTCCTCTTTCTATGGATTCATGCACTTTCTTGAGAAAGTCCCTCTCCCTGCACCTCTTGGAGTCTCGGATGGTGGTGGCGTATGTAGACTCGGTGATGAGCATGTCAGGACGGCACTTATCGATCCACGCAGCACTGAAAACATACAACACAAGGATGAAAAGACTGTAACCTCACAAGAAATTACCACCAGTAGGAAATTGATTGATACATCAAAGGCCACTTACCCTAAATGTCTGTCGGGCGTCATGTTATAGTCTCCCTGAAAAGGAAAAGACATTATTCTAAGCTTGTTGTTGTGGAGTTCTGATGCTGGATGGAAATCGATAGTTCAAGACAACCGTAAGACATGAAGAAGACGTTTAGATAAAGGCAGAACAGAGTTAGATTGTACAGACTTTGCCTGAACACAGGGTTTCTTCTTGTATTATCACAACCTTACTGCCCTCTGGTGGATGGATTTCCTAACAAACTTAAAGGATGAACAGGTGGACAGTGACGGTTGCATCACTTGAAACAGACGCCTCCCTTTTTCATATGAAACGCAGAATAACTGAGTCTGAACACGGCGCAGACTTGTTGACACTCACAGTGTAGACGACAGACTCTGATCCCACTTTGATCTGCACCATGGCAGCTCCCAGGACGTGGCCCGCATAGTATGCCTTGATCTCCAGCTCGTCATCCACCTGCCAGCAGCACAACAGAAACAGCCAGGTTTGCCATCAAAAGAGACGAGCAGCTGGTGCAGGAGTGATTCACAGACAGAGAGCGAGGGCACGTCAGGCTCTACACACCTGGACGGTTTGATGCAGGTTCAACGGCACCACTTTCTTCATGCAGTCCTTGATCATCTGCGAGGTGAAGAAGTTGGTTTCTCCCTTTTTGTCCACCGTGATCTTGCGGAAGTCCTCGAGCAGAATGGGGCAGATGGCCTTGGTGGGGTGGGTCATGTAGATGGGCCCATCGTAGCCCACCATCTCGCTCATGAAGGGCAGAGCGCCACAGTGGTCCAGGTGGAAATGGCTGTGAAGCGAACAGGTTGGAGTTAAAACAACAGGATTGTTGATTTACTTTGAAATACATTTAAAAACAAAAAGCTGAATTGAGAACAAACCTGATGATCACACAGTCCAGAAACTCTGTCAGACGTCCATTCTGGGTTATGTAGGAGAAGTCTGGGAAACGTCTCTGGAACGACAATACAGACTTTGAATAACTGGGATAATGCAAGAGGCGGACCCATTTACTTATGGACCAATTTAAAATCTGATGAGATCTGGATAATCATCTTTATTGTTTTATCGTTTATTTGGGACATATTTTAAAATATATACATATCGGTGTGTATATCATCATCTGCCTCAAAACAAACTGTTGACACGCAGCTTCCTCTGCTCAGTGTGTTTCTGTGTGATGAGCTGCTTGACTCACATCATCGTTGTATCCCATGTGCATCCCACAGTCCAACATGATGTTTTTACCCCCGATGGAGACGAGGATGCAGCTTCGACCAACATCCTGTCCAGCACCTGGGTGAGAGAGAGAGAGAGAGAGAGAGAGAGAGAGAGAGAGGAGCTGTGAGGAAACTGACAACACACTAAAACACACACATACTCTCACACAGATACTCATACAATCTCTCACTCACAAACATACACATATACACTCTCTCTCTCTCTTACAGCCCACACTCACTCTCTTACACACTCTCTCTCTCTCTCTCGCTCAATCACACAAACACAAACATACACACTCTCTCTCACACACAACATAGTTCAATCTCACACACACTCACTTTCTTACACTCTCTCTCTCTCTCTCTCTCTCTTGCACACACACACACACTGACACAGATACACACACACTGACACAGATACACACACACACACACACACACACACACACACACACACACACACACACACACACACACACACACACACACACACACACACACACACACACACACACACACACACACACACACACACACACACACACACACACGAGCTCACCCTTAAGTTCTCTAGCTGAGGTAAAGTATGTTAGCACGACTAGCCTAGCAGGTGCTAGCTGTGCTAAGCTAGCCTGTGTAGCCTTACTCACCCAGTGGAGTTACTTTTATTTCCGGCATGTTTCCTCCTTCTCCTTCACCCAGATGTTTCCACAGCTGTAGTTAGATCCCGCGACTCCGCAGCTTCCTGTTACTGAGCCTCCATGTGCAAAGATGTTTATTGTCTGATTTGATGAGGACATGTGACGCGTTAGGGCTGTCAAGTTACCCGCCATCAAGACTTCCGGTGAGCACCTTCACAGTAAAACCAGTCTTGAGAAAACAGTCAATGGATTCAAACAGTTTCAAGAGTTTTATTAGATCGAAAAAGAAAGAAGGATAGATAGATAGATAGATAGATAGATAGATAGATAGATAGATAGATAGATAGAAAGAAAGAATATATACAAAATTGTGCATTAGATACATACACAAATGGTCGTTTTTTGCAACAACACACATGTAAAAATAGATTTTTGTTAATACGTTTATACCATTTAAGTGTCAATTTGTTTTTGCAAAAGTTTTGCCTCCATTTTCTTCTGATTTCTCTTCCCAACAGGCTGCACAGTCTCCCTCCTCCGCTTTTATTATGAAGGTACCGTGCGTAGATTTCCGGTGTCTTCCCGGCGGGAGTCTGCGCAGTAGCAGGTGGATCTCATCTACAGAGACATGTCCCGGTGTCCTCTCGGGTCTTCGTGTTTTTCTCAGGTGAAGCGTTTCCCTCTCCGGCTGTAAACATCCGGGCGTGTGCGCGTCGCCACCGGAAGTCTGTCCGTGTCTGTCACTCCTGTGCTCTTTCCTCCGCTTCCTGCTCGACCTGCTGCACTTCCTGGTTGGAAAACATGGCTGATGCGAGTGAGCAGCAGAAGTTCAGCTTCCAGGAGATCCTCGACACCTTCAAACTGTGTCTGACTGACAGTAAGGAAGTGGATCTCCAGCACTATGTGGACGGCTGGCGAGGGCTCATCAAGTGAGTGCTTCATCCTCCATTAAACCCTCTTCACTGAGCTGCTTGGGTTTCATCTCCACACAGAGAGTCCATTTTATCCATTGTCCTGGTTATTTGTGCTTTATGGTATTAAATGTACTATTTATCTAGGATATTTGAATATTTATTATTCTAATTCCAAAGTCAGAAATGAATATTCTGAAGATTTAAAAGTCCATTGCTCTCTGAAAGTGTGAATCTGAATTATTTTTGTCATTATATCATCATTATCATCGTTATTAACATCAGCGGTAAGAGATGGCGACTGTAAAATCATTTATCGCAATATTTACAGGACAATATATCGTCCAACAACCTTTTGTAATCGTGACACACCTTAATATATTTAATAACGCACCAAGTGTCCTTGTTAGGTTTACAGTGTTAATTCTCCTGAGAGTCAAATCAAAACTGTTAATTGAAGAATCTCAAACTCAATCAATACTGAATCAAAGTGAATCAGAAAGGTAAACCTTGTGGATCAGGTTTGAATCTATTTGGGAAATAACTGGTGATATTCAGCCCTACGCACCAGTTGTGTGCTAAAAAATAATACTAATCATAACAATAACTTTAATTATAGAGAACGTTTTAAAACAATCTCCACTAAGAGGCAAAATGAAAACAAGCAAATCATTAGAATGTAATTTGAAATCAAAGAGTGAAAATGATTTACTACAAAATCTAAAAAGTTGTTAAACCTTTGGATTGACTTCCAAGCAAACCTCATTACCAACCTTCAACTATGGCTGATCCATAGAGCAATATCACTAATTATCACTTTATAAACATTATCCCATATATATGTTGATATGATACTTATGCGTAGCTATTTGTCTATGTTGTTAACAGTCTGTTTTTGTGTAATCACTCTTTCAGGTTCCTGAACTGCTTAGGCAGCATCTTTGGCTTCATTTCCAAGGATGCCTCCAGCAAGATCCTCATCCTGGTCGGCCACCTGAATGGCGAGAACGGGTCCCAGTACGCCACCATCCAGTCCATGGTGAAGTACGAGCTGGAGAAGGATCTGGTGGACGTGACCAAGAGAGGCATCCACCAGGAGTCCGGCTGCCGCACCCTGCTGCGGCTCCACCGCGCGCTGAGGTGGCTGGAACTTTTCCTGGAGCGC
This sequence comes from Platichthys flesus, assembly GCF_949316205.1. Taxonomy (NCBI): domain Eukaryota; kingdom Metazoa; phylum Chordata; class Actinopteri; order Pleuronectiformes; family Pleuronectidae; genus Platichthys; species Platichthys flesus. The sequence continues at coordinate 25,019,210 of NC_084951.1, read as the reverse complement.
CTCCGCACCAGCAGCGAGGATGGCAAGACCTCGGTCATGTGCAGCGAGGCCTACAACGAGTCCCTCTCCCAGTACCACCCCTGGGTGATCCGCAAGGCCGCGGGCGTGGCGTTCCACGTGCTCCCCGGGCGTCCGGCTTTCTTCGAGGTGATGAACGTGGGCCCCCCCGAGCAGGTGGTGGCCATGCTGGGAGAAGCCATGCCTCTAATCTCTGAGGTTTACGACATCACGGAGAAACTTTACGCTCAACATAACCTCCTTGATTTACCGTAGAGAGCGAGAAGGGCTGTTGTTTACCTCTTTATACGTGACACTGTTAATGACGTGTCCCTGGTGACGGGCTGGTGAGCGGGCTGCTACTAAGAGTTGTGTATTATCCGTTTGGTATTGGGCACAAATATTTCCTCATTATTACGTTGACACTAGTCTGTTCCTACTGCAGATCTGAATGTAAATCTACTGTTTACTATAATATTGCATATTTGTCTTTACTTCTAGTGATGCATCTCTGAATCATCTGTTTAATTCGGTAAATTATAGGCCGATCGTTATAGATTTAGAAAAATTGGCTCTGACATGTTGATATCAAACCCCCTCAAATAAGACTTGAGAATTGAGGATCGATATTTTACAGTTTAACCATAAACTTAATTATAATTAACTAGAAACAAAAAGTTATTAAGTAATTAAAATTAAACAAATGAAGATCTTTTCTATATTGTTCATTCTGTGAAATATAAGCTTTCATATTGTAAAACGTAAGCAGATCCCAGTATTTCCATCAGGCTCTACAGAGAACTACAGTGGGAATCATTGAAGTGGGAATCACTGCCAACAGCTGCTTGTTTTCATTATTTATCCAAAAAAGAGGACACGCTGATGCTGCCTCTTAATTTAAAACACTGGGTTCTTATTTATTATTTTGATTTTGAAGGTGATTTTCTTTAACGATTGATTGCGAAAAAAGAAAATGGTTTCAGGGCTGTTTTGATCCGACACCAATCGTGATTTGTACGTGTCAGTGAGATGCTCGTATTAGTTAATGAAATATTAAGAATACCTCTAATTCGACCAGTGTTATAAAACTGCTCCACAGACAAAATAAAGTCCAAATCCAAACTAATTCAATGGTGAAGAGAACAGACTGTTACACTAAGAATCAAAAGTGCTGAACAAAGTGAATCTTTAAATATCTACCGAACGCACAGAATCAGAAAATTCCATTAATTTTGTGTTGAATTAAATGAAAAGTTCAGTTGTTGTTTTATTTTCTATGTTCTTTGAGCATTTTTTTTATTCCAAATGTGAAGCACAAACATCCAGTGTTGGTTCTGCTAATGTACATGAAGTGCATGCTGTATTGTTACATGCAAAGTACTGTATATTGTTTATATATTACTATGAATTCAAACAGAACTCGCCTCCAATGCAGCTCAATAAAACAAATACGTTAAAATATATTTTTACATTGATCTGCATTCTATCTCACTCTATCTTAAATCAGGCACAGACAGGGAACTAATATCAGTGAGTGTGTGAAACTTGGAACAGCTTCATTAAATTTAAGGGCGCTGTAATTAATATGTATAGTTTTGTATTTCATTAGGGGAATTACTTTAATTTAATTTTATGCACATTAATCAAATAAATCAAATATCATTATTTCTGTACCTCTGTGACATAGAGTCGCACAAATAACACCAAACAATTAAATTAAGACACTTCAAACACTAGAGTCCTGTGTGTGCGTGTATGACTGTATGTGTGTGTGTCACTGTGTGTGTCACTGTGTGTGTGTGTCTGCGTACTTCTACCACCAGAGGGCGACCTGCCTCTGATTTCGTCATGACAACCAGCCTCACATGGACGCTGGAGGCCGGAAGTGAAACCTGGAGGAAGACGTTAGTAAAGTCCTGCGCACGGAAACGAGGTATTTGCGTGTATTTAACGTGTAGTTTAGCTTCAGGGACGAACATGTAAACACGTGTCATGTTGTGTGACATGTTTTAAAAGTCGGCCATGTTTGTTCTCTGGGGGAAATGGAGGTTTGTTGTTGACTAAGAGACTTTCTTCGCTCTCTCTTCAGGAAGTGAGTGGACATCTTCATCTATAGACAGATGCTGCTGTGATTCTACAACATCTGGATACTGATGCGTTAAAGAAGAAACAGTCACAGTGTCCAGCCCCAGAGACTCAACAGACTCAGAGTCAGTGAAGGCTCAGGTCCTCCATGCAGATGCTGATCCAGGATCAGGGGCCACATTCTCCCACTGAGGGGCCGAAAACCTCCAGGCACTATTCTGGATTCAGTAAGGTACACGTTTAAGTTATCCCTTGTTTACTGTTAGACGGATGGATGGATGGATGGATGGATGGATAGATAGATAGACAGACAGACAGACAGATAGATAGATAAATACACAGATAGATAGATAGACAGTCAGACTGACAGATTTTTCATTATGATTTTTCCAAAAAGACAAGAGCCTGGCAAATCCAGGCAGTTGGCCCTCGCTGCCTCTCAGACTCATTGATGAACTAATGTCTGCGACGGTTCAGAGCTCGAGTCCTTAACGAGGACATCGGGATTCGACCCAGGACACAGGACTTCTCAAGTGGGCGAAGCAACAACAGTCCTGACAACAACCTCCACTCGTCCCCACCCTCCCTGTTCACCATGTGGCAGCCGAGCCAGGATGAGGTCCTGCGCATGCTGCAGCAACTTCCTGCCGTTCCACCACATTCCTTGAACAAGCTCAAGGTCCTGCCACCCATAGAGGGCAGGCGGTCAGAGGAGAGGCCCGGAGGAGGCCTGGACAGAAGTGTAGACAGCCTGTGTGCTGAGACCGATCCGCAGCAGAGGGGGACCGACCGGGCTGATGTGTCGCTCAGGATGTGGCCCAACACCTCCGACCCAGAACCATTAGGAGCCAGTGTCGGTTTGCTGTTAGCCGTGCGAGCACCGTGCGGCAGGAGGTTTCAGCAGCACTTTGAGTCCACAGACGCTCTGCTGACGGTGAAGGCCAGTGCAGAGGCCCGGTTCACAGAGACCTATGGAGACGTCTCCATCGAGACCATGGACGTGCCACGCAGGAGCTTCACGGACATGAGTATGACTCTGGCCCAGAGCGGCATCATGAACAGATCACTGCTGTGCATCACACGGAACAACGATGACAGCCTGGAGCTACATGATTGAGATGCAACCATTTTTTAAGTTTTGCTTTGCAGTTGAAATTTGTCTGTGTGGTGATATGTACAGCGCCCCCTCCTCCATGGTTTACCTTATTTGGATGCTTGACCTCTGACCCCTGAGAATGATATCTCTGTCCAACCCTTTATGGTTAATGCCAAATCAATTGTATAAAATGCACTATATTGATATTTGAGGAATGAGGGTATACTGCATGTCAAGTGTGTTAATAGGAATAAATGAAGTTATATTTATGCTTTTTAAAGTCTCACACTCCCTCTGTATGTGTGGGGTTGTTATACTGTAGACAAAAAAAGAAAACCTAATAAATAAAAAGTGGAACACAGCTCAGTAGAGAACAAACTTCAACCACACAATTTAGTTTTTACTGTGGAAATATAAAAACAAAAGGGAAGCTGTCAGATAACCTACTTTTATGCCAAACAACAGTTAAAGTAAAAATATATTCTGGATTCATACAACCACATTTCAATATTTCTAGTTCTTTGTATGAATCATATTGTCATAAACACCACTTTTATTTTTACCCCCTGAATGGAGCAGCTGAATTATTCCTTGTCGATTGAAATGTGATATAGAGAAGTGAAAATGATCAAAAGTATTCACAAAAAATAAAACACTAGACGAATCCTGCTCACTCTTTATTAAAACAAACAATCACAGAGTGCCCAGAGAATACAGATGTTTCAGGTGTCGTATCTTTTAAATGTATTGTGTATTCTGAGGAAGTTCAGCGGCTGATACACAGCCAGAATCAAAAAGTGTTGTCAATAAACTGTCTCAAGAGCTTTTACAGGAGAGAGCAACTTTAGTTATTTATTTTTTATCCACACAAAACTGATAAACAACCAAATAAAGTTCAGGGAATTCACTATCAACTACCACTGGATCCAAACTGGCAGTGTTAAAACGCTTCAAGTCACTCAAGGATATTTTATATCAAACCATGCAAAGATTTAGAGATGAGACATTTCTCATCTCCCATTTATACACTTCAAAACAAAACAAAACAAAGAATAAAATAAAGTCAAACACAGCAAACCATCAACAGTAGGATTATATCCACCCTTCTTAAATGCTGTTATAACAGCCAGTGGTTAGTTTAAAGTCTCTGGGAGACGCAGCATTAAGGCTTAAGGTGACTTCAGTGATAAATCACAGTATCAAATGAAATCCAAGTGGGAACTTTGGCACACTGGTTTCGCATGCATCAACACTTGCATGCATTTCTTCTGTAAACAATAAATTGCCGACACAAACTCTGGTAAGAACTCGAGTCACAGCTGAGGTAACGCGCTGAGCTGCGCCGGGCGGTGCGGGGGAAGAGCTAACGGTTGAACTCTTTCTCCATCGCTGCCGGATCACTTGGGTCCAGTTTGGGGATTGACCTGTCTGTTGGAGGGAAGGACACAAAGTCAGGATCTTTATAGTTGGTGTTGGACATGATCACAGTGAAGGAACTGCACACGTACTGAAATGAATCTCGATTTGGCGGAGAATATCCATGCCGTGTTCACTGTCAACCATATTGACAGCAAATCCTCTTTTGCCGAAGCGGCCCGTGCGGCCGATCCGGTGCAGGTAGGTCTCGTTGTCGGCATTTCCATCAATGTCCACGGGGAGGTCAAAGTTCACCACAAGTGACACCTGCTCAACATCAATACCTGAACGGAGCCAAGAACGGGTTTTTAGATATTTATAGTTGTGTCTCAATAAAGATCATAGACAGAAGAACATAAAGATGGACGACTTGTCTTCACTTCCTCCCACTATCCAGCAACCAGTCGGGGATTGAGATGCTTTAGCTCCACTCCATGAACCGTCATGTGGTTCATCTTTAAACAAAGTCTACGATGAAGCTTTTTATAATCTGGCTCTTGTTCATCTCCCTCACCTCTGGAGCACACGTTCGTGGTCACCAGCACCTTCTCCTTGCCGTTGCGATAGCGTTCAATGACCGCGGCTCTCTGCTCCACCGCCAACTCTCCACTCAGCAGCGCCACCTTGTGGCCCTCTTTCATCAGGTTCACAGATAACCAAGCTGCCGTCCTACGGGTCTGGGAAGAAACATGCACAAGCTAAACTGAAAAACCTGTTAGATAATTATGTTGTTAATCACATGACTTCTGCTCAGACGTGGATCTCTGCTCGTACTTTGTTTTCAGATACCAGAATGTATTATTGATAATTTTAACAAGACAGAAAAAGATTATATTTAGGAAATGAAAATAGGTTGTTTCCTCGCCATGGGACTAATTAAGGATTATCTTTTGTTATCTTTGGTGTGATTTGCCAAATTGCAGCAGCAGCAGAGGAGATTTAAAGCATCAGTAAAATATGTACGATTATAACCATGCAACTTAAACATAAGGATATACATACTAAATAAAACATAATATAATAAGAACAATAAATGATTACAAGTGTATTTAAATTACACCAGAGTGAATTTGTAGTGCAGGGCTGTGTATGAAGCATTTTTATATCATGTGAAAATGGAGTCTCTGGGCTCTGGACTTACACGGCAGAAGATAATGGCCTGTGCGATGGTGAGGCCTCCGTACAGATTGCAGAGCGCGGTGAACTTGTCCTCCTCCTCCCTGCAGACCACGTAGTACTGCTTGATGGTGTCCAGAGTCTCCTCTTCGCGCCTCAGCCTGATGATATTTGGGTCGGGAATCACCTTTTTGGCAAAACCCCACACGGAGTCCTCAAAGGTCGCGGAGAAAAGGAGCATTTGGCAATCCTTCGTCAGCTGCCTGAAAAACATCGAGACAGGAAGAGCTTGTTGAACGACGCAACAGAAAAACGCTGGTTCGTAATATTTGCAAGAAGCATTTGTAGTTTCCTGTGGAAGGTGTCCACCTGTGAATTCGAAAGCTCTGATCCCGATGACCCTGCGTGGCGATCATCACGTCAGCCTCGTCCAGCACAAACATGGTGATCTTCTTGGGGTCGATGAACTTGTACTTGATGCACCAGTCCAGGACTGTGCCTGGTGTCCCAATGACAATCTGCTGCTGCAACTTAGTGCCTCGCTCCACTGAAAACACACAACCTCATGCTTGAAATACCATTTTCTTTTTCTATTCCATCAGACGCGATTGCACTCGTGATCACATCTTACTTCTGTTGCCTCGAATGGCGTACGCCAGTTTCACATCTGGACAGAACTTCCCCATTTGCTCGATGACCTGACCGATCTGCAGAGCGAGCTCATACGTTGGCGAGATGCACAGGCACTGAAAACAGGTTTCAACGGTGAGTTCATTCTGGGGCCTTCAGCTAAATAACAACACTGGCTGGCTCTGCTGGTGACATGTGACGCTTACCTGAGGCCACTTATTGTCTGGGTTAACGTGGCTGAGCATGGCAAGAGAGAAAGCAGCAGTTTTACCGGTGCCGGACTGAGCCTGGGCGATTAGATTCAGAGGGCTGCCACCACAGAAAACACACACAGGCAAACCTGATATGAGGGATGGTTTAAAAACAACTACTGCTAAGCTATTGGTATTCAATCAGATTAGTTGCGGTTAATGTTAAAGCTGCAACAATAAGCTGATTGACAAAACAGTAATTAGACACTTTATTGATGATGGATTTAAAGTCCAAATTGATTAATTGGTTGGCAGATAAAAAAAGAAAATCAGCCGAGTCTTTCACGGATATATTGTTATCAGCGTTTATGTTTGCAGGTGTGACATTATTTAGTTTACCGAATAAACAATTTAAGTTCTCTTGGTTGTTGTCCTTGTGTTTTCCTTCCATTGACGTGTCTATGAACTGATTTACATGTCTCAGAAATTCAAAGGAGTTGGAATCAACTCACGGCTGTGCCAGCATCATGGGCAAAGCGTTCTCCTGGATTCTGGATGGTCTGTTGAAGCCCATGCTGTACACACCATTCAGCAGCTCAGGTTTCCTGTTGAATATTGAGTCAGGATAATGACAGGGGTGGGGGGGAGGAGGAGTCAAACTCAGGTGTATGCAAAGTCTGTGCACATCAGAGAAAATTACCGTTTGTTGATGTTGGAAGTTGAGAGAAAATCCACCAACACATGGTTGAAATTGTGGCTGTATTCAGGCACATTGACCTGCTCAGAGTTTTGTGTGTATTTATATTGGTTTATGTCAATTGAGTATACTTTGAACAGCTTCCAATTTTTCTGAGCAATAAAAACGCCAATCTTAACGTCAACCTAACTTTATTTTATCTTTTTAAGTAAAGTTTCTGGCCCAGTTTAGACAATATCACCATTTCTTAAATATCGATTTAGCACCAGACTACTTTTGTGTACATTTTGGCAGCATTAAAAGAATAGATCTTATTGCAGGGAAGTTGTATTATACCCCCCCCCCCCCCCTCCCAGGTTTGAGACGCTGCACCCAGCTGTGTGCAGGGGCTCCTGTCACAAACACTCACAGCCTCAGGTCCTCAAACGACTTGACGGAGTAGAGAGGAGAGTTGGGGTCCCTCTGCAGGACCTCCACCTCGTTCCGGTTCCTCACCAGAGAGCGACGGATCATCTTGTGCAGCAGGGACTGATCGGCCGGGCCCGGCTCGTCTCCACGTTCAACGTCCCCCAGCACAATGTTGCCTGAACGCAGACACACACATATTGTTAGTCAGAGATAGAATCTCTGGTCTTATTAAATTAAATATGGGTAAAGAGTTTGGGAAGTCACCGTTTATGTCTCCTCTCGTGCTCAGTGAACTCCTCGTTCGGGACATTTTCTTTGAAATGTCAAACTGGTGAAGAGAAAATAGAATTTAAATCAATTCCTGCTAAACTCATTTTTTATTGAATATATTTAGGCAGTCAAATTAAGATCTCTTCTCCAACAGAGGCCAAACAATTAAACACGAGCAACAACAAAACAACAATTAAGGGATGAATAAAAACAGTCACAGGATTCATTAAAAACATCAAAAGTAAAGATTTAAACTCCCAAACGACTGTAGTTTTATAGAAGTTTGTAAAGTTCATTCATCAGGTGCAACTGAATCCAGTTCTGCCAAAAATGGTTTCATACATGGGGGACGTCTAAAGTTGAGTAGTAACTGGATCTGGCACCATTATTAAAATCTAAGTTAAAGCTTTTCAAGACTTTTTAAAAATGACCTTTAATGGAGAAGATGATGTATTTAAAACATTAACGAGCTTAATGAGAAAACGCAATAATGACACTAAGTTTACCTGTTGGAGCTAAATACTGGTTTATCTAATGCTTAACTGTCGAACATTGTTTTTTTGTTGTTTTGTTTAGAATTAAAACCTTAGAATAATAATAACAATACACATTTGTTTGAGCTGTTTTAAGTAATTTTGGTAGTTTATGCTTTGGCGCTACTTTTAGTTCTGGTAGTTTATGCTTTTGTTTGGCACCAGTTGATATTTTATACTGGTTTTAAATGAGAGAAACGAGACCGTTTCAACAACAGAGTCCCACAGATGAATCACGTGAGGCGACTCCACTGGTTTGTGATGAAGTTCATCCAACCGAGTGATACTGGAAACAATGGTGAGTGGAATTTTAAACTGGGGAGTCGATGGAGCTGCGTCACTGCACATTATCTCTCGGAGTTAATGGCGGACACGAAGCTAAACCGGACCATAGGATTTTTATTTATATAAAGATTTGACACAAACACGTGCTGGCAGGTGAGCGAGCGGGAGATTAAGCTAGCCGGGGGCTAACGGGCGCAGCTAGCCGGACCTGCGTGCATCACCTGCGGGTAAAGAAACTCACCTGAGCCGATGAAGCCGTCGCCTCCTGCACGTCCGCCGACACCGCCCACGAGTCCTCGGACATGCTGACTCAGGAACCGGGTTGTTTCTGAATGTCGGGGCCGCACGGACACGGGGGAGTTCGGGCTGAAAGAAGTTTGATACCGCCGGCGTGAAAGTGACGTTTCGTCCAGAACTGACCCGCTGCTGCCCCGCTACACTGAGGCCGCCTTCAGGGTGCGTGGGAAACACCGGCGCTTTCAAGGCTCGGGTCACCACAGACAACGGGTCTGAGACGTGAAGGGACCCGCAACACACACAGCTTTGTTTATAAATTGTCATATACATATATATATATAAATAAGCTTTATTTATATCGTAGGTTAGTGCTTACTTTAATTCAGTGGTTTATAATGAGAGGAAAGTTGTGCTGGTTAAAACATTATATCGTCTTTGCCTCTGTTTTTGTTTAATAATAGTTTTCAGTTACGTATTATTATGTCTTCATGTTGTCTCTATACATCTGTGGCAAATAATAATACGTAAATAAAGCACTTTTAATGCAGCGGGTTCAAGATGTATGGAGATTACGAGCAACATCTGAAGGCACCAGGCTGAACTGAGCAACTGGACTGAAACTTAACAATTAATGAAATGAACTGATCTGAGTTCATGTTAATACTTTATGCATTAATATTCTAGACTATAGTGTATTTCTATTCAACAAATCATACTATATTATGTTATTATCTATACTACTTGGGGATTTAGTTTTATCTTAAACTTCTACTTAAAGTTTGAGGTAAATGTTTCACAAACAAAATAATAGGATTAGTAATGTTGAATTGAATTTGACTCTAACCATTGTTTTTTTGTCCTTTAATTAATTATTATTATTATTTTAAATAGCTTGTTAATCCCGGTGAGGCAAAGACTGAATAGTGAATATGGGCTATATAAAAAAATGTAATAGATTAATTGTTTAGGTTTTGTAATGTAATGATTTTGTTATCCATCTATCTATCTATCTATCTATCTATCTATCTATCTATCTATCTATCTATCTATCTATCTATCTATCTATCTATCTATCTATCTATCTACATTTACATACAATTCTTACACATTTTTAATTTATTGGGTGCTTTTCCTGATACCTTACATGACAGACTTTAACACAGACCTACAAATAAACTTTCATTCAAAATGACATCTTCCTGTTATCCCGCTGTGTTTGTAAAACATACCCTCAAAATGTGAGAGGGATTTCTGCTTCACTCTCCTGCTGTGAGGATGTTTGAGAAAGAGAGAGGGAGAGAGACTGTGTTTGTGTCTGGGAGGTTGAGATCAGACACTGAGAGGTTGGCGGGGGTGGTGATGGAGGTTGAGGGGGGGGGGGGGGCTGTATACAGACCAAGTGTTATTGGCTGCAGGTAAATTCAATTTGGAGGCGGATGCTGACTTTCTGCCAAACCACCCACACACACACACACACACACACACACACACACACACACACACACACACACACACACACACACACACACACACATCTACATTTTCACGACTACACTGAAATTACTTTATAAACACATATTAATTGTCATGGCAACCCTCGCAGCAAGGAAAACAGATGGATCAAACAGAGTGTTTACCAAAACACAGAGACAGCCACACACCCACGTTTGGATTTGAGACATTTAGGGCTTTCCAGTTGCACCAGGGAGGAGGAAGGAGGCGTTATAGGTGATGTGGGGGAGATGTGTGTGTGTGTGTGTGTATGTGTGTGTATTTAGAGCTCCCTCACCCACTCAAGCCTCTTTTTCCTCCTGGTGTTACAGTACACGTTGTTTACACTGATCCCTTGATATGAGAAACGCTACCTGGATGGTTCCTGTGGTCATCAGTGTCAGGCATGGCTAAGGGAGGGGGGGGGGGGGGGGGAGAGAGAGGAGTGGGTGGTGCTTTGAATGGATAGAGGCTGCAGGGGGGGATATTTATTGGAAGGATTCAATCCTCTGTTTCACCCCCACTTCTCTCTCTCATTCTCCCTCTCTCTCTCAAAGCTCCTCCAGCTCCAGCATCGACAGGGAGGAGCAGGAGGAGCAGGAGGAGCAGGAGGAGAGGATAAAGGATCCAGTTCTTGTTATCACATGTTGCTGCAGCAGCTCCAACCTTCACCGTCTCTGCGCTGCATCTCCAACTGGCGAGATGTGGCCACTGCATCTGTAGTGGCTGCCACCTGTGGCAGCACTTCCATTCCCTCTACGACACAGAGGGAGAACGAGAGAGAGAGGGAGAGAGAGAGAAAGAACCCAAAAAAAGGGGGGAGTTGAGAGAGGTCTGAGAGAAGGAGGAGGAGATCTTTATTGAGAGAGAGATAGAGAGAGAGATCCTCGCCACACATCCAGTGGACACAAATGAAAGGTAAGATGAAGATGCTGCGTTCACATCAGATTCACTTTAATGCGGCAGTGTGTCTCTCTGGTTATGCATGTATGAAAAAGAAAAGGTCAGCCGGTGAGATGATGATTGGAACTGCCGTCTTGAATCCTGTGTGTTTGTGTGTGTCTTTCTATCTGTGTGTATGCAGGCAGTGTGTTTCAACAGGTGGTTGACACAGCTTCTGCTCCCTGATTTGACACTAATGAGGGCAGAAGAGTGTGGCGCCGCTCATAGAAAACATTGAGAGTTAATGGTTTGCTGGTCTTTTAGCAAAAAAAAAAGAAAAAAAGAAGCAACCCCTGGAGGGAGGCAGGGTGACTCATGTGGCTGAGCCAACCAGAGGGAAAGCCCCCTGGGACTGTCACTTCCAACACTTACTACTGTAATCTGTAATAAACTGTAATTACTGTAATCTGAGAGACCGTAAAGGAAATGCTGTAGATGAGAAAAACACCTGCCTGGCTCAGGGAAAGGCAGGTTTTTTTACACATTAAGTTAACTTATGTGCAATTTCTCTGCAAACCCTCTTTCATGCGTGAGCTAGATCTTTAATCTATTTTTTCATTCATGTTCAGTGCCCGTGTTGCATCGCTCACAAAACAGCGGGGGGATCTGTTGCAGGATGTTCTTTCTTTCATTAAGTCTTTCTTTGTTTAAATGTTAAAAAAAGAGATTGTTTCCAAACAAAGGGATGCATGTGTGTTTGCTTCTCAATCTGTGGGGGACCGGACACACAATGGCACTGTTGAGACAGACGACACAGTACTCTCTAACTGCATCTGAATGACCTTTTCATTGCCATAAATAACCATGTGGTGCCTAAAACCCCAGTTTGGCCATTAGTAGGACTGATCGAATCCCACATTGATTCTGAAGCTCTTCTTATGCAGCCAGACTCCCAAGTGTGGAAGTTGTGTGTGTGTGTGTGTAGAGACCAGGTTGGAATTTTTCTAAGTAAATTTGATTTTGAAATGTATTTTTGCCTGTTGTTTCAATCGCTCACTGTGCCGTGAATAAAGGCGCACTCCAGAGATCCCAGTGGTCAGTCTGCAGGCGAGCGGACGAGCAAGCGCTCTCTGTCTCTATGGAAATTGCTTTCGTCATAACACTTCCTATTAAGCCTGTGCCGGGGCTCTGGTCGAGCCGCAGACACAGACCTTTGACAGCACATAACCAAGATTGCTGGTGGAGGAGACGACATTAGCGACGAAGCACGGCCCCGGAGCAACAGATCGTTTTATTGTTGAGTTTAGAAACGCTGTATTCCTCATCAGGCATTCTCAACACATTTAAAGTTTCTTTTTTTTTTCTCACATGGAGCTGAATACTGACACATACAGCGTTAAAAGCCATTCAAAATGTGTTTAATGGCTCTGACCTTTATCTCAAACAGTTCTGTCACCTCTGTCACCTTCCCTGAGAACCCGTTCGTTTGACGTCATAGGTTACTGAGGCTGGAGAACCTCTGAACCTGTTGGTGGGAAAAACAAAAATCCTGAATCCGCCCGTTTATCCAGATCTGTTCCAAAAATTAAGGCAAATGATTTTGCATGATTTGGTTTCATAAGCGCAGTCCAATTATGAAACCACATTTAAATTCAAACACTCAAGCATCACAAATGCACACCCTCATAAATATCTGCCCTCTCAACACGCCTGATTTGTTTTCATCAAGATCCATAAATTATTCCCTGGGAAATGAGGGAAAATGTCAAGAAGAAATCCCAAGAAGGTTAAAAAGAACATCCGGGATCTGCTCCCTGATCCGGATTTAATAGATTTCTCCCTCATACCACATCCTTCATGGTACTAGGCATGTTTTTATGAAAAACACAAATAAGATTATAACCATCTTAGTGGAGGTAATGAAAAAACAGTTGACTTGAATTTCATTGTTTAGCAAATGCTGGTTCAATGTGAAACCTACACATGCGAATTGTATAATGTCTTTCTCTTATTAACCTAATACAAAACAACGCGTGGATTCTATTCTATTCTTCCTGAAGCGTTCTTATCTCATGAGGCTATTTTTTTCCCTTTTTCCCCACGTTTGACAAACCAGTATCCTAAAACCAGCACGATGCCTGGACTCATTAACAAGGAGAACCAGAGCGCCCTGCCCCTCAGCGTCTCTGACATCACTTCCTGTGTCAGGGGCTACACTCTGGCTCTGACAGCCTCCATGACCTACGAAAACATTGAGGATCATGCAATCGAGGGTGAGTGAACACTGCACTGTAGTAGCCACTCTGGATCAATTCAAACCCATCGCATGCTGCTGTAAGGCTGATTATTATTGACTGGATGTGTAATTGCTTGTTTGCTGTCTCTGGTTCATGCACTCGTTTCTTTTTTTTTTACTTCTTCCTCTCGTTCTGCCTTTTAAGGGATCTTTATTTATCCCCTGGAGGAAAACTCCATCGTCGTCGGGTTCGAGGCGATGATATCCAGTCAGATCATCACACTGCAAATCAAGGACAAGGCAAAGATTGAGGACTGTTACCAGGACAGCTGCCACACGTCTAATGGAGGCCTCCAGAGTGGCAGTGGTGAGAGTTAAACCTCTCCAATCAATGGGTCTTTCTATTGGTGGTGGAGAGATGAGCCGTCCATCCATACATCCAACTGTCTGTCCACCTGTCTGTCCATCCATCCATCCAACTGTCCACCCAACTGTCTGTCTATTCATCCATCCAACTGTTTGTCCAACTGTCTGTCTATTCATCCATCCAACTGTCCGTTTATTCATCCATCCAACTGTCTGTCCATCCATCCATCCAACTGTCCGTCTATTCATCCATCCAACTGTCCGTCTATTCATCCATCCAACTGTCCGTCTATTCATCCATCCAACTGTCTGTCCATCCTTACATCCAACTGTCCATCCAACTGTCTGTCTATTCATCCATCCAACTGTCTGTCCAACTGTCCGTCTATTCATCCATCCAACTGTCCGTCTATTCATCCATCCAACTGTCTGTCCATCCATCCATCCAACTGTCCGTCTATTCATCCATCCAACTGTCCGTCTATTCATCCATCCAACTGTCCGTCTATGAATCCATCCAACTGTCTGTCCAACTGTCCGTCTAATCATCCATCCAGCTGTCTGTCCATCCACCCATCCAACTGTCCGTCCAACTGTCTGTCCATTCATCCATCCAACTGTCTGTCCATCCATCCATCCAACTGTCCGTCCAGCTGTCCATCTATTCATCCATCCAACTGTCTGTCCATCCTTCCATCCAACTGTCCATCCAACTTTCTGTCTATTCATCCATCCAACTGTCTGTCCAACTGTCTGTCTAATCATTCATCCAACTGTCTATCCATCCATCCATCCAACTGTCCGTCCAACTGTCTGTCTATTAATCTATTAACTGTCTGTCCATCCATCCATCCAACTGTACATCTATTCATCCATCAAACTGTCTATTCATCCATCCAACTGTCTGTCCAACTGTCTGTCCATCCATCCATCCATCCATCTAACTGTCCATCCCACTGTCTGTCCATCCATTCTTACAATCCATCTATCCGTCCAGCTGTCTGTCAATCCATCCAACTTTCAATCTATTCATCCATCCAACTATCTGTCCATCCATCCAGCCATCCAACGGTACATCTATTCATCCATCCAACTGTCTGTCAATCCATCCATCCAACTGTCTGTCCATCCATCCATCCATCCAACTGTCTGTCCATCCATCCATCCATCCATCCACCTGTCGGTCTATTTATCTATTAATCCATCCAACTGTCCTACTATCCATCCATCCAACTGTACATCTATTCATCCATCCAACTTTCATTCCATCCATCCAACTGTCTGTCTGTCTAAATTGGGTTGCATTATGGGAAATGTAGGATCCACTGTTTCTAAATTCCAGGATATCTCGACATCTGCTACTTTGATTCATGTGATTTCCATCACATGAAGTCTGTACAGTCTCTATGGGTCTAAATAGAGATTAGAGATGTCAAATCTGGTATTTTACAATTACAGTAAATATAAATACCATCTGTAGATTTATAAATCTTAGTCTTTTAAAGATAGCAGTGATAACACAACTCCCTTTTTTCTAGACAAACAACTGCCTTGCTTGCTTCATTCTTAATATTAGTCATCGACTTTAGGATCCCTTGCTGTGGGCGCCTAAGTTGTTTACAGACTTTCGAGAGGTTTGTCTGAGTTACAACCGAAGGTGAAGCCTGTATGTGCTCTCTACATAAATCAGCAAAATCAGTATTCTAGGAGTGAGAGCTGTTTAGGGATTAGAATAAATCAAGGAAGGTATCAGACATCAGTTACAGCTTCAGGCTCTTTCTGGACAACTTTACTTTAGTTCTGATCTCCTCACTTTCATTCAAGTTAAACAAATGCTAATCTAGTCTGCCATTCCAGGACACATAGTGTTGGATGAGGATTTGGAGAGGACGGTGTTGGTGGTTAACCTTGGAATCATCCCTCCTATGGAGACAGTCCATATTCTGGTCAGTACCTCCTCGGAGCTCTCCACCCTGCCCAGCGGGGGCATCCGGGTGTCCTCCCCACCGGTGTGCACACCTCGGGTACAGAGGACGATCAACGAGGAGCAGGGTCTGTCCCCGAACTTCTCAAGACCGTAAGAAAAACAACCTAATAAACCAATGCAAGCAAGAATTGTTGACATTACTCGTTATAGCATGTTCAAAATTGATTTCTGAGTATTTATGCCTCAAATAGAAATATGTGTAGAAGGAAACGATATTTTCTATGTGGCATCAAGATGGCTCAGTTTTTATATGGTTCTGTTTTGCCTCTTTCAGGCGGGACAGACATCCCTGTGCCACAAGTCCTCACGATCAAACCCCCAACTCTCCCCAGCTGTGGTTGACCTCCCTGCTGGAGGAGGAGGCCATCAACTCCATGGACTACAAGTTCAACTTCCAGCTGGAGATACGTGCTCCTTACCTCCTTGCAGGTCAGAGAACTGACTATTTCCCCTTAAGTGCAAACCTCCTCCTCCTCCTCGGGGGACACTGATTTTGTTATATTGCTACAATCAGCCTGATCACTTGAGCTATTCACTGTAATCAAGCTGTGCAGGTCTGTGCTGCGAGACAATTGTGATGGAGAAAAATTCTCAGCAGGTTCTGAGCTGAAGTGGGTTTTGATGACATAGGTCTGTTATATTACAACTGCTGGAATAAAGGGGGGTTGGATATTTTATGAAATATGTTCATTCAAGGGTTGAATTGGACACTACTCTCATGACTGTTCAGTGTGGAGCCGCAGCCTGGAGATGCTTTTAGTATTCAGTCATTTATTATCCCACGCAGGAAACTTGGCTTCCAATCAGGTGCTGAAGACAAAACACTTTCAGTTTCACAAATGTCACACACATTTAGAAATCAGTCACTTAAATAGGCCGGATTCGTTGTCAGGAAATCCATGGATTCCTCTTTTGGAAATCAGTAAAAATGCCAAAAAACGTTAAAGAACAAATTTCTGGATGATGCCAAACGTGTTTCTTTCAAAATTCTGCAAACAAACAAAATAAAACACAACCTCCATGACCGCTGTTACAAAGTGCTGCACCGGAAAAATGTACTCAAATGTACATCTTGTTCAAATTGAGCAGGTATGTTGTAGCGGGAACAAAGGAGTAAAGGTTCAGCGTTATTATAAAGATCTGCTCTGTTCTAAACTAAAAAAAGAAACCACCGACCGGCACCTTTAAAGCTCCTTAATGACGATAACAGATTCAACTCCTGTGCAACCAAAACCAGTGGACTTAAGAAAATGATGAACAAAAACAAAAGTGTCGTACATAATCAAAAATAAATCAAAAAATGTATTGTGGGTTTAAGTAGGTGAAGAAGGCAAATTCTCTATTTCTACATTTATTTATTGAGATATTTCAAAAGTTATTAATTTAATTCTATTTATTGTCATTATATGTTAGTAATTATTGTTGGGAGAACTAGCTGCTCAGCTATTTCTCCCTGTTTTCAGTCTTTATGCTACGTTAGCCATATTCCCACTGTAGCATCACATTTATCCTAAAAACATTAAAGTGGTACTCTTCATTGAACTCACACGTTTCTCCTTCAAACCTGACCACTCGGTGGTTTGAGCATCACAGACATCTTTATATAACGGTGCATAATTACTGATAATTTATTCTTCATGTTTTCTCAAACTGCGACAGCACTCGAAAGCATCACTGTGATGATGATCTGTAATTACCAGTTGTTTCCGTGGCTCCTGCTGGTTTGTTATCAGTTGTTGTCACAGGACGGTGAAGCTGCCGCTGGTTGTTGATCTGCCTCTTGGGTTTCCTCTGCGTGTAGGTGTCGAGAGCCCGTCTCACGCCATCCGAGCTGACGCTGACCCTCTGGCCCGCTCCGCCACCAGTGTGGTCGTCACTCTGGCGGACAAATACACGTACGACTGCCCCGTCAACATCCTCATTTACCCCAGCGGTAGGTCAACGGCTTCCAAACTCATATAAATGCAATTAAAAATGCTTCTCTTGTCTCTTGAAAGTAAAATATCTAGAGAGAAGCTTCTTGTACACAATGTTTTCCCTGTTGAACAACTAATCAGATCAGTGGAGAGGTGATTCACGGACTCACATTGTGTTAACAAGTGTCTCAACTGGAATAAAAGGCCCTCCTGTTGTTATTGTGTGACATATCAGTGCACTCTGTCTCCATTGTGTGGGTGTGCGGTGCAGTGCCAGGCCTTTTTCTTTTTTTTCTGTCCCCCCCCCGCTGCCTTGACCTCCAGGCCAGTGTGAGTGGGCCACTCGTCTCCCAAAGGCGGCAATGAGCCTCAGCCTCGCTGATCCAATACGTCTCTGACGAGGCCTCTGCTCACAAACTGACCTGAAACCAGTGCCGAGCGATTTAATTCAGCTCAGACCGCCGCTGGAGTTTCAGTCACAACATCAGGAGAGATGGAGGATACGGCTGCGTTACAGGCATCAGTGTGTGCCCAGAGAAAACAAGAAGTCTGTTTTGATCATCCGTTAACAGCCAGAAACACAAACTGTCTCATTCAGCCTCCAGTTTAATACAAGACGTCCACATAGTTTGTTATTTTAAGACTTGTCCTTAATGGTACTTTGAGACTCAAGATGTTTATCATCAAATAAGTATAATAGTATAAAATACTTTAACAGGGAAGCTCTATAGCAGCAAAACAAATTAGTAAAGTAAGTATTAAAAAAGACAGAACAGTTATTATACTAATATAAAGATGGAGTAGAATAAAATATATAATTACCAAAGAAATGTACAATTAATAAAATAATAATATATTATTATTATTATTTGCATTTAGTCTTAAATATTATTATTTTCCCAGAGGATCGACCCAGACCCATATCTTCAGTAGTTTTTATGTAATCTTGCTTAAAAACAAACAAACAAATCAACAATTTCTTCACATGAGCTTTACATGAGGGCAAATAGAGAACAGTGGTGTTGGGAATTTTCCAGTCTGATTCTTTAAATAATGTTTTATCAAGTAAAGACTTTTCAATCTATAAACTTTCAATAAAAATGAAATCTACACTTCATACGTCTCTTGTAGGAATGCAGATTCCTGGTACTGAAGAGAAATGACAATCCCAAATCCCCAGAATCCTCTCAGTCCACTGAACTCATCGTTTTCTTCAGAGCCATCTTCATTTGGAGTTTACACAGATCACCTCTGCAGGTCTTTCAGGTCTCGTCCATCTGCTTTCCAATCTGCCTGCAACCCATCCAGTTACGTCTCTGTCTTGACCCTCTGTGATCCTGCAGAGCCTCATCTGCCTCATGTGCTCGTTGAGAACGGAGACATGACACAGGAGGAGTACGACGAGTATCTGCACGGCCGCGGTGATTTCATCAAGGCCACTAAGAAGGACTCCAGCAACGAGAGGAAAGTGAGTGTGTCATCGACATCGGCCTCATTTACCGGAGCCGAGGACAATGATATCGAGGCAGTTTCATTGAAGAGCACACGACAGCGCTGCATCCTGCACAGAGCCCTCTCATAGTGTCACATTATTTTGTTCTATCTTGCAATCTGAGGGAATCCAATACGAGTCTGGTACATGACTATGTGCATGAATCAGCTCCCATCTCAACAAGAGTCGTAAAATATTATTATATTGTAAAAATAAAGGCCATCATTTTATGAAATAGAGTGAGCTGAATATTTTTATTTGGAAATCCACCAAGATAAAGATAACATTATAAATGAAAAGTATTTCTTTCCAGAGAAGGGTAAATAGAAAAGTAAGATGAGGTAAGTTTTAATTATTTGGATTTGATTTATTTGTCACATTCACAGAGACACAATGTAAAACATGTGGTGAAATGTGTGTGTGTGTGTGGGGGGGGGGGGGTGCTCGGTTTATTGTGCAGGCAAACCAAGGGACTAACAATAAAAGAGTAAATAGATTAATAAAATAACTTTAAAAAGTAATTCCTACAATAGAAACATAATTTAGAATAGTCCACTATTCAAATATACGTAGATACAGCTCAATTATTGTTAATCCAAACATAACATGTCATTATAACACAGTTTATCAATCAGGGACATGAACACAGCAGTTGGTCTTACACTCTATTTATTCACACTTTGGAAAATTAAGTCGGCTGAATGAGCTGTTAACAGTCTCTGTTTCATTGCACCATTGATTGCACTGACTGCATTATGACTGGATAATTAACCTTCTGGAGAAAACGCCAAAAATCCAATGATTCATCGGTGAGTTCCTGCAGCTCTAAGTGCCTCTGTGATTTCTGCATGTTTATAGGCAATCATTTGTCATAGAAGTAATTGATTATTATATACGTGTAAAGTCTCAGTGACTCAGAATAGCACCTCTACAGAAAGGCCTATAACTTCTCTGAGGTAGAAACATTCCCCTTATGTAGAACCCAAATAATTGCCAGCCGCCCCAAATAAATTTTTCAAAGCCCATTTAAAGAAAAGGAAGCCACGCTCTTTCCAGCCCGGTGAGCACAGATCTGTATTATTATTTGTCCAGCTGCCGGGCTGAGGGGCTTTGTGTCCTTTACTTCAGAGAGTTGTGTGTCCACATCTCGGAGGCGATGAGGTCGTTAAGTGACCAACACACCAACAGACCAGCAGGAGCGAGAGCGAGAGCACTTGGCCATAAAAAAACGGTTTCTATGGAAACACTCCAAAAGGCTCACCACAGTCTGCCTGGAATTTCCGGCACATCTACAATAATTGATATTCACCGTCTGTCGCCCCCATCGCTTGCCTCTGTCATCTCGTGGCTTCCTTGAGTGTTAAATTAAAGCCTGCACACATTCACGGAAATGTTATGTTATGTCCCAGTGTCAAATCCTCCTATAACGAATGCTCTTTCCTTTGGTTCCCCGTGTGTCTTCACAGGTGGACGTCATTCACAGGCGTCTCCACAAGGACATCCTCCACAACCCTGTGGTCATGCTGAACTTCTGTCCTGACCTCAAGTCCATCAGCTCCGACCTGAGGAAGGTGCACGGCGAGTTCGTCTTCCTCATCGACCGCAGCGGCAGCATGAGCGGGGTCAACATCAACCGCGTGAAGGTATTTTGATCTCAGTCAGTGTGTGTGTGTGTGTGTGTGTGTGTGTGTGTGTGAGACACCTGTTAACATATAAATTGTAAGACATCGCACACGCAAGCAGCAGTTTAAAGATGGATCTTTCTCTAAATGGTGATCTGCAGAGAACTTTCCGGGATTCCAAACCAAACACACAGAAAATGAAAACATGATTTTAAAGCGATGAGCCAGAGAACACGTGACGGATGTGATATGACGGGAGAGCTGCGGCTGCATGAGAGGCTGTGTAATTGCTTCCTTGGCTCCGAGCCACGGCCAAACACTCAGTCTGGGCAGATTATAGACGTGGTTAGCCAACTGTGTGAAGGGCATGTACACACGACTATCGATCAGACACATAATTCACTACCAGCCAAACGTCTCAGCTGCTATACTGAGACTTCGACATTTCATCAGAGCTCATGTGAGGTTTCATTCCAAAACCTAGACTCACGCTCGACATGTGATTGAACATGTTTGCTGGTTGTTTGTCTGCTCGTGCACCGACCCTGTAACGTGATGTTTATTTGTGACTCTGGCTTTTTTATATTGGATGTGTCTCGTTTGGAGGGTTCTGGGCTCTGGGCCAGGATGAGCCTGACGCTGGGGACGTGGCGAATATTTACCAGCACCAAGGAGGTTATGTTTTCACCCCCCCCCCCCCCCCCTGTCCATTTGTTTTATTAGTTTATTTTATCGGCAGGATCACAAAATAACTACTGAGCAGCCGGTTCCATTCATTGGTGACCTGCTCTGGCTTTAAATCAAAGGAGGCTTTTCTGTTCTCGACCTTATTTTTTCACCACTTTCATTTTTGTTTTTTATTGTTAGATAGGATGTTTCTCTTTTTTATGACAACGCATGGCGTTAACCTTGGTGGAGGTATGAGCTGCACTTATTGTCACCTCCCCCAAGGAAGTAAGGTTTAGGCAAATACTAATGAACCGAACCCTTAAGGTTTGATGCGGATCTGACTCAGGGAGCAGATTCAGGAATTAATCATCACTTCCTTTAACATTTAGTTTTTTTCTTGACATTTTCAAAATACAAATTGGTGTCGATCCCCAAAACAATTGGAAGGTTTTAAAATATAAAGGGTAATCTTGTTTAGTCTTTTAATCATTCTTCCACATTGGTTCGATAGATACGAACTGCATTTTGTTGGCTTATCTGTGAGCTGTGATTTTATTTAATGGTACGCACTTGACTCAGAGCTATTCTCGTTCCCACTGATCTTTCAGGGACTCTCACAGAACAGCTGGATCATTATATATATATATTTAATGATTTTTTTTCTTTTCTCTATGTGCCTGAATTGCTTTATTCTTGATGGTCTGGCCGATGAGATATTTCTGATCATCCTGTAATTACATAAAGGTTGAGACAAGTGTTATTCTACAGTATAACCTTTCTCTCACCTCCTGGAGAGAATCTGCTGCACGGTGGTGACAGCAGAACATGGTGCTTCCATCGGGACATGTAGTTGAATTGCAGTGGCAATGTTCAAACACTCCAACATGACATCAGGCCCCTAATGAGCAGCAGAGTTGATTTCTTTTGTCAGAACTTCGGGTTTCACAGCCTCTGCTCTGCTCTGTTCTCTGGACGTGCTCTTCATCTCTATCTCAGGACGCCATGGTGGTGATTCTGAAGAGCCTGGTGCCCGGCTGCCTCTTCAACATCATCGGCTTCGGCTCCACGTTCAAGTCGCTGTTCACAACCAGCCAGAACTACGAGGAGGTAAAGGAGCTCTGTGCTGCACTAACACACGCACTGACACACGTTCGTAGATTACAGCTCTTTGGTAAAGCTTTTAAATCAGTCGGCACAGAAATATGCTTTCCAAAGTTTGGAGAAAACGAATCAGTTGCCGTAACGCGCCCACATGCAAAGTGTGAGGCTGGTAAGATGGACGGTTCTGGACAGACACGATGGTGTTCTGTTAATTGAAAGCAACTGTGAATGTTCTTTTCATTTTCTCCTGCGCGCCACGATAAACCCAGGAGGCCGTGTCCCTGGCGTGCGAGTATGTCAGGAAGATCAGAGCCGACATGGGGGGCACCAACGTGTTGGCGCCACTCACCTGGATCCTGCGACAGCCGACGTTCAGCGGACACCCCCGCCTGCTGTTCCTGCTCACCGACGGGGCCGTCAGCAACACGGGCAAAGTGATCGAGCTGGTCCGCAGACACGCTCGCTACAGCAGGCGAGTGCCGTCCCTGTGCTGGAATAAAGGACGACACGGTTCAACACACAAACACATTGCAGATCTAGAATGTCAGTCAGGCGAGCGCAGGCCCAACAGTCCCCCTCAGGTCAACCGGGCTTCATCGAATTTCACACACTCACAGACATGAGGTTAGCGTTAGGGTTAGCGTTATATGTGCCAGATTGTTTTCAGCGTCAAGATCCATGAATTATTAAGTGTTTGAAAGAAACAACTTGCTGATCCAGATCTGCACAGATATCCGAAGGGTTCTTTGAAATCCTTTTGAGATATTTGCATAATCTTGCTTACAAGCCGTCAACAAACAACAACAAACAAATGGACTTGGGTTAAAACATAAAGCAGCTCCTTGAAGCAGCTAATTTGATTAAGATGGGATTTGTACCTACACATATGTACATTAACATGTTTCTAAGGTACCGGGGTTAAGACTAAATGCATCAGATGTAAGCTTATTGAGAAGCAATGTAGCAGTAATGGCACAAGCAGAGAAATGTTAATGAATATACATTCCTCTTTTGTTTATACTCATTATGCAAATAGCAAAAGCAGAGCTCACCGACAGACACAAGTATCACATCCAGGGATTGTCAGGGACTTAAACACAACACCTGGTTATGGAGCCGTAATCCCTTCAAAATGAAATCACACAGCTTATGTTGTGTCCGAGTCAAACGTCATATTTCACTGCAAGGAATCTGTGCCAACATTAGTGCGAGCTCAGTTTTAGATTAAAACAACACAACGCAATAAGGACGCGTGAACGCTCCCCGCGCAATGTGGACGGCAGCTGTCAGGGAAATAATTCCATCGGAGTCTCACACTGTGAAACCCTCTCCTGAGTCACGCTGGAGATAATTGACTTTTTGTCTTCTCCCTCTTAATGGCTGCCTGCCCGCAGACGACTGCATTAGGTGCACGGAGCTCGGCCCATTCGCCAACACCCCCCGGGTCATTATCACGCCATGCTTACGAATCAGCACAGCCAGCCAGAGACGGGGATAATCCATGTGTGGAGTTTAATATTAGAAAGGGACATTTAGGCTTTTTAACCTGCCTGTGGAGATCCCCAAGCTATATCCATCTAATTGAATTTATAAATCTCCACTGCATCTCGTTAGAACGATGTGTGCACGTGAATTTGATGGAGTCGAGCGATGTCTGCGCTGGCCGGAGTCTACTAAAGCTAATGTACAACAACTTGTATCACCAAAAATGGTACCTCGAAGTTGGAGTCACATTGTAATGAGGGGTCCCCCAAAAGTGGACATAGAGGTACAGGACATTATTAAAGGTTCCACATTGTCACTGCAAGCCTTTACATACTAGGTAATAACTATTTATGCAAAGAAGTGTATCTATAACAATTAGATTAAATGGAATAAATCAAAATGCACATTGGGTTCTTTGACACATTAAACTTCTGTGTCTGTGCAGATGCTTCACATTCGGCATTGGGCAAAACGCCTGCAGGAGGCTGGTGCAGGGGCTGGCGACCGTCTCAAGAGGGACGGCAGAATTCCTGGCAGAGGGCGAGAGGCTGCAACCCAAGGTACTCGTCTAACGACACAGAGCTATTCTCAGGGGGCACTTTAGAGGCATTCTGGGTAATGTTATGGCGTGTAACGGTCAGAAGGAAGCTGTATTTTATGTTTGAAAGTATATATTTTTGTATTCCTCCACAGATGATAAAGTCCCTGAAGAAAACCATGTCTCCGGTGCTCAGCGACATCTCCATCGAGTGGCTCTTCCCCGAGACAAAAGAGGTGCTGCTGTCTCCTGTGGGCAACACCTTCCTGTTTCCTGGGGACAGGCTGATTGGGTACAGCGTGGTTTGTGACACCACCCGTTACCACGTCAATCCCAAATCTGTAAGTGGAAGACGCTCGGTGAGAAGTGATTAATGAGACGACGCAGGAGGATTCAGCAGACGAACCTCCATGTCTTTTGTTTATGCTAATTTCAGTTACTTCACTTTTATGTTTCCTCTAAAACGTGTTTGAAGTCCATCCCAGTGGAGATGAAAGGGATGAGCTCAGTGGCGGACGGCACATTTGGCCACCGGGACATTTCCCAGAGGCCTGATGGTCCTTTTGGCTTTGAACTGATAAACTCGATAAGCAATAACATAGCGAGCATCATCATCACTGTGCCGCACATACAGCCGAGGATATTACAGCAATCTGAAATTGTTGTAGCAGCCGTGTATCCTCGTCTGATAATATTATCGAGGTCAGTAGAAAAGGAGAGGGGGAGCAGAGAGGGAGAGGCCCGTGGTCCATCGAATGTAAACACACTTTGAAAACTGATGCACGTCTATTCCTGGTCTTACGGTAAAGGAAAACAGATCGAAGACAAAAAAGTTTAATGAAGCTATTTATATTTATACATATTATGGAGGTTTAGAATATAACAAGAATTATGCAATGTAATTTAACAGTTCAGAGAAATTTAAAGGCAAAGATGGCGTCTTTTTTTTTGTCTTTGATGTGTCCCCTACAGGACAAGAGGAGGCGCTATAGCATGATGCGCTCCACCGAGTCAGCCAGCTCTGTGTTCTACCACTCTCAAGAGGAGGACCCAGGGAGGAGCGTGGACAGGGAGGCGCTCTCCGGGCCTCTGTATGACTCCTACCAGGACTCCATGACCGACGGCAGCCCTGTCTCCACGGAACAAGACACCACGGGTAAGAACCTGCTACCGAGACTTCAGGTCCGGAAAGTGAAGCCAAATGTCGAAGTGCCTGTATTCTCTTAAGTGACCACAAGGGGACAACTACACTGGTTGCAAGAAGAAGTCGAAGAGGAAAGACTTGAGTTTATCTAGTTTCAAGTCTTCAGAGCTGCACTGACTGTGTCTTTTTCAATGGATGGATGTGATATAATTTGTGTTGAGTATTTTCCATCTCTGATAAAAACCTCAGGGTTGGATCAGACGTCCCCGAGGAGAAGGGCGTACAGCACCAACCAGATAATCGACTACAACCCAGCGAAGAAGGTCTTCACCCCCAGCGACCCCAGCTCTGTGGTGGCCAAGAATCCCCTGAGGAGAGCGAAGGTCCAGGAGCTGATCGGCCAGATGAGTCCGGAGCACGAGGCCCAGTGGAAGAAGGACTACCAGGTGTGATCCACGTTACAGCTCTGGTCTAAAATTATATTGATTTAATTTGTAATTCTTGCCCCAACAGAAAGTTCTTGAATCATTACAATAAAGCATGTGACGTATATGTTAGCTACATAAATAGACTCATTACCCACAGTCGCCATCCGGCAGCAGAATCTAATTTTGCATTTGGAAAAATGTAATTTGTATTCAGACTGTACCGGCAAATTAAACAGAGAGCCGGCCCTTGTCTGCACAGGTGAATGAGCAAGAACAAGCTAATGTGCTCTGTTCAGTAATAAAGCACAAAATCTATGATTTATAATTAAGTCTGAATATTTCTCAGGTCGCGTCCTAATATAATTTAACAGAATTCAGCAGGCTGTGAAGAAATGATATCCTCTCCCTGCAAAACGCAGCTGAGGATTATTTGCCCTCACGTCGCGCTTAATCAATCCAAATCTAATTATCATGAGCAAACAGTTACTTTATTTTTACACAAATTAAAGAACTAGAAGAATTAGTGCCTCCACTAACCGGTGAAGCTGCAGGAAATTACATTTTAGATATGAAACAGTTTTATCCCTGAAGAAAAAGAACATGAGATCACAGTGACCTTGACCTCTGACCTCCAAAATCAGTTCATCCATCCAAGTGCAGGTTTTGTTTTTCAGGATTTTTTTTCCTGAGGTCTAATTAAAATCTGTGACAGAATCCTGGTATTTTACACTGAGAAAATCACTCTTGTTTCAGCCACAGTTGGCGAGCCTGTGCGCCTCGTCTTCCAGAGGGCGTCCTGCCATCTGCCAGCGACCGCTCCCTCAGCAGGAGCCGGCGCCGCTCCCTCAGCAGGAAGCCGACTCTGAGCCTCATTTCCCTCTGCAGCCACAAGACGACCCTCTGCCCGGTAGCATCAGCAGCGGCGGCTTGGTGCCAGCAGCTCAGAACACAGCTGGGGAGGAAGCGTCCAGATCCTCCACTGACAGCCCGTCTGTCAGCAGCAGCGGAGGAGACACAGGTGAAGCCACAAGCCAAACTCTTATTCATGATAACCTAACTATCTATCTTTCTATCTATCTATCTATCTATCTCTCTATCTATCTATCTATCTATCTATCTATCTATCTATCTATCTATCTATCCATCCATCTATCTATCTATCTATCTATCTATCTATCTATCTATCTATCTATCTATCTATCTATCTATCTATCTATCTATCTATCTATCTATCTATCTATCTATCTATCTATCTATCTATCTATCTATCTATCTATCTATCTATCTATCTATCTATCTATCTATCTATCTGTCTGTCTGTCTGTCTGTCTGTCTGTCTATCTATCTATCTATCCATATATCTATCTATCTATCTATCTGTCCATCTATCCATCTGTATATCCATATAACCATCTATCCATCTAACTATCTATCTATCTATCTATCTATCTATCTATCTATCTATCTATCTATCTATCTATCTATCTATCTATCTATCTATCTATCTATCTATCTATCTATCTATCTATCTATCTATCCATCCATCCATCCATCCATCCATCCATCCATCCATCTATCTATCTATCTATCTATCTATCTATCTATCTATCTATCTATCTATCTATCTATCTATCTATCTATCTATCTATCTATCTATCTATCTATCTATCTATCTATCTATCTATCTATCTATCTATCTATCTGTCTGTCTGTCTGTCTGTCTGTCTGTCTATCTATCAATCTATCCATATATCTATCTATCTATCTATCTGTCCATCTATCCATCTGTATATCCATATAACCATCTATCCATCTAACTATCTATCTATCTATCTATCTATCTATCTATCTATCTATCTATCTATCTATCTATCTATCTATCTATCTATCTATCTATCTATCTATCTATCTATCTATCTATCTATCTATCTGTCTGTCTGTCTGTCTGTCTGTCTGTCTGTCTGTCTGTCTGTCTGTCTGTCTGTCTGTCTGTCTGTCTGTCTGTCTGTCTATCTATCTATCTATCAAAATTGTTCTATCCGTCCGTCCGGCTGTCTGTCTCAACCCATTAGATCTAGTGAATTAAAAAGTGCTTCCATCAGGGACTGTTGTGGGATGTACTCTGAGTGCTTTTCTAGTTGTATAGTATTCCCTGTATTTATTCTTCTAGTATTTCATAGAGTTTTCTTAATCTCAGGGTCATTACAGTTTCATTGTATTATTCTCCACAGGTCAATGACCATAAAGAATGTTGAATTCTAAAATGAATGCAATAAAACATTCTTAAGATCACATATATATTGATGTTGTTAACATTTGAATGGTTCTATTTGCTTATCAGAGAAACTACAAGTACACACAAGGTTCATATAATCCCATCCCTCCCACAACAATCCACCAGCAGCTGCACGAACCACGTTGTTATGTTCCCCGATAGAGGATCCTCAAAGCAGCCATGTTGTATCCAATGTCCTCCTTCATATCTCTGATTAGCTGCTTGGTCGTCCACGTTAAGAGGTTAAGAGTTTGCTGGTTCTCATCATATTGTAGAAAGGGAATCCAGATCTTCATAAATTGTTGCTTGTTTTTAAATTTAATGAACGAATTGATATCGGGGGACACATTTCCGCTAATCCACCTTGTGAGTCTGTTGCTTCTGCAATTAACGAATAAACCTGATAACCACCAGAGCTTTGCCTTCAACAGAGCAAACCTCTGGGACGCAAGGGATTAGGAGAGAGTTTTCTTTGAAATATATAAATGCAAGTATCGAATATACTTTCCCAGAATGTGACGAAGTTAAAGCAGGAATAAAACAGGTGGAAACGTTCTGCAGGTTGGGTTTTAGGGAAAGGGCGATGGGCTCTATACCAGGATTCATGTCTGCCTGTTGGGTCATTACTCCGCTCATCACTCAGGTCAATTTCCCACTGCTGCCTCACATCCTAAATTGAGGGCGTAGAGCTATTACAGATATCATGTTATACAGAGCTGATATGGAACCTCGACTGAACGGAGCAAATTAAATCAGCTTATCAACCGCAGTGTGTGTCTGTGCATCTGGAGACGGAGAGAAAATACTAAATGAAGCAGGAACAAACTGATGTGAAACAGATGTAAATCCTTTTTTAGGATGAATCTGGATTTTTCTCAAATTTAGTGGTTTTATTTCTCATGAATTTGTTGTTTTTCCTGAATTATGACCTAATCCAGATCTTTTTTAAATGATACACATTCAGAAAAGTTGTCATATGATTTTAAATAGCCATCATCTTTGTTTGAATGTATTCAGCTCTTTATTATAAAAGGACTTGATCATGAAATCATAGCAGTTATGCGTTGCCTCCCCAAAACTCTGACATTGATTGAAATTGCTTCATAATAAGCTAAGTGTCTTCTGTCTGTAGCTTCATATTTAATGGACGGACAAAGGAGTGGCATTGATTTCCTCTTGGAAATGTCGCAAAGAAAGCGATGAGTTCCCAGAACTGTTCTTTTAAAATGATGTGACGTGAATAAGCAAATGAAAGTAATGATAGAAGAACTGAGGCAATTAAATTACCTTTTTATTCAGACCAAAACCATCATAATGGATTTATAGCTCTGTGTGCTAGCATAGCCGGAAGCAGGGTATTTTTTTTACCCCCAGTGTTTGTGTGTCTGTGTGTGTGTTTGTGTGTTTGTGTGTTTCCAAAACAACTCTACAATGCACGGACAGATTTTTCCCAAACTTGGATTATTACTCGGGAGTTTATCTCTGGATGATTCACTTATTGGAGCTGATCGGTTAAAGGTCAAGGTCGACAAAAGGGTCAGAGAAAAACACATTTTACAGACATCACCGCAAAAAATAGAGACACAATCTTAAGCTGATCTTTATCAAAAAACTCTATAAATGTCATATGAAGTTACGTCACCAGGGAGTAAGGATATTACGTCATGCACAGCTAAAATAAATGCTGTGGTATCTTAGCATTTTATAGGACTGCAGATATGACCTAAAGATTATACAGGTTGAACAATATCTTCAATAATCATATTGGAGAAATGACGTCATTGTGACAGCACTATGAAGTCACAAAATTATGTCATTAAGTGAAATAATTTAATATCTTTTGTAACCAATATGATTAGAGACATGATCTCCAGGTTAATCAGCTCAATCATCATATGCTATAAATAACGTTGCGATGACGTAACTATAAATGGCATTATAATAACACAGCTAGCAAAGTTAGCATATTGGGATTGGGGCATAAACAGGGAACGCTTTGAAAACGTATTCTTATCTCATGAATCTTGTCAAAAGATTTAAAATCCAGTCGCAGGAAAGAAGATGTGAAACCAATGTCAACCTCAGACGCTTATTAAGGGATGGCATCTTGTTCCTCTGATGTTTCAGACGGTTATGGACACCAGTTGTGTCAAGCTGAAACCCCACAGGAGACCCACGTGTCGGTACTGGGCTCTGCCAACCACCACAGGGCCGACTGCAAGGCCGTGGTGTCCGGGCTGCTGAGCGGGAAGCCCGTGAAGTGGGAGGTGCTGTTCGATATCGAGCCGTACCTGAACGGGCGGGAGCGCGAGGAGAAGGTTCACGAGGAGCTGTGGAACGAGACCTTCCACCACCTGGCCGGTCACTCCATCATACACGACTTCGAGCACATGGCGGACAAGGAGTGTGAGATCGAGCACGGTGAGATCCGTGTGGCTGCGATGTTTACTGGGAGGTCTGGGGAGGGAGAAGGATGATGCTCCCACAAACGATTATCTACCAGGCGTTTTGGGGCACAGGTTCTTAATCGTCACTTCCGAACAGCACCAAGAGTTTGTAGAGTTTGGAAGATCGTGCTTTTTTCGTCTTAACTATCAGAACAGGAGTTTAATTTTCTTCTCTATTTAGCTGTTATCTCTAATCTGCTTGTTTTCACATAATCGTTGAAATT
Source organism: Platichthys flesus (assembly GCF_949316205.1). Classification (NCBI taxonomy): domain Eukaryota; kingdom Metazoa; phylum Chordata; class Actinopteri; order Pleuronectiformes; family Pleuronectidae; genus Platichthys; species Platichthys flesus. The sequence goes on along the minus strand of NC_084951.1, from coordinate 24,987,946 downwards.
TGGGAAATAAAAACTTAAAGGAACAGTTTCCTTCTTGATTTATGAAATATGCCAATTGGATTATTTTAGAGTTATGTGAGAATGTTGTGTCGTTAAAGTCATTTTTAAAGTATATGAGTAGATATGAGAGTTGCATTTATCATCTCATCTAAAGTTTGGTGTTAATTTCACACAATGTCAAACTGTTCCTTTAATCTGAATAGAGGTTATGAATATGTATTGTGACTGTATTTATATTATTCTTGCACATAGTCTGATACCAATGCTAAATAATCACTTTTGCACTTTGTCATTCCCAGGCTCTGGCAGGAAGTACCAGCATTATGCGATTCACACCAGCAAATCCTGCAATATACTGAGCAAATACACAGCGTTCGTTCCCATCGACCTGGACACGAACGAGTATCTACAGACGTGCATTGAACACTTAAACCCCTGTGAGTCACACTGCTTTATAAATCTGTATGAAACTCATTGTTCGGTCCTCTCCACCACGTTTGACCATTTAAGTTTTTTGAGTATTTCAGCTTGTCTAGATAAATATTAAGAAAAGCTGAGCAAAGTCAATTATTAGATTTAAATGTTGGTTTTGCTTCGGGCTGAAATTTCATCCTCTGGAGCAGAAAAGGAAACATCTATGATCACAAGAACATCTCTCTGACTTCTCCCCATGTGGTAAACTGTGATTTCAGTTTGAGAATTGAATTTTGGTTTCAGGCGAAGGTCTGAAGAAGGGCTCACACTCCGGCTCTCGCTCGGGGAGCAGGAAGAACCGAGGCTACTCCATCGGACTGGGTCGCTCGCAGTCCGGCGGCATGTCGCAGGAAGCTGAGGACGTCCAACTGCTGCCCAACAGTATGTCGTGTTCAGCTCAGTTCAGACGGCGGTTTAATAGAAGTTTTACTAAGGCTCCTATTAAAATGTCTTTATATGAAATATTAAAGGTTGCAGACACCTGTTGAACAGCGTCAGGGAGCTGCCTCCTGCTTTACAATAAAAAAAAAATACTTCAACTTCTGCAAAAGGGCACCGTGCTTTAAATGAGCTGGTTTCTCAGTGGTGGCATGGCAACAGGAAGCAGCACGACTAGCACACTGGTGAACATGTGCCAGTTAAAAAAGAAGGTGCACAGATGCAGGGGGGGGCTGCACCAGTATGTTCCCATGAAAGTGTCTGTTTTTATTTTATCAACAACACAACAATGTCCATGTGGCTTCTGAGAATTAAAGGGGATTAATGGACCTGATGTGATGTTGTGTCTCAGGTGGAGAGGATGGCGTCTCTCCGTGCAGCACCCCCTCCTCCTCTGGCTGGGAGAGATGCAGCTTCACAGAGGGTGAGTGCAGCACATCAGCCCGACCGGAACTGTCTGCTTGTCCCAGTATCGCTCCCGAGGTGAAACATGAGCTTATTGACATTTCAGTCGTCCCTCGTCTTGTAAGTGATGAGAGGAATCGACATAGTTTCGTTGCTTCTATTGACGAATGCTGCACAGACGTGTTTCACCTGCGGAGGAGACACAGCTGGTGGAGGATATACCGTTGCTCTTAAAGCTCAGTGGAAGTGTTTTAGCTCTTTCAATTGATCTCATTTTATTTGTAAAAGCCCATATTCACTAATGACTGTTTGTCTCATGGGGCTTAAAAAGGGGCAACATCCTCTGTCGCCTTTATTCCCTGAGACTCACGCTGAGAACAAAATAGAGAGAGAGCCACAGCTGCCGCTTGTCTCTCTCTCTCTCCGTCCCTTGTCTAACTCTGTCTCTCTGTCTCCAAGCCGCCCAGAGGAGTCCGTCTGTGACCTCGGACCAATCACAGAAATCGGTGGAGAGCCTTTTTTCTGCCAGGTGGGTGATTGGACACTCGCTGGCAGCACTAATGTGTTGAGGTTGTGGTCCTGCTGCATGAGCGAGTGCAGGAACTTCAGCTTTTTTAACAACTGGGTCACAAGGAAGAGACTCGCTGCACATTGACATCCGATTCTTTTGACTTTTAGAGAATGCTCCATTGAGGTAAGAGTAATCAAACTCTTTTATGACCAGTCAGGACCATGTAATTATGATTTTCAAAGCCAAGATAAGAAGCTGGAGTTGGCAGCTTTCTCAGACGGTGCTCAGGGCTCAATAAAGAGAGAAACAAACGGACAGAATCTTTCAATTATGGAAAATTTCTCCTAAATACAGTGTTGACAACAATAAATAAACAAAAAACAGCTGCTCTAAGGATGAAGATGGACTTTATATAAAGATGGATGACATGATTGCTCCCCAAAAGCTTCATTGCCCCCCCTGTCTTCTCCTCAATGGCAGAGGGACCTAAACTAAAAACTGAAAGTACATGTTAAATACATTTCCCCAAATATAGTTTCTTTAACTTTAGCAATTTTGTATCAACCTGCTGTGTTTGTTTTTCCAGTAAGTTTGGTTTGAAGGAGTTATTCTACCAGATGCGTCCTCCATCTTTATTCACAGCCTATCTTTGCATTTAGCACGTTGACATGACAACTGGCACTCATCACTACCCTCAATTGTTTTTATTTAAACTGTATGTAAATCCATTTACAAACGAAACAATTGCCTTCCCTGGTGAGAGCAGCAGATTGAATTGAGCGGCCGTGTGCTGCACATGTTGTGCATTGTGATTCACAGTCCTCTCCTCCGTCAGGTTGGCCCTCAGCAGGACTCGTCTCCTGACCCGAGCTGCCAAAGGCTTCATGTGTCGATCTCACAGCAGGTCCGGTGATTCAATCGGAGACAGTGACAACGAGAACAAAGACTACATTCCTGTGGTGCGTAACAAATCTATACAGATCTGTCAGCCGGCATGTTTTTGATTGATTCCAATTCATAAGGACTGTAGATTTGTCCGGAGAGACGAACGTGTCACAATCTTCCCTTGCAGGTGTTGTTGCAGTTGGCATGTGGAGCTTTTCCTCTGGACACAGCTCTGTGTGACGCCATTAATGTTCCCATGGACAAGCTCAAGTGGACGTCCCCTTTCACCAGCCTGCGCACCAGCCTGGGCCACTTGTCTCACTCCAGCAGCCGCCGCACCGAGAGCGCAGATCACGGGCACAAATCCCAGTGTGAGCCAGAAACATATCAACCACCAGCAGAGCAAACTGTCGGCATCTCCAGCCCCTCTCATCTGCCCCGGAGCGCCTGGACGGAGTCTTCTCCTGCCTCACTGGGAAGTCCCTCCTGTGCTGCCGAGCCCCCGGTCTCCCCACACTCCACTGGGGACAGTGGTCGGAGCTCTGGGTCCGGGGGCCTTGAAGGAGCGTCACCCGGCGGCGTGCTAAAGAGGATGCTGAACCCTGAGAGCATGCTGTGGGCCACAGCTGTGGCCCTCGCCTGGCTGGAGCACAGCTCGGCCAGTTATTTCATAGAGTGGGAACTGGTGGCGGCCAAGGCCAGCATGTGGATGAGTGCGCAGGACATCCCGGAAGGTCGAGATTTAGCCTCCATCAAGGCTGCTGCCAACCAGCTCTTCATCATCCTCAGACACTGGGATGAGAACCTGCAACTGAACATGCTCTGTTACAACCCTAACAGCGTCTGAGCCCTGCGGATACAGACCCACTCAATCCCATACGATACTATGCTAACTGAGGCTGTTCTGTTTCTCATTCTGCAGTATGTTTCTGGACTCTGATTTTGCCGTCGCAGTAGTGAACAATGTGTTTCTTCTTCTGTTCGTGTGCTGTTCCTCCAAAACATATCACAGGCTCTCAGAGGCGCGATGTGCAAGCTATTACCTCGCTGGTGCCATATACTGTAGCTGGATCCCCGTCAGCAAGGGGTCTGATCAGATCTCTGCCTCTGGTTTGAGTTTCAAGGAGATGAATGTCAGTATTTTATTAGTAGCATGCTGGACCGCTGACCATCAACATTTGAGAAAAGCTCTTAAATGTCCTCATATTGATGTTAATGGGGAAAATGCTGCAAAAAACAATGGAAAACTGTTCCACCGACTGATGCATTTACAGTTTTTACATCTACTGATTGTATTGTGAAACACATCTGGGTAGTTGCTAGCAGTCCAGTCTTTTCTAATGTCACCATTACAGTGTTCTTAATATTTGCCATTGTGCTGTTCGATAAAAGCAGAGACAGAAAAATATGCAAACAAAGCTAAAGAAAATATAAAATATGTGTTAAGATTACGTTTCAAAAATATGTGGCTTGGGTGGGAATCTGAATGTGTATCCCACTGGCATGTTATTCATTCTTTATGATACACACAGTTTATATTTTTTCTTTTGTTCTTATATGTAGAGATTAACACACAAACCTGGATTCGGTTGCACCAGCTGTTGGCAACCTCATAATGAGCTTAGTTATAATCTAAATTAAGCTAATTTAATATGATCATGCCTTACTTGTTTAAAAGGGGGTTACATCACACAAGCTAGTTCTCATATAAGGTTAGCCTGGGAATTTTATGGAATTTTGTTTTTGGAACATTGGCTGCACCTCTCCCCTTTACCCAACTTTTATTTTGAAAACCCCTGAGTAAGTCAAACAGCTCATTAGTGACTTGCACCCAATTTAAGTCTTTACCAGCAAAGAAAATCCTCAATTACCCTCAACTAATTTATTAAATCATTAGTTAGCTAATTAGAACTATGAAGAAGTCTACAGGCAAATTGAGTAATAGATTCACAAACAGCTAGCGCACCCTGATTCCAAAGTGGGCGGCGACCAGCCCTGTTCTGTGAATCAGAGGAAAGACTCAGTCAGTCATTGTCACTCACCAAGTGCCTCACCAAGGTTTAAAGTCGGAAGAAAATGCAGATCTGTCCACTGCAGTTCTATCAGTGTTGATAATGACTATATATATAATATATAATATACAGCGGGGACCCTCTTCTTGATTCTTATCGGTGACCTGTATCATCCTCTTCTAATATCCATTTATTTTTATCACTCCATCACAGTGTTGCTTTACTCAGGTATTCTGTCATTTTCTTTGTAACTCAGGCCGAATTGCATAGTGCTTCTGCATGCACATGTGTTTGTGTTACGGTGTTTAATGAATGAAAAGAGCCTGAAGTGCAGTATTTTTACTCACTGAAATGAAAATAAAAATATAGTAGATGTCATATTCTAATATTTTTGTGCCGTAAATCGCTGTAGTAAGTGCAGCTATAGTTGTATTATGAAGTATTTTTTTATGTAGCGGGTCAGTTGTATGGTGCAGTAACTTTCGATTTGCTGTGTGTGCCTTTCTAAATGATTGTTGACTGTTTGGAAGCTTCTGTGGTGTCTTTATATCTGTCGACGCAGTGGCCAGCTCTGCAGGTGCATGTAATAAAATTATTCTACAAGCAAGAGTTCATGTTCAGTAGCCATTATTGTACATTTACTAACTAAGGGGTTCCTCAGGGATCAATGCTTGGGACCCATTGTCTTTGTAATATAAACCCTCTCCCTTGGTGAGACTATCTTCTCACGTCCACTACCGTCACTATGCTGACGATGCCCTGTTCTATCTGTCCTCACAACCAGATGACCCCACTCAACCTGCTCCAGTGGTTTCTCAATTGGATGATGGGAAGCCACTTTCAACCCAATCTCTCGTAGGTGAAAACCGTCTTTTGTCAAAACTCAAAAGGTTTAGGTGGTCCAGTTCGGGCTACTGTAAAAAACATGGTGGCCTCCGTAGAGAGGACCTGTTCCTGATGTTATTATAAAGTATTTAAATTTAAAGGGCCCATTCTAGGGTAAATAAAATAACAATTTAGATGAAACACACTAGTGCCAATAGATCCCTTTCACCTACATCTTCTTGTTAATCTTGAGATTTCCCCTCGACCCACTGCGTTCACATCAGCCTCTGCTCCCACACGCAGCTCATCCTGAACCTGTTCATTTGTAAATCACAATGAACGTGGACATCTCGTGTAGGTCCCAGGGGGAAAGACGCTCTGTGTAATTACTTCTGGTTCAGTAGTCAATGTGATTTCAAGGTGACATCAGCTGCAGGTAGAATTTCTTCCATGTCACATAGCACACGCCTCGTCAACATTGCGCCGTCAAGCTGTCACACAGGTGGCTAATGGAGGCGGTGGGCTGGGCGGGGAGTGGGGGGTGTCAGGCAGACTAGACTGAAAACAAACAAAGACAACTGACAGCCAATCTCATTACTGAGGCGTTTAATCACCTCCTTCTACCTGTGCTTCTGAAATCAAACAGCAAACACTTGTTAACTTTCCAAATATCATACACAGAGGAAAATTACCCTGGATGAACTTTGAATCATATTCTGTTGCCAAGTAACTGCCAATAAAGCTATTAAAAAAAGAAGCTTGAAATAAATTTAGTTCAAATATAGTTTATTCTTATTATGTCTGTGAGTAACAAAGAAAACGATGAGGTGAGTTCAACTGAGAAGCTGCAGAAGAGAGTTTTTTTTTTTAAGTTTTAATGAGGATCCACCGACGCAAACAGGATTTTAATTTAGGTTTACACTGAAAAACATCAACACCATCATCCACCTCCACTCAAACAACAGCTGTCATCATGTCCCCGACAACTATACGTTTACATTCCTGCCACTTCATTTCTTCCGGCCGCCGAAAGGAGGCGGGTTTCTAATAAAATCCAGGCCACTAGATCACATCAGGTTAATGTGCACGTAAATAGCTGGTTTAAGTAATAGCACTGTCTGACTGGAGGCTCGTGCAGAGGCGAGTCACGGGGTGTCGCCTCGACTTCTGGGAGGGACGGGTTAAGACCATGATTAGCAGTTCCTATGGCAACCATTAGTACCTTATCTAATGTCAACCAGCAAGGAAGAGCTGCAAGGAGAAAGATCATGATGTTTGTTTAGCCTTGGTACAAGATATAATTTATTTATCTACTATAATAAACTGATTTATTCTTTATTGGCTCATTGTGGTCTAGCCTACCTGAGGAGGATTTTCCAGATTTGCATCAGCAGCTTGTCCCAGTCGCTGCCGGTGCATCGTTAGCTAGTTTGAGAGGCTGCACTTAGCTTTCTCACCGCGGTGCAGTAATCATGAGAGTTTCCCTCAGAAATAACTAATGTAATCTGTCTTCAAATGTAACCTCCCGAGGATGAGGCCCCTGAAACACAGCTATAGTTTTAAATTAGGCTCTTAAACCTGCAATGATTGGTAACAACTTTAAAATTAAAGAACCTAATCACATTACTGGTGGTTCGGAAATTAAACTCAGAAGATAAGTTTGAATTTGACACTTCTGGGTGTGTGCAGGACAATGTCATAGACTGTAGGTAAAAATAGACTAAGTGTCTCCACTTCCTCCCACTGTAACAGCAGACTATTCACACATGAAGACAAGGGAAGGACAGGACACACAGGTGAGACACATAAGGGCGGAGAAAGTAAACACAGGAGGAAAACCTGACAGGATGTGGGCTCTGAAAAAAGAAGAGACAGAGGTTACCAAAATAAAACAAGAAACACTTGTGAGAGATAAAACAGCCTCTATCTACAAATTCGAAAGCTTCAATCTTTGCATTCGCAGCCAGTAGCAATCAGGTTTGATGGAGGTCCCACGGATTCAGAGTCTGAGGTGTTAACCATGACATCTTTCTGCATGAATCCTGTCCCGTGACATGTGAGTGTGAACGTCCTGAGGCCGTGTGCACACACTGGCCCCTCTCTTCCATAAATCCCAACGTCTTTTATATCTTTCATTACTTCATACTGTAAATAATAAGGCGGCTAATGGAGGCGGTATTAATAGACAGTGTGTGTTTGACTGTGGCTCAACAAAACCCTCGAAGAATCTCAGAGCAGGAAAGCTGATGCTAATAAAGAAACCACGGCTGGCTGAGACTCAAGAGTTTGACTCGAGGACTCTTGAGCTGCACTGAGGATTCTCACGGACACTGAGCATCAGGTTCTTGTTTACATCTCACAGCTGAAGACGTGAGTAGGTTCTCATCTTCGTCCACAACAGCCACTATTGATTTATGAACAAACAAACACTGTAGATGCAGGATGTTATTCGGGTTAGTGTCGCTGGCAGAGTTTTAAAATCTTCCCTATCCTGTTATTTACTAAACCAGGATATCAGTGCAAAACATAAGCTGAGTCAATCAAAGATCACTTATCAGAACTGTAGTTGTTTTTGTTGAGAGAAAAGAATCGATGTCACTCTGCCTGGATATTAAATGGAAGGAATTCAATTGCGCCTTGACAGCTATTATCCCTTTTATAGATAAGAGGAGTGAAGTGCTGCTCTGTGGTGAGGCAGCCTGATCGTGCTCTGTTGGAGAGTCGAACCATTTGCAGTAGCCCTGTGGTGCAAATAAACACGTCTACGAGCTTTGAGTGGAGTGAAGATCAAATTCAACATGAAAGAATGAGTCAGGATTTGCAGTTTGGTCATTAAACTGCTTCAGAGGACATTATTACAGCAATTAACTAAATTACCATGCTGTAGAAAAGTGAAGCACACACTTAAATAAGGCTTTATTAACATTTTGCAAAAGGAACATTCAGAATAACACAGTTAAACAACACTGCGCAACATATCAGTGATGATTATCAGTCATGGAGGTAATGCATCTTCAGAAGTTGCACAAGGGCACGTAGGCAACACAAGAGTGGGCCTATGTGCACTTGTACAACTTTTGAGAACACTACTCAACTTTCACTCTCACTTTTACATCTACAGTCAATTTACAGGCTCCAATTTAAGCTGAAGCTAATCTGCATGTTTGTGGGCTGTGGGAGGAAGCTGCAGGAAACCCACTTAGACAAGGTGAGAACATGCAAAGACGATTAGAACCTTCCTCCTGTGAGGTGACCTTCCCTCCTACGGCTAAAAACAGCAGCTTTGAAATGAGTTCAGTTCTTTAGAATAGAGAGAATAATTATTCTTTCATTCCCACGCCTCAGCCTTAACGTCTTTTCTTTCTCTAACTCCTGTGACAAGTGTGGAACTGACTGAGAGACGCAGCTTCGATTGTCAGAATCAGGTCCAGTGAGTTGATGCTGGATTCAGGTGGTGGGGGATTGTGGTATTAATACATAATTCTGTATTATTAATTAATTTTGCTGCAGGGATCATGTGATTTACGGCAGATCAACGTCGCTCTCATCACCTCAAACTCTCTTGACATCTTCGTTTGTGTCTTTTTCGTGTGTGACATCGCTTTTTCCTGCAAAGATTTCTTTCATCTTTGCGTCTGTCGCGTGTTAAAAGCAAATATCCCCCCCCCCCCCCCCCCCCATCACTCGTGGGGAATCCTGCTGAGTTTCTGCTGACTTTATAAATGGAGGCCACAGAAACTCCCCGAGGCTCCCGCTCTGACATTTGCGGTTCACACATGCAGCCCCTGTGGAGAAACCCCAGAGGGTCTCGGGAGTTTACTGGTGAATCTGAAAGAAGCTACACAGGGTCGCTTTAATAGGAAGATTCAGGTGCTGGTTTCCACGGCCGTCGGAGCAGATTACACAATAATCCCAGCTGCTGTTCAGATCAGTGTCGGCCTGATATTCTTTTTCACTGTCTGTGCGTTTGAGAGAGAAACATGTCCGACCTGATTTACAGGCTCGTGCTGCTGTGTGAGCGCAGAGGAGCTGGAACGTGCAGGAAAATGTGATCTCCTTTAAATTGCTAATGTGCTTCATCCCGGAGTAAATGGCGAGCGGCAGACATCTCACCTCCATCATTAGGCCCGTGTGCAGCTCTTATCGGGCAGTTCTTGCCCCGGCCTCTTAAGAGGAGAATAATAGAGGGAATGTGTTTGATGGTTGAGTACAGTGACAGATCCCACTGCTAAATTGATGGGTTTCCATGGAGCTGCTGCTCTCATGTTTAGTGGCCCAATGAGAAACAGTGATTTGTTAATGCATGACTAGTGGCTGAACAAGTGATGTTTTCACAAGTGAGATCTCGAGGTATCATTGTTTGATCCTTATAGTTAAACTTTAAAACATGATTAAACCTCTGGATATAGAGATTTTCTGATAAGGATCATTTGTAAAGGGTTTATTAAAGCATTTATAAGTATTAAAAAGATAATTTACTAGTGTACTGAGATATGAGCCATTAACAGTAAAAAATGCTGCAGCACATTTGCAAAAAAATCCATTTATAAACCACTTTTCTAACAGTCACAACCAGTAATAGCAATTGAATAATTGTAACCATGATTTAATGGGTTCCTCCCTGACCCACATCCCATCCTTCTAGCTAATCGTATGGAAATCTTTTCAGTTGTTTTCTTGTGATCTTGCCTACCAACAAATAAAGAGACGCGGGGGGTGGAGAAGATTTAGAAGTAAACCAGGCTCAGTTTGGCCTGGTGGTAAATTGCCTTTCATCAGCGTCCATACATGCAGCAGGAAGAAGAGAATAATACTCTGATTACACGTTATATCTGACATTTAGCTCAGCATCAGCCCACTGCTGGAAAATAGATCCCTGGGCCGGCCATTGAATACTAATGTAATGATAATGCCAGGGTCCCGGTGTCACGTTAAATAATACAACTGAGGTTTCAAGACATAATGTGGGAAGATAAGATGGATTTTTTTAAGGAGAATAAGAGAATAATTTGAAAGCTCAGAGGAGGATCAGTCCTCAGACTGAGGAAAGTCGACCTCCCCCGGAGGTGGACGTGCCTTCCTGCCGGCTCCAAATTCAATCGAGGAGAAGAATTTGTCTCGTGGTCCCTCGTCTGTCTTCAAAAGCTGAAAATCTGCCTGAAGGATCATCTGTTTTATGAAAAAGCAAAGGGGTAAAATAAAGGTTAACGATTCTGTAAAGAATGATTTTCTGCCATGGAAACTATTAGATTAGATCGGAAGTCCTTTATTGGTCGGGCAATGGGGAAATGTGCAATATTATATTATTTTAACTAAATCTTATACATGATGACTCACTTCTAAGTTATATTTTAATACTTCAATTCACAGGCAGCTTGCAGGAGTGGAAACAGCAGCTTCCACTGGGAGAGTATTTGGCTCTGCATGTTCTGGAAAGACTGACACCCCCCCCTCCTGGCAGAAACCTCCATCTTCCTCTTTCATTAACACAATGACTGTGAAAGTTGTTCTTTTTTGTCATCATTCGTCTTTAATGAGATTTCACGAGTGAGTTCATTTGTTTTTCTTCAAACAAAAGCAGGTTACAAGTGTGAGGGTCTGTGAGGATTCAGAGTTCGTCCCTGAATCCGTGCTCTTTGGTTTCCACTTGCTCTTCACAGTGCGGGGGAGCACGAACCTTAATTATCATGTGCTAGGTGGATAATGAAAACAGACCAGGTCAGCCAGACCCCACCTGACGGAGGTTTGTACAATTATCCGCCTCCAGCATCTCTAATCACCTGATCTCACTCTTTAAACTCTCGACACAGAAATATTCAGTGTGAGCTGTAGGTTTTCCTCATCTGAACAAAACCCCCGAAATAAAGCCCTTGAAAATTCATAGAAAAAATCTGTTCACACGTTCAGATCAACATTAGAGACTAAAAGAACAAAATATCCCCGAAAAATTCATGATGGTAAAACCCATTTTATAAACCGTCTTGAAACAGCAAAGACATTCGTAGAAATTATCGTACAGTAACTATATACATTTTCTTAAATGCAGTGAAGCACTTTTTCATCCTTACAATTTATGTCCCTTATAAATTCAGCTCCACAACATTTAACTGGCAGATTAAATTACCAATTAAATTACATTAAACAATTATGAGCTTATAAAGTGCTGACATGAACCTTTTGGCATGTTTTTTTTTTGTTGTGTATATGTTGTCGTGCAGCTATTTTGAGGATTTATGTGACTTTAACATGTTCAAAAGTTTTCAAACCAAACAATTCCAAGTATTAAAGTGTTTTTATGCTGTCGTATGCTTTGTTACAGATATGTTTTCTAATTTCTTTAATGTTTATTCAGATGCTGTTCATTACATGTTCATTTGCTCTTCTGCTGAGATATAGGCTTATTAAATTAAAAAAACATTCAAAAAACTCTCTTAACATAAATTATTTATCTTTATCAGGAAACAGATCAATGACTTATCTGATCAGTATTTCTGTGTACAGAAGAACAACATTTCATTGTAAGGCTGAAAGAAGGAATTCAATTTTCTTTATCAAGATGAATTATAGTTTCCAAATAGGATTTGACCATTTCACGGGAAAGAAAAACAGGACCTGCAGCTATTAATCATCTGGAGCCGCAGACGACAGTTTGTGAATGACGTGTTTCCGTGACTGTGAAATGCTGAGTAGTCTCTGTGTGTGAAACGTCCACATTAGCTGTTGTACAGAGGCACCACTCTGTCTATAGTCGCCCTGCAGATGGGGCATTTCTTTGGCTGTGGCAGGGCGTCATAGCACTGAGAACACGCACACACGTGACCACACTCCAGAAACACGCAGGAGCGCTCCCGGCTCAGACACACAGTACAGCTGGTGGGCGACACGCTGCTCTCCTCGATGTTCAGTTCACGCATGCGTTTCTTCTGCTGCTCCTTGAATTCCTCCAGCATGCTCCTCTCCTTCTTACTCTGCTTGTGAAGCACGTATCTCTTCCACAGGATGTAGAAGAACGTCGAACAGGCGGCCAAGCCGGAGACGAGAGCCAGAATCCTCCACAGTCTCACGCTCTTCACCTGCTTCCCCAGGAGAGAGTCGTAGTCCAGCCGGGTGAGGAAGTAGGGGAAGCCCTGCTTGGGAGGCTGGAGCTTGATGAGGTTGTTGTCCAGCACCAGCTCTCCCACCCCCGTGACGCTGTCTCCCACCCGCAGCATCTCCTCGGTTTCGTGGATCCCCTTGGGCCGTTCCCCGCTGATGAAGTGGCCGATAACACTGGACAGGGACTGGACAGTGGGGTGGAAGTTCTCGTAGGTGGTCTCCAGGTCCAGCTCTGCAGCGTCCAGCGGACGGATGACCCGCACAAAGGCAGAGACGTCCTCGTCGTGAGACCCGAGGGCAAACGGGACTGTGTTGGTTCGCTGGTGGATGACTTTCTCTGTGCTGTTCCTGTTCAGAAACATCCCAGTTACTACTGTTATTATTCAATAAGTGATCATCAAAAGTAAAACTGAACATGTTGCTAATTTGAAGTGTTTGTCTGTCACTTTAGAATCCAAATAAAATCACTTTTAACTGTAAATTTGTACATTGGAAAATAATGTTTTAAATGCATTTTTAATAGTTTTATATTTAGAGAAATGTAGCTTATTACTTTTCCAGTAAGTGAAAAACTATTTTCCTGCTCAGAGCTGCGTTGGATTAAAGACCAAACCAGCAGCTCAATACACAGAAGAGGTATTTGCAGCTATGTGGAAAGGATTTAAGGGCCGTCAAGATCTATACCTTGTGTTTAAAAAGTATTCAAACAAAATCTAATAAAAAAGTACCAAACATGGTAGGAAAGGCAAAGGGTCGTATTTTCCTATAAGGCCGGTTTTTAAGAAAAGGTCAAAGGTTAACATCTGAAGGACCATGACCGTTTCAAAGGGTTCAGGGGGGTAATGTTCTGTTAATATAACTTTAAAAGATCTCATGATGTGAAGTTTCCCCTGATAAGACCTTGTGAGTGAACGTCTCTCTCAGTGTCGTACTTACCAGAGGTGAGTGGTGCGGTTCCAAACCATCTTCTCCTCCTTCAGCGTCAGTCTTTCGATGACGCCTTTGCAGTTATCGACAAACTGACTGCTCAGAGTTTCCTTCACGTTCCTCACGGCGCCTGCAGCATGCGACAAGTAAAGACTTAGTGTGGAACTATTGTTATAAATAAACATGATTTAATAGTATAGATAAGAGGATTAAAAAGAGTCAGGGTGGCTGATCGCACCTTCTATGACTGCGTAGGGGACACATCTCCCTGGAGTTTCAGACAGGAGGTTACACAAATCCTTATCAATGGTCACTTTCTTCGCTTCCTGTCGAAAAACAAACTTTGAAGATCAACACGTTGAAAATAAAAAGGGCTATAAATTCCCACGCTGGTGACATTAACGCGACAAAGACAGAGTGAGTAGAAACACGTGCAACCTTTAGTCTGGCAACAGTGGTGGCTCTGTTCTTGTAGATGGTGTAGAAGAGGCCGGTCAGCGCCGAGCTGGTGGCCAGAACCACGATCTGTGCAGTGGAGGGTTTCCCACTGGAGTCCATCCTGGGAGCTGTGCTGCTGGAAAAGAGGCGACACCATTTACCAATCTGTTGGTTTTATATTCGGCTTCAATACTCTTTATCCTATATACTAGTATCTTCAATACTCTGCAGTACTCTCAGTTACTGCCATATCTTCATTAGCACAATACTTTACAGGGGACAGCTTTGTAGTAGACATGGTGGCGATACTTTAATCTCACTGCAGTGAACTTCCCCTTGATTAATTTTTACCTTTTATTGTTATTATGCTCTTGTGTTTGACTGTCTGTCTGTCTGTCTATTCATCTATTTGTCTCTTTATCTGTCTATCCATCTGTCTGTCTCTCTATCTATCTGTCTATCTATCTATCTGTCTCTCTATCTGTCTATCTATCCAACTTTGACTTGAACTCAAAGAGGAACTGACTTTCAGAGCCACTGCACAAACCATGAACTAATACAGATTTTATATAGAGACATACACTTTATTAATATATATATGTGTGTGTATGTATATTTCCTCTGGCAGAGACACAGGGCTAGCATGGTTAGTATCAAGCTAGCTGTGTTTGTTGTGCTTTTGAATAAACTAATAAGTGACACGACTAGTTTCAGCTCCACTTACTAGTTACTAACCTCAGTTAGTTATCTCTACAGTACGAACACTGACACGCGGCTAGTTTCGTTTCTTACTAAGCTAACTGGCTACTTAGCTGAAATTAGCCGTTTGCTAGCGGTCCCTCGGCTAACTGCGCTAGCATTCCACGTCAACCCCCTCGTTTAATAGACGCCTGTGAGCTGTCATGTTACGAAGCAGATGGAAATCTGTTGAGAAATGTGTTTCAAACCTGTTTTCACTGAGTCTCTCGTCGCTGAGTTCACGGAACCAACAGAAACTACAACAACAACAACAGCAACAACCTCTGTGAACATCAGGAGCAGGAAGTACACCGAGCTGCAGTTTCTCCTCCCGCCCACAAGATGTCGCTGTCGAATCATCAGTAACACCACCAGTAAAAACTATGCGAATTTGAATCTCAGAGTCAACTGTTTTATCTTAAATATTTAATGTGTTGTTCTGTATTAATGAGTTTTATAAATATATAGTACATAGTCCCCACATACACTTAAATAAATAATCATGCTTAAAGCTTATTTCAATTACATGTACCTTTATTTTATTTTACATATGGTCACTTTTAATTATGTGTTTTCTATAATGTTGAGTGAATGTTAATAAATCAAATAACTTAAGAATGACTATATTAACATAACTTGTGTGTTTAATGTATATATTAAACTTAGTCTTCAACTAAGTCAACATGATATACAACCCTTTATCGAAAGGGACCATTTACATTGAACTTAAGAGCAGTCACCACCCTCAGGTTTCCAAACTTGTAGTGTGGCAGTGTGACATAATATCAATTATTTTCTGTATATATTAGTAAAATTTCCACTTCCGCAGTATTTTTATTTCATCTTTATGTTCAAACAATAATTTAATATCTCAAGAAATTAAAGAAATCCAACTCGTCACCACTGACACTGACATTAAAGCAAAATTTTATTTTATTTAAAGCCTATATATAGAGGAACACTTCAACAGATTCATTAAGCAAATCATTTTTCTTTTGTAAGTTTGCTTTAATGATTTAATTTTTTATTGTTTGTCCTAATTTTGGCCTAATTAGTGTAATTAGGCCAAAATCTCCAGCAAATCCTAAATGGTGGGCTTCCTGTTCAGGATGCACTTCAGATTTTTTTGTGCGTCTGGTCATCATACACAGGTTTCCCGATTTTATTGAAGATCTGTCAAAGCGAACTGAGGGGCTTTTTCCTTTGATAGCGCTGTTGAGCCATTTGGCCACGCCCATTTCAAATTTGCCCAGAATTCAAATTGTTTTTTAGGTTTTGAATTTCCTGCTAACTTTGGGGAAATTTGATGATTTCTACAAATCCTTCCAAATACAATAGGGCCTCCCACCGTCGGTGCTCGGGCCCTAATAAATGCAGAATCCAGCCCCCACAGGACGGATGGAGGTCAGGAAGATTTGTTTTCTTGCCCTCAGTCGACCCTCTGAGGTGGAAGTTCTTCCTCCAGCTGAATACAAATTATATTTTCAACACTGGTGTTACCGGGAGCCTCCAAGGTCAACCAGGACTTACAATTCCCACCAGTGCACGGACACAAGTACATTTAAATAAATAAAGATGACTTGAGGAAACACAAGGCAGTGTGAGTCAGTGTTCCTTTTCTTTGAATAGCATCCTAACAACATATGTTTGGTGTATTTCGTCCGTGTTGTTTAATAAAACATTAAAAATAGAATACACTCTAATACCGGACTCAGACTTTTGGAGTTTCAGCTTCGCTCTATCACACGAGTCTCTTTCTCCAAACCGAACACAAACAATAGTAGTTTTTCAATGTGTTTTAATTCAAGACAACAATTTGGCTTATTGCTAATAACAGCTTTCGGCATGTGAGCGCAGATGAATTACCTTCCGACAACCAAAGCTGCTCAAACATGATTCGTCAAACTAGAAAAAGGAAGCCAGAAGCTTTCACCCGCCAGAAACTTGTCCTTCGCCCAAAGACCCTGTACATTCACAAGCAGAATAGTTTTTAAATACCTTTTAATACTTTACTAATTGTTTTAGTCAGGCTTGACATTAGAAAATTAAATTGAGACAGAAAACATGTCCCAGATTATAAATTTTACTCTGATCTCTTGAACTAACCTTTTAAAACTTCAGCGGTTTAATAATGTAACAGGAATGTCTGGCACAGACAGAAGCACCTCTGGCGACTTCCGTGTGACTAACTCGACCTGACACGTGAGTGATAAGCCCACGAGAATTCACAGCTTTCTTCTGCCCGCGAAAGAATGTGACACCTCATTTTCCAACTCCGGCGAAAGAACAAAAATGTCCTTGGGTCGTCAGTGAGATATTAGTCACCTTGTTTTGTGGACTCACTCCACCTTTCTGGAGCCGCTGCCCACGTAAGAACTCCTTCCTCCTCACTTTCTTTGTGCCTGTCACACAAGGACTTCTGTTCAAAAGGCCAGCCTGGCACACGCTCAAGTGGATCGTCAAAGAGAAGATGGAGGAAGCAGCTTTACGGGAGCACGAGAGGTGAGAAGAACATCATGTGTGTGTCTCCTATGGATGGTGCAGTGCTGAAAGGATGACAGCTGGAATTTACTCTGTTCAGATAAGCTGTCAACATGGAGACAAGCTCCCCGTCCCTGAGTTTATCCAATTACACACCCAAACACAGCAGCTTGCATTGCATAGTGATATTGTGTTGGATTTACTGCACACATGCTGAAATGCTGAGAGACACACGATAGGATGCCTGCATGAGAAACTGAGTGCAAAAACATTATTCTAAGCCACGTTAATAAGTTTGCTTACCTTTAAAATGTCAGATTTGAACATTGTGCTAGTTTTAGTTGAAGAAGCAGAGTAAGTGCAGCTCCCTCTTTAACTGTTATGTAATTCTGAACCATTGTTCAGCTTATAGATATAATTTTTAAACTTTCAACTTTCCTTGAGGTTCCTTTTAAAGTCTAGGCTGTGATCTAAAATAGAAAGTTTTGGGCGTCTGATAAAGAAAAGAAACTTCAAACGTACCGTCTCTTGTGTAAAAAAACCCATTTGGAATAATTGGAAGGTTTTTATATTTTTGTTCTCTCAACACATCGCGAAGCTTCCAGCTCTATTCAGGCGTTCAATCTGCTTATTCTCCCACTGAAAGGAACAAAGCAGTCTCAGTTCCTTGATATATTGAAATCAGCTGGCATTGTGTTCTCTGAGGAATATTTAACAGCGGCTCTGGATGTATAATTAAGCTGTTCGGTCCAGACTTTTATTGTGATGCCTCTCGTATTCACTCAAGGACAAAAACCACTTGCATTAAAAATGAATAATGACGCTCATGATTCTGAATATGGGGGATATCAGTAATTGGCAATTATCGCTGTGTGAATAAGTGAGGACAGAAACATTATCTATTTGTGATCCACTTAGTGTGAATGTCGTCAAGCATGAAACCAAAATGTGCTTTGACACTGCAGATACAATAAAATGTCTTAAAAACGATTATAATCTATAGCTAATTATTCCAGAAATCATCAAAAGCTCTGTAGAAGCAGCGGCTCATTAACGTTAAGGTGCTGTGACCGTCAGTGGCTCGGTCATTAAGTTGTTCCTGTTATTCATTTATTCCTATTTTTACACTTCAGTTTTTGTACAGAATATATAAATTAGATATAACTTGTTGTTTTCGGAGCTTAAGAGAAGTTGATATGTGGATTTTCTCACCTTAGGCAGAGTCCAGGTCACGTGTTCCTACCATCTTCTGCTTTAATGCTAAGCTAAGCTAACCGGCTGCCGACTGTCACTCTATATTCCAACGGCAGATCTTCTCGTCTTAGTCTTGGCGAGAATGCGACTTACCTGAATATGTTTCAACCCTGAGTCACATCTGGATGATTAAAGACCAGAAAAACGACGTCTTACTCACATCAATATGCACTAATGGACTTATTTCATTTGCTAATTAACATTTTTAATCTGACCTTTCATTCAAACTAATAAATCTCTTGCTGTTGTGCAGCACTTCCCGCTCAGGAGTAAATGAGTCGACCTTCAGGTCTCCTGTGACTGTGTCGCTCGCCTGATTAAAGGAAGGAATGAACCTCCTGTCTCTGACGTCCTGCTCGTTACCCGATGACTCACTTGAACTTCATTGTGGATTCCGCCCGGCCTATTATAATCTACAGCCTGGCAAAGAGGTGATATGATTTTCATCCCTCTGGGCTCAAACTTCCACCCTTTTTGTAAACAAAGAAACGACTTCAGCAAAAATGTCCACGGTCTTTTCTTATCATTTCTGTGGGACTTGCCTCTTTTTGTTTATTGGGCGAAGTCGCGTTATCTGCAGCCGCCTGATGTATGAGGAGTGCCGCGGCCCTTTCTGTCATCGTTCCCTCGCTCTCGTTCTTTACAGCTTGCCCGGCCGCCCTCATGCACGACCATTAATCAGCCGTGTGAGAGCTGCGACCCTCTCTGCCAGGCCCCTCTCATTGATTACACTGCTCCGGGTAAGTGTAGCATGATGAACAGAGAGCCCAATTCAATTAGGCTGCACAGACATAAATATGTAGCATACGCTGGATAAAAAGCCGCCTTCGAGAACAATGACAAGAAGCAAAGGAGAAGGAGGCATTTGGAGGGAAGGACGTCTCTTAGATCGATTTGTTGTTTTAACATCTGGGAACCTGGGATGCTGGAAGTCAGAGTGACAGGAAATGACAATGCATCAGCTGGAGATGGTTTTGTAACTTACCCAATAAATGGGGAACAGTTCCAAGCCAGAATTGTGGTGTGGGATGAAAATGGGATGGTTGTGTTGGTGGGTTAGTTGTTCCAAGATAATTCTTATTGGACGTTCATGGTCCCCAGAGGAGGACTCTTGCTGACTTCCTATCCAGTGACTCTTCCTCCAATTAACAGCAGGTCAAAGTTATAATTTCGAGGGGATATTAAGTCTTTTATTTTTTTATCCTCATCACTTTTTGTAATTTTTTCTGTTCATATTTTCACTTTTTTGTATAATTTATCTTTTTCTTATTTACAAAAAAATGAATGAACGGATAATGTCACCTTTCATGAGGAACACGATTAAAGTTGCCCACTGTTTGTAAGTAAAGTTTATTCATAAGATTCTTTATAAACTCTGTACCATTCACCTTGACTGCAGAAAGCCTCATTAAAATTCAGAACACTCTCTGTCTGCTCAAGCTAATTCACTCTGAACAACTTTCCCCTCCTCTCTCCTCACTGATCACAGCAGTTTACAATGGATGCAGATCATTATAATATGTTGCTTTTAACCTCAGTTACAGCGTTTATTTTGAATGAAACAGCTGCACGATCCCCAAACCAGACACAGAGTAGAACCAGCAACCTGGAGATAATCCGACTGGAGATGGAACAGATGAGAGCCGAGACAGTTCCTAATTCAGACAGCCCCCGTTACAGGACCATATCTCAGACGGCAGATGAGTCAATACACACATCTGTTTCGGCAAAGGCCAAACCATGATGGATTATTTCAATTTAGCATATCAGGGTCTGTGTTTATCTTCTGTGATGAGAGATGAGTTATCTAACAGCAAGCGGTGAATTGTGGGACTACAGCTTTTTGTATGAGGCCTCTCGAGAAAGTTCTGGTTCATCCAGGGATCAGATCGTTGAAACCCAGGTTGTAGTTTAAGAAATTAGAAGTAGATGTATATAGATGTTTTCCTGTGTGTTGAAATCTTGCGTTATTCCAGTGCTGGGGAAGAATGAACATTCGTGCGTATATGATGTCATGGAGTCGTCAAATAGTTTGTTTTGGATTCAGAATATTCACAACTACACTCGAAAATAAGATAAAAGAAGGAGAATTTAAGTTTGAGTTGATCTTCACCTGTGGAAATTTGGGTGAAATGTGATAATGTGACGGCCAAAGGTTAAATATATTATGAATTATTTATATTTTGTTCGTCTTTCTTGATTTCTAAAAACATATAGTACCTTGAGTAACACATGTACTGTAACTCTGTCTCCTGAGTTTTATTAAGTACTGTCTGCAGTATAATTTCCTCCCTCTTCAACTCTGTTCCTGCATACTATACCTATCTGCTACATCCTGGTCACTCTTTATTCAACTGATATAATCATCGTAAATCACATATGAGGCCATGTCTCCAAAGCAATTAGATTTCTTCCAATGAAACCAGCAAACACCAGGGGGAGAAATAGAGACCTTTATTTTTCCAGTGTGGCCCCAGTGACCCCAGCAGAGGACTTCATCCACCAACTCCACGCGACAATTTATTTCCCATTGCCGGCTCGACTCAGCGGCAGAAACAGGTGATAGTTATTTTGATTCATTTCAGCAGAATCCTCCACGGCGAGAGCGCTCGGCTTTTATCTGCTCTCGTTATTAAGTGTCGGCCCATCGCACAGATGTTTGGACACACGAGTAAAATAAGACAGATGTTCAGCGGTCTCGGTTTAATCAGGTTCCAGAGCAGATTGCACCACAGCCACTCGGCCCAGTCACCTAGAAACCGTGTTGATACAGTAAAACACCAATTTACTAAAGCAAATATGTTTAAGAGAAACAGACGCACTTTATATTTACACAATAACTTTATAATAAACGCCCCCGCCACAAAATGCTGATGACACTATCAATCTTTTTTTATTGTCCTGTTACAATCATACTTGCAATATCCGCTCATTGCAGCCAGAGCACGGTTGAATGTTTACGGCCGAGCTGAAGTCCGGTGAACGAACTGTTAAACATTAAACAAGGTGAAGTGTCTCCAGTGAAGCTAGCAGCCTTGAGAGGCTAGCTAGATGCTAATATCTGCATGCTAACATGCTCGGAATAATGTCACGTTTCGTTAAACTTCGAAACTCGGAATGACGTCAGAGTTGATAACGTTCCAGTTGCACAGGAAACAATGTTTACGTTAGCCAGCTAGCCATTGTTAGCCAAAACAGTTCATAATAATGTATTATTTCACGCGCACTAACGGCTAAGTAATATGTCCACCTGACTCGGAGTTCGGGAAATTCTGAGCTCCAATTTATATGTACATGTCAGTGTATTAAGATTAACTAACCTAATAGCCTAAGTTGCTCTTTGCACCTCAACCAGTATAACTTCTAAGTTGTAGCACTTTCTTCACTGGGAAATAACTTTACCGGAGATAACTCCAACTTTAAATTGGCAAAACAAATTAATCAGTGCGAGCACAATTTGCAGGACAGAGGGTTTCGGACTTTCTCCAAGCTTCACTGCCTCATTTTTAGAGTGGATATAATAACCTGGACTGTGCAGAATACAAATCCCCTTTTTTCATTTTCAAATATATACTGCTTCTAGTTTGAAATGCTTATGTTTCATCATTGGACTCTTCAGAAGCTGGGGCTTATAAAGTATTTTTTATGTCAGGCTCTTGCTCTTTCTTGGAGTTGTTTTTTGAATTATTCAGTATGATCACTTGTAAAACAGTGATAATATCACAGTGCGGGTTTTAAATCCTCATTTCTGATGAGCTGGACCATCCTTGCGTGTTTCAGCTGCACTTTCACACGGAGACTATGATGCATTGAAATGTCCTTTCAAGTTTCTCTGGGAAATGATGATGCAAAACAAACAGAACAGAATTTAAGATTTAGTCTTTGTCTATTTATTAAACAAGCTCTCAAACAATTTGAGGCTTGCACAAGGTTTCGATTTAATCCTCGTCCTTACAATGACACAAGATCATTCTGTTTACATTAAACATGACACCGAGCAAGAAGAATCTATTTCACAGTTTGGACTCCAGTGACTTTTATACCAGACTTAACAAGAAGTGTGGTTCTTCCCCCGGTAGAGAGTGACGATGTTCTCTCGTCCTCGACTTTACAAGAAACATAAAGACAGTGACACGGATAAATAATGCGTTGGTGCGGAGCCATTTGGAACGAAACAACAAAGCAGGGGGGGGGGTTGAGGGTGTCTGAGCGCCGGGCTGAGGCTCCTTCACTGATCAGCGCTGCATGATGCAGACAACAGAGGAGCAAGAGGAGGAGGAGGATGAGGAGGAGGAGGAGGATGAGGAGGAGGAGCGAGGGAAGGGAACCGACTGGCTCTCAGCTCTCAGCTCTCAGCCTCTCCTCAGTGCTTCGTGGAGCAGCTTCTCTCTGTTTTTCCTCCCACTCTCGCACACACTGGTGTTCTGACTCTTTTTGTGTCTGAGCTGACGAGTGCAAACCGAGAGGGGCTCACTCGCTCCAACTCCAGCCGCACCATGCTTCCCTGGAGGAAGAACAAGTTTGTTCTAGTCGAGGATGAAGCCAAGAATAAACCCAAGAGCCTGGGGACCGGGCTGACCTACCAGTCCATCCTCTCCTCGCTGCTGCGCTCCTGTCCGGACCTGCTGCCGGACTGTCCATTCAACTGGGTGGGCAACATCTTCCACTCCAAACGGCAAAAGGTGGAGCTGAACAAAGAGGAGCCTGTTTACAATGTGCGCTACCTGGGAAGTGTGGTCACCATCACGGCCAAGGGACCCGGCTGCACCCAGGAGGCGGTTGCCAAGATCTGGGCGAGGAGCAACTACGGGGAGCAGAGTGTCAAGATGAGGTTAGCGGTGGGGCCACAGGGCATCAGGATGAGCGCTGACAAATCTGGGAAAAAGAAGCCCCTGCATCTTTACTCCCTGAACAGAATCACTTGCTGCAGCGCTGACCCGTCCCGGCCCAAGATCCTGGCCTGGATCTACAGGCACCAGGTCAAAAACATGGCAGTGGTGCTGCGGTGTCACGCCGTTCTGGTCAGCAAGTCGGAGAAGGCCCAGGCCATCTCCCACAGCCTCTACCAGAACGCCACCTCCGCCTTCAGCGAGTTCAAGCGGCTGAAGCGGCAGAGTGATTTCCGGCACTGCCAGCAGCAGCTGCTGGGTGAGGAGGCGGTGCCCCTGATGCCACTGAGGAGGCTGCTGAACGGGCAGTGCCACTACCGACCGCCTGCTGACAACCCCGGGAGCGCCACCCGCCTCTGCTCCATCACAGAGGAGGAGGAGGAGGAGGATGACGAGGACAACAAAGATGAAAAGCAGGAGGTGGAGGAGCTGTGGGAGAAACAGAGGATTTTCACAACAAACACAGACCCGACTCAGCTGCTGTCAGAGCTGGATCTCGGGGATATTGCCAGATTGGAGCAGTGCCAAATCAACTTTGTCAGCGACATCAACAACAACACGTTTTCGTTTATAACCTCTCTGGTGTGACTGTAACGTGGTGTGAAGAGTTCTGCCACACGGTAGAAACACATTCCTCTATCTGCCCCTCACCGGTGCCCCACTCAGGCTCCCCCCTGAAGTGTTTACCAGAAACTTCTCCGACTACCAGGGAAGGAGGAGGAAAGACGGACGGTGGCTCTGTGGGAGTGATTTTCTATTCTGGCCAGATGGCTCAGAGGCTGGTTTGACTGTGGCGGTTTGTGGGAGCGTGTTTACAAAGAGGGCTGATGATGCACACACTAACGATAGCACAACAACGAGGACATCGAGTGTTTTCAGGGAAACGCTGAGATCACCGACACGCGGGTCACATTGATCGCAGCACCACGCCGGATGTGTTCGTCAGTCCTCTGTCTCTTATTCCCCCGAGTTTAATCAATACCGTGTTTGCCAGCAGGGACGTTTTTTTAGGATTGACTTGTAATAATTTTTTCAGGGGAGGGTTCTTTCTAAATTTATGTAATTATTTTTCTAATATGACAATCCTCACTCTCCTTTTCTGGACGCTCGCGATCGCAAGATGAAGTTTGTTACGGTTTATTAACGATCACAGCCGACTAATGAATAAGGCTGTAATATAGGAAGCAAGCCATTGAGTGGACATGTTTATTGCTGCCATTTGTTACGGTCATTATTTATGCATGACATGTCAGCGTTAACCTTTCCCCCTTTTCTGTCGTGTGAAGCCTCCGAACCTTCTGCTTTTTAAAAGGAACACTGTGATAAACGTGTGACCAGGGACAAAACAACACAACTGTTCATGCAGCAGTGATTCCTCAGTGTCGTGCATTGTTTTAAAATGTATATCTATTGCAGTGTTACCAAAAACCAATCTCGATTCGTCCCTTTCTTTTCAGCCAAGTTTTGCAAATGCAATCTTTTCCACACGAGCCCTTTCGCAAAAAAACACAGACGGACCCTGACGAGTCAACACAATCTGTTTGGAATACTGTTTGTGCTGCCGTCTAAAGTTGCATTGTGATTATCATGAGATGAAGCTATTTATTTTCCAAATATGATGATGAATAAAAATTGGTTCTCACTGTGGGTTTTCACTGCCTGGCTCTCGGAGGGAGGGTATTTCTAGATGTTATCAAAGAGATTATTCAAATGAGTCCAAACACTCGACTCTGCACCAGCGACAATTTGCATGTTTGTGATGTGAAATATGTGTAACGTGCACTTCAAAGATAAAAAAAAAGAAAACCAAACATATTTACAATCCGTCATTATCTGCTTCTGGAGCCATTTGGCGTTTTGGCTGCGTCCGCTTCAAACTGCCACTCACTGGACGTTAACGTGGTTTGATTCATTCTGCAGGTCTTTGTTCTGGCATCCCAGGGCCTTTACCCCGGAGGAGGGGCTGGTGGGTAATTAATCAGCGAATTGAATTGTTCAGGAAATGACCGTAAAGCACCGGCCTCTGCAGCGGGGGCTGTCAGGCTCTGACAGGACCGAGTGATCCAAAACGGGGACGGGGACGTCGACTCACCCATTTACCATTTTACTGCAAACCTCAGCTGCTTTGAGTCTTTCTACTGGAACAACACAACATCAGTGGAAAACAATGAAACCGTTAAGATCCCACCGTGTTGGAGTTGCGCTGTTTAGCAGTCAGGCGATTCAGAATCTCTTAGTATGAACACGGATGGATTAATTTTTTATATCCCACGTTATATTATCACAAAGTACTGTTACAGTGCAATGAATATTTCAATGCAACGTGAAGTTATGCTTGAGTGAACCGCTCACGAATTCCCTTTAGTTGTCACATTACACAACTTCAAAGGCGGTTTGATTTGACATTTTCTCATTAAGAATTCTGCTTTTAGAAAAGAGAATAGGTGCAGATGAAGGAGTTGGTTTGGAGTTCCTGTGACGGTTCGTTTCAGCTGGAACCTTCCAGATCAATATTTCCTTTATGCCTGGAATAAAAAAGAACAGGAGCTAATGTCACAAGATAGATAACAGAGGAGTCCCGTGCCCTTGCCAAAGCTCCTACAGAACGTGAATACTAAGAGAAGCCAGTTCTGTTTCTATTGCATTTAAATCTTCAGCCCGTTTGACAGGCTCCTGTTCTGCAGAGATGAGTCCAGGTGTACACACAGTGCACGGCTTGATTAGGCCTCGTTGTTTGCTCACTGACTTCCATGCAGAGATGCATTGTGTCTGACAAACTGCCAATGTTGTGTTAACATGGAGCAGTTTAGCGGAGGAGCCGTGGTGCTTTAAAATGCAAACATAACTCTCCCCTGGCAAGCGGATGAGAGGGAGCAGATGGCAGCACGCGAGCTGCACGCTGGGCTTCATCACACTCATCCTCCAGAATAACAAGGGGCTCAAGCTCAGACTGAAATATGGTTGGGTTTGGTCACACTGTCGGCCGCGGGGGGGTGGAGGAGACTATTAACGAGCACAAAATTGAGCCAAGCACAGAAGCGACACTGGCCTCGTCAAGTATCACACATACTGTAACCGTGATGTGCCTCTTAAAAGCGGGGGGGTGTTCGGAGACCCTAAAGCTGCTTCCCCCGTCACACAGCTCAGCTCAGACACTCTCTCATCCTCAGAAGCAAACACAGGAAGACGTCCCGCTCGTCTCCATCGCGACGGAACTCAAAGCTGTGTCCCAGAGCAGCTGGCAGCAGGTGGCAGGCGGATTGGTTCCAGTGAGAATTGGACAGAACCAGCGTTGAGGAGCTTCTGTGTGAGGATGGCACAGATAACAGACTGTGCAGAGGGAGCAAGGACACTGTGGATCAATGAGACTCGCTCCGCACAGGAGACACACCAACAATAAAGAGACCTTGTAGAGAAAATAAAAAATAAATTGCTGTGGGTTTCATGCGCCTGACAGCACTCAGCCTCCGGAACAATAAACATGTTTTCTGATCTGACAGCTCTGTCAGCAGAAGAACATTGTTTATCTGCACCTTCCCAAAGCAAAGCACTTCGTTCCTCTATAAATATATTCTGCGGGAGAATATTCAGAAACTTAACGGACAAGATTTGGATTTGACTTATTGTGTTATCATGCAGGCTTTGATTGTCCTTATGGGCTTTTTAATGAAAGTGCATTGCAGATACAGCTTTTAATACATATCAGCTCAAATGTCGTCATTATCTAACGCACCTACAGAGAGTACCACTGTTTATGTTTGTGTAAAAGAACGTTAGACAGTGTACGACAATTGGAAGAGGCAGCCCTGTGCAGTAATGACTCAAAAAGCTCAGGATTCAACTCCCAACACAGTAAAATACTGTTTGAAATCCGTTCTGATAAAACACAAATTTAAAATTGACATCGCTTGTGCAGGGCAGTTTTCTCGCCCAACATTTTCTTCACTTCACTGTGGTTCGCCTCACTGAAATGGGCTCATTACTGCCCCCTGGTGCAGGTGGGCAGAAGACATTCACTCGTTCTTGACACCAGTTGTAACGTTTTAAATGTAAGATTAAAAGGTCAGATCAAGATCTATTTCACAAGATGGCATTAGCCTTAGTGAGCTCTCTTTTGGTTATGGATGTTTTTTGTACAACTGCCATAAGAGGGAAAATGATGCCAATCCACATGGAAAATTAAATGAGGAATAAGACTTAGAGCACAGGCTTTTTAGAGACACACCAGAACTGTCCCCAGAGCATTGAATGAACAAGGTTATAGATACAATACGACACCTGACATAATGACCACAGCCAGGAGCAGCCTCTGTCTCAGATCGTAAACAGATATGATTCCATCTTTCTTCTCGGAGGGACACATTATTTATCACGTTTTTTGATGCTCCTGTCTTTTGCATGAATCCGAGGAGAGAGCTACAGAGTTCAAATGATCGGACTATCAAAGCTAACAAGCATCTGTTTCCATTCCATGCATCTCTTATAGTATCGTCTGAGAGAAGAGTTGCACACCTGGCAATTTGCAAATGAGCTGTGCAGTGTTCTGCTGTGCAAGACTGTCAAAATCACAGAGTGTGCACTCTCGCTTTGAACAACAACACTGCACTCCGACTGTACGATGCACTTTCATGATTTATCTTGACTGAAATACTTCCGCTCAGATTTCATATGACACAGTGTCTCATCACGGTCTGAACATGGACGAGAACTCATTTCACTTAGTTGTGAAATAATCTCCCGCGGCCACGACTGTTCCCGTTGAGTTTGAGCTGCAGCCTGGATTCTCATACACAAAAAAACCCCTTCGGTGCCATCGAGCATAACTACACAGCTAACTAATTCATGAGAATAAAGGATTAGTTACTGCCATGAAACATTAATGGTTTTATCCCATTAAAACATAATAAGCAATGCCAAAATCGTCTGGGAAGAAGTCTGAGATGAAAAATCTTGCCTCAGGAAATGGGTGGCTGCGTTTTGCTTGATAATGCTGTTCAGAGAAGTGCGTTATTCGTCCGCTGTGTCTGTTACGCCTGAAACAGGGAAGGTTTTATTTTTATGTGGCAACGCAAAGGCTGCAGATTTATTTAACGCTGGTTTAACAACTCGGCCTCACTGCTCAGAAGATGTTTCCTCCCCGCCCATCACTGTTCCAACATTACATCTGTTTAAATAAACACTTTGCACAAGAAGGTGTTTGACAAACCAGAGCAGGCAATTGTCTCAAACTTGCATTTCATCATGTCACACAGCAGCTGATGTGGTTCCACCTCCGGCTAAGGAGCTGGAGTCAGGCTGCACAGATCAATCGTCTCCTGACGTCACCGGAGGGACATTAAACTGACTAATAATCAAATCAATCAGCTGGAAGCCCAGGTTTGTGTTTCCCTTGTCTTCTTTTATGGCGCCCTGTTGGAGGCGGAGCTGCTTATGTTCATGTGGGGACTTGATTCTATTGTATTGTGGTTCTGTTTGTGCGTCACTTCACTGACTGGTAACGGTGTAATCAGGTGATTTACATTGACTTTTGAAACCAGATTGTCCACAGACGTCACCAGCCGTCACAAAAGACCACAAACGGATCTATTATAGATTTTGCAATTTTAAAGGCTCGTTGAGGCCTTTATGGCGAATATACCAATCCCCCCCCCCCCCCCCAAAGATAGAGGACTTACTTCTTCCTACGTTGCAAAAATATATCCCAGAATCTGTAGAACTAACCTAAGAGCTGCCTAAAAACAGAAACCATTTGTAAGGGAACATTTTAGTCCATGTTCCACCCAACAACATGGAGGAGGCAGCTGGTTATTGACCAGCCACCAGGGGGCGGCCACGGCTGGATATGCACATCCCAAAATGTGAAAAGGGTGATGCACAAAAGCGCAAACAAAAGAACAAGGTGTTCCACACCTACCTTTCCTTTCACTGCCTCCTCTGCTTGTAATGCATCTATACCTCAGATTAGTAATATTGATCAGGCTGCAATAAAATCAATGTGGCCTTGCAAACATCTTCTTTGTCTCTGGTCTTAACAGCGGCTGCTTGCTGGGGATGGAGAGAGAGAGAGATACAACATTGTGCTCACGTCATTTGCCGTGATGAAGGCCCCTTATACTTATCTATTGCAAAACACCAGAGGGCAGTAGGAAAGTAATTGGCTGCAATTACCGTCACATTTGCCTCCATCTGCAGTAGGTGGGGGTGAGGCAGTCGTTCCACCTTCGGGTCTGAGGCTGAACCTGTCCTTGATGTCACTTCAGAGGAAGTTTGGTGAAGTGGAAGAAAACAAGGCTCCATCAGGAAGTAGAAAACTCCCCTGAAGCAGTTTGTTGGACAGGGAAGAGGCAATCGGTCGAGCATCCATTTGTTTCCAGGTTTCCTATTACTCAGGGAACAAGGTAGAGGAGAGCAATCACTTAGACACACACACACACACACACACACACACACACACACACACACACACACACACACACACACAAAAGAAACTGGGCCACTTGGGGGGGATTTTTATTTAGGTGGACGGTGTTGGAGGATAAGATAGGACTTCTCTTTCTCTCTGTGATGAACGACGGAGAGTGGCAGGTGGATAACGGGGGCGGGGGGGGGGGGGGGGGGGGGGAGTGGGTGGACTTGGCCCAGCTTGTGAGTGGGTTGGCACCAGCCACAGAGGAGATGGAGAATAGATACCAGCCGGGGACACAACCAGGACGACAGGCTGGACCTCTGACGTCCTCAGATACTTTATTTTTCACATCACATTATAATGATGGTGGATTTAAAACCATCATGAATGAATTAAATCATTTGTAAATATTTTTTATTCTAGAATGATAAAGGCCAAAAATAGGTGAGGTTTAATTTGTTGAGTCCATGCAAATCAAGACAATGAAAAATCAGATTAAACGAAATTACACTTTCAAAATAAAACAGATATTAAACACCTCCCATCAGGAAGTCATTTTTCCTTTTTCTCTGGTTATTTCATCCGTATGACGCCTTCCTAACCAGAGGTATTGTGTTTCCACTTGAATTATCCCATTAGGCGATTTACAAGCATGAGAAGTCCCTCTGATTCATTTGGGATCAGCAGGAAGTCATTAAAAAACCTGCCACTCTGCACAGGGGGCAGCTCATCGAGGAGGAGGTCAACAGGGACATCATCATCTTCAGATGTGTGCTCCGTGCACATGTTCCGTCACGTGACATGTCAGGACAGATGTGGCACAATACTGAGTTTGTATATTCTTCACTGCAGTATAACACTGAACTGCTTAAACATGAATGTGTATATAGTTCAACCATCAGTGCATCTAGCTGCTCTTCCAGCCAACGCACTTGTTTTATCCTCTGGATCCATGTTGTCAGTTATCTTCGCACGGCATGACACGCTATCGCTGAAAATGTTGACAATAGCTGGAGGGGAATACTGATGTGGTCTATGAACGCATCACACACACACACACAAACACACACACACACACACACACACACACACACACATACGCACTGTGCTAATTAATTGTAAAACTCATCATCCTCAGTGTCTGGGTTAGAGAAGCAGACAGACACCATCACAGATCGGTTCCACACGCCGAGTCTGATTTCCTTCATCAACACTCGTCATTACCTTTCAACAGACTGAACGTCAGCTCCAACAGACAGTTTGATAATTAACTAACTCAGAGCTGCACTGGATTTCAAATAAAGGAAATATTAGATACACAAACATACACATATATTTACGTGTGTGTGTGTGTGTACATACAGTATAAACACATTGGTGGTCGCTAGCATCCGCTAACTTCAACTAGTTGTTGGCATCTAAATAAATCTATGCATGGGATGTTCTCCATCTTGCTCTTTGGTCCATGTCCCGTCCACCGACATGGAGAAGGCCGGGTTTATGACCTGTGCTGCAGCCAGCCACCAGGGGGCGATCCAGACACTTTGGCCTCACATTAACATCAGGCATCTATAGTTTGCAACAAGCAGAATCTAACAGGGAAGAAACTGAAATCCCTGCTGACACTTGTGTATAAAGTTGCCAGTTTGTGAGAGGATTGTGTAAGTGGAGCCTCCCGATGACCTTTGTGAGGAAGTTTCATCTTTCAAGTAGAATAAATAAATAACACCTCAAAACGCCCGGCTCGCGGTTTTCACTTTGAAAAAGATAAATGAGGGGAATGGGATATGTCTTCCTGACGATTCAGAGCCGCTGCTTACATTTCAAAGGCAGCGGTGGAATTAATATCTCGGCTTCTTTACTTTTCACGAACGGGGACTCGACTTGTCAGTTTTATCAGCTGCGGAGACAGAAGACAAATGAGCTGGATGTGATCCGAGCTGTTGAGCAGGGCACATATATAACTTTATACTGAACCCAGCTTCACAGCAGTAAGTGTCAGCGTAAAAATGTGAGTGTGAGAGGAAAAAAGTCGGAGTCTACAGATGATTGAAGAGACAGAAATAATCAAATAAAAAAATGATAGAGCTTCTATATTTTTAGCAAAAAAGTCGTTTGCTTATCTCATTCAAATCAGATTTGTGCTTGATTCGCAGCCCACGCAGTTTCTGCACAGACGTTCAGTTTGTCCCCCGGCTGTTCTTCCTCCCAGGCTTTGATCTGCTCTAAGTTCTGAGCTGATGCATATGCAAACTGTCACATCCCGTAGCTCTGCTGCATCAGCGCCTGTACACCGGACGGATGGTGAGACGGGTTGAGGAGGGAGATGGAATGGTGATTTATTGTGGTGAGAAATAAAGAAATAGCCAAGTCTGACATCACACCTGAACGTCCGGAGCTGATTGGTCCAATGGAAATTGGACTGCCCCCTCTAATCAGATCACTTTTTGGTGTTTACGCTGATCCAATCCGATTTTGCAAGGATCTAAATCCACCAATCATACTGTTACTGTCAAACTTTAAACCTGTGCTCCTCCTCTCCATCGCTGTCAGCTGTCACTCCATTCAAATCCAGTCTCCACATGTCAGTCACATCTTCAACCTTCCCATAAATCTTCTGATTGAACAACCAGAATCCTCAAACTCAGGTGCAGTATGTGACACTAGTTCAAATGCTTCAAATCTGCAATGTTCAAATATTATTTCATCATAGGTGACGGCTGCCAACAATCCTGGAAATCCCGGCAAATCCATCTCCAGAGAGACGAGTTAGGCTTCTGCTAGATTCTCTTCTTTTGTTTCGTAATGATGTGAAGAAAAAAAATTGACATTGACATTTGTCTCATCTCAGTTAGGATTGTGGTTTTTTGTTGTTTGACTTCTGGCCTCTGGTTTCCTGATCTCCAACAAATCCACCTGCACCTGAACTTTATCATCTGATCAACAAGCTGCTGTGATATAAAAAAATCTATGAGCAACATCTTTCTATACAAGCAGCAACGAGACCCATTATTACACATTACTGTGTACACCATAGAAATATCCCTTGTGATGATTATTCTTCTACAAACAAATATGTTAAAACAAACTTAATTTCAGACAAAGGGCTACAAGTCAGTGATTAAACATTTCTACCACTTTGCTTGTTTATTTCTCTCAATTCTGCCTTTAGAAAATCTGAGTTCTTTCTGCTCAGTTTCCCAGTGGAGGCGGAGCAAACCCAGTCTGTAGATGCGATTCAGGCAGTAAACGCTGCCGGCCTCACAGTGTTGTGAGGAGTTGAGCATGACCAGGGATCGTCTCCAATCAGACACGAACCAGGCCTCGCTCTGCAGCGTCCCCTTCACTCAGCAGGACGGGGACACTTCAGGCAGCCGCACCGAGCCGTGACCCCCGAGCAGCTGCAACAGCCTGTGTCACGGCAAAATAACATCAGCTACACATTTACAGTTTCACTCCAATGGGAAACATTTTTTTTACAATTTAATTTTCTCTACTCAGCCATTCATGAAACTAATTTACAGTTAAGACAGCAGATCTGTGAGTCAAGGGTCAAAATAAAGATTTCAGGATGCTAACATGCTCACTCTGACAACGCTAATATGCCGATGTTGTGCAGATATTGTTTAGTTTACCATCCACCCATCCTTTTTCCTTCTGCTTATCCGGACTCCTGAGGCTTTCCCAGGACATATGGGACATGGAGACCCTCCATTGAGTTCTAGGTCTACCCCAGGGTCTTCTCCAGGGGTTGGCCGTGCTAAGGAAACATCCAACGCCTAGAATGCTCTTAGGCATCTATATTGTACCCTTTCGACATGGTGGAGCTGCGTTACGATGTTTGAACCTTATCACCAAATCTAAACCAAGCCATCCATCTGAGGAGGCTGTTTTCGTGACCTCATTCTCTCCGTCACCACCAAGAGCTTGTAAAAAAAATTGTCTCCTCTATCAACTCCTTCAACACAACATAACATGACATAACACCTGCTGTACTGCTGACGCTGCACCGACCCACTGTCCATCTCACGATCCCTCCCACAAGACCCTGAGATACTTAAACTCAATTCCCTTCAGGCTGCGGGGAAAGAACAGTCTGCTACTCATGTGATGACATCTAATCAATATTTATCAATATGGCTCAATCGAAAAACCACAAATGTAAACCTCGAGGAGGAGATAAAGGGAAAGGTCAGACGATCGCTATTGTCACATCCCCTGAGCAGCGTGAATGTCATTCAAACGTCAACACAATTTATTTAATAGCCGTAGAGACGGTTCAATAAACTGGAAACATGTCAATATCACGGTGACACAAGAACTGCGTCACAAAGATTTACTCCCCCAGCGCTGTTGTGCAGAACCATGGTGAAATATCTCCAAATTACCAATTCAAAAGTATTCAAACCACCCGTTCTTTAACTCCTGGGGAAAGTTCCAACCTTTTATAGGAGATGCCTCCGGATCCCTTCTTTAAAATTTAAATCATCTGAGGGAAATGCATAGAATGTAAAATATGCAAATTCTGTAAAATGGGTAAATTCAGCC
Organism: Platichthys flesus; assembly: GCF_949316205.1. Lineage (NCBI taxonomy): Eukaryota > Metazoa > Chordata > Actinopteri > Pleuronectiformes > Pleuronectidae > Platichthys > Platichthys flesus. Next base: position 24,953,620 of record NC_084951.1, on the reverse strand, counting down.
ACGGCTGCTTTGCAGATTTTGAAGAATGTGGAAACTTGCGATGAGAAAAAAACACACCCCAGTGATCTCAATCCGCAGCTGAACAATTATCTTTTGCAAATAAATGAATATATTAATGAAAATACGTGTTGACTTGTGTTTGTGTTGTTATCAACAGAGAGATCTTTCCACATCCTTCATCCCGGGGTAACAAGGATGAAAGCCACGCACTCCAAACCAAAACCCTCCATTAAAACTCCATCATGACGTACAGATGAGAATAAAATCAATAATAAAAACCTTCTAATTGTCCATAACAACAAATCTGACAGAGAGAGCGATATAGGCCGAGAGGTTGTGTTGTTGTTATTCTTCTGGCACTTTATTGCTTTCTCTGAGGATTTCAGTCATGCAAACCAAACACAATTACCTCCAATCACGCCAGGGAGGGAGAGAGGAGAGGGATGTGCCGCTAACAAGGCGTTTAACAGCAGAAAATGCCGCGGTGCACACAGCAGGCCACCTCCAGTCTTCATTACTCATTCATGAGCAGTGTTTGCTGGGAAGTGGAGGGAATGTGGTGCGTTTGGGACGGCCTCTGTATAATGAGGAATAAATTGGACCACTAGGGTGAAGGAGCCTGGTGTGAGGTATATGCTCATAGCACTGGAATAGATGAATTAGCATGTGCACACTTTCCCTTCAACATATGAATCTAAAAACGTTGGAAACCAAAGAGCCTCAATCTGTGAAATCATCCAGAGACCGAACTCGGAGCTGTTGCACCAATAATTAATGACGAGAAGGATTTTGGGCGACTCAGGCTTTAGTGTTTTACATCCAAATTAAATTTCAGTTTTTAGCCCCCTGAAGCTTTAGAGGCTTTGAATATGAAAACATCATATCACCAGGTTTTCATTCACTGGCAGAGGAGCAGCTGCAGGATTTGTCTTTTTGCTGTTTCACAATCTGAAAGAACTTTTCCTTTAAAAACTAAAAAAATAACTAATTCATATCCTCAGGGAAACGCCTCAAATATTAAATTCAGATTTAATATACATCTGTTATTAACAATTTTTCTCTGTTATTACCGAAGGAGGAATTAAAGCGTCCTCATTAGTTCAGCAACATGGCTCCGAGCTCCTGCACCATCTGCTGAGCTCACTGAGCATGTGCTGGGAAATGTTGGGGTCTCGTGCAGCTAGTTAAAACTGGTGAGATTCTCATCCCAGTTACAGCTTGGCATTGTAGATGGGGAAAAAACTGTGTTTACAAAATTCATATTATGGGCAATCAAAAATAATTCTGTCTATTCCGTTTCTTTACATTTCTCGTTTGTTATTGGGAGGAAGCAGGAGAAACATGCAAACTCCAAACAGCAAGACCTCAGGGCACCGGGATTCAAACCAGGAACACGCCTCCCTTTTGCGAAAGTGCTACCCACTGCACCACCATGCCACCCCTAAGCTTTTCCATCAGTCCCACCAGACGCACAGAAAGTGACACTGTATAAGATTGGAATGGATTCAAATTCAAAGCTATAATATTGAAGTTTAATGGCTTTAATGGAAGTTAGAATATGAACCAAAAGATATTCTATAGTGTTTTATTGAAGATGTGAGAAATTAATTAACGGTCAACATTATGAACCCAGTTAATGTTAATCCATTTGATCAGCAGTTCTCGGGCCTTGTCAGGTATTGTAATCAGAGGATTAGCTCCGTGTGTGTGAAGGTGAGGAGTCCTGCAGAGCTATTAGCCGGCGTGGAGGCTCCCTGTCAGCCCACTCAGGAATAAATTGGATCCGGACGATTTACGGCACATGTGATTGCAGTGGCTTGAGGGTAATGAGAACCTTTTAAAACGAGATTGCCTTCGGGTTGGGGCCTCACCGAGGGGGCCCTAACCTCTGCCCCCCCCCCCCCCCATGCAGCTCTGACAACACTACAGATGTGTTTTTTCCTGCTCCCACTGCTCAGCTGGAAGAAGCACACCTGCCTCTCGCGGCCCCCAGTAGACCCAGCTTCCAGCCAGCGGGCCACTCTGTGCGTTCGGCTGCAGTCGTATCAGCGCCTGGCAGCGGCTGTGGCTCAGCTAATCTCCCCAAGCCTTAAACAATGTGGTTGTCAGAGGCAGGGCATGCCGAGCCTCCTCGGCTAAGCCGTTGCTCACGCTGGCAAATGATTCCCCAGCAGCACTCGTCCATCTCTGCTCGGCTGCTCCGGAGCCACATGTTCAGAACGAGGCAGACATGTGTCTCGAGAGTTCGGAGCGATTCAGCTGCTGCAGAACGACCTCATTCCCTCGTCTTTATGTTACTGGTGACGTTCGTGGTCTCCAGAGGATGAAACCTACTGACTGTGGTGATTGTTTGACTTTCCCCTCTATCACCAACCTGAGATTCACAGTTATAGATTTCAGCGAAATGACTACACTAATGAATGGTATATATAGTGAATGGCGTTATTCATGCTCCTCAGGGGATGAGTACAAGTCTCCTTATTAAACTTTTATGTGCTTTAATGTCTATTTGACTCTAAATGATTATAATAATTCACAGAGTGAACATCACGCTGTTTTGAGGAAGACTTGAAACTAAAGATTTAGACTAAAATGATCCCATGAGGATCGTTTTCTCACACGCTTCTACAGAAACTGACTTGTTTTTGCAATCAGTGGAGTCGCCCTCTGCTGGGCATTGGAGATAATCAGTCACCTCCATATCTGCGTGCAGGCCTCGTCTACACTACTGCTGATATTTACTTGAATGGATATTTCTCTCTCTCCCTTTTACATAATACTTCTGTCCAGAACACAGATATCGGGCCAGTAGGTGGCGATAAAGTCTACTACACACAAAGATGAAGAAGAACGCTGTGTTGCCAAATCTAGCTGGAAACTTGTAATTGTGACCTAGCAGTGCTAACTAAAGCATAGAGAAACCGGTAAATATAGTCGCCATTGTTGTTGTTGTTGTGTCTGGTGCATGCCATCATTACGCAAAGCAACAGTGGATAAGCTGTCACGTAATAGACATACAGAAACCAGAGTTTCAGAAAACCTATTTTTGTGATTTAAATCTCTGTTTGCATGTGGATGAGAGGCTCAAACACAGAGAAGATGTTGTTTTGCAAAAAGTATGGACAGGGTGACAGCCTGTGATAATAACTGGATGTAACCTGCAGAATTCACAATAGATTTCCCCATAGAAAGACTAATGATCAGCTGATGCTGGCGTTTGGCTCAGGGCAACACTGCACCTGCATTAGAGCGGAGCTGCCACAGCGGCACATCAGTTTCACTTCTGCCTGTGTTATCAGGCCACTTTGTGATTCGTGTGCTTTCCCTCCTTCATTGAGAACCATATGTTTGTCTCCTCCCTCCTCCTGTAGATCATAATAACACAGTGAAGGGCATCGGGGAGGCTCGCTGCCGATGAGATACCGAAGCCATTAGATAAATCAGACCCAGCGAATCAGTGGAGAGGAAGGACGTGATGTAAATTTTCCAATGTGTGAAAGCGCTGCCTCCCACACTTGACACAGTTAATCATGAAGCTCTCACTGACGACCGTAAATAGCAGCACGTTAGTCAGCTCTCAGCGCCTCGGCCTGCGGATGACACCACTGTGACTCCACAGCAGGAGGTAGGAGCGGTTCAGTCCACACACTGCGGCCGAAGTCTGTTTCACCGCAGCCGGTACGTAGGTGATATTTATGAACTCTGGTAGAGGGCGTCCTCGCGCCCCGACCCCTCTGGAGGAAATGAAAACCGGTTAGTGGACGATGAGTCCAAAGGGAAAAAGATTCATACGCTAACTTTCAAATAAAACATTCCCAGCAGTGCAAGCCCATCACAAGTTCAGTAGAGGCCTGCAACAATAAGAGCATTTACTTCAGTACTTCAGTACTTGTACTCCATTGTATGCTAATTCTACCTCACCTCAGTTCAAAGGGGATATAGTCTTTACCCCGATAACATTTAGTTTACAAGCAAATTGCTCTCTGCCCACCCACAGAGCTGGTTCTAATTTATAATAACTTACTGCTCATAAGCTCTGTTGTGTTTTTGGTCAAGTTAAACTCAGGTGAAATCTAATTCTGGTTCAACTGAAACTCTAGAAACACAGAGAGGCCGAGAGCAGCTCTAGAGTTGTTTAGCTGTGACCTGTAAAAGCAGCTCCCACACAAACACACACACACACACACACACACACACACACACACACACACACACACACACACACACACACACACACACACGCACACGCACACTCACACACACACATGCACCAACACAAACACTCTGCCAGTAGAAAAGCCGCCCGAGGGCCAACAACATTAACAGACACCAGAACTTCCTTCTCCTCGCTCTCACTCATTTCCCAGTTCGGTGCCTTTAATAATAAAACCATCAAGCAGCGCTCATATGAACGGATTCATCATTTGTCAGGTGGAATACGTTTCTGGACGGCAGACAACACATCCATAAAAACAGCTAGTAATGGTTTTCTCAGCTACTCCAATACTTTCTCAAACCCCAAACCGCACATGTTGTCACACTTTCACCTCAAACTGTCCGACAGTCTAAAGTACAGGTCTTTGTTTCTAGATTCTGACATCCAGGTACACTGTTATTCTTTTCTTGTGTTTAATATATAAACCTACAGTCTGTGGTTTACTGTACTGTCTGTGCCTTTTATGAGGCTGCATCTATGTTCCAGGGGCATGGATCATGTACACACTACATACACCAGTTATCCACTCTAAAAACAAATTAACCTCTTTAATTTCCTCGTTAATTATATGTGGACAGATTATTAGTTTGTCCTGAAACTACAGCTCCGCTTCCCTGGACCTCTGTCACCCTGTCAAGCTCCCAGGACGCCCCCTGGTAGGAGACATCCCTAGCATCCACCTGCTGGCCCCTGCTGAGAGTCATGGAGCCTGTCCAGATGCCTGAAGACAAACATTAGTTGATTGTAGCAGCACAGCCGAGAGGTGGAGGGGATCCAATCACAAACATGGGATCAATTAGTCACGAGAATTAACCCAAATTCAAACCTAAAACTTAAAGCTGTTGTTGCAGAGTGATATTAATGTAGTAGAGTGATCTGAGGTAGAGAGAGAGAGCTCCTCTCGAGCGCTCCGTCCTCTCAGAGGCGTCCTCACGGGGACGTGTGGACTCGAAAAATAATAAGTAAGCAAAGCTATAATTGTTTCATGCGCGGTCAGACTTTATGAGCCCTCCCTACCTCTGAGTCGCTCAAACCCCAAAGTGCGCTGCTCATTAAAAGAATCTGCCTCCGCAAAAAAAATGCATCTTAAACTCTTCTGTGAATGTGGAGGAGAAGCAAAGATGCAGCAGCGCTTCAGTCCAGGAGAGAACACAGAGGCTTTGAATAATAAATACCAGGTTGTAACCTCGTGCTTTCATCCTCTGTAAGGCCCCGAAATCCAGTTTTCTCCTTCAAGATGGAATATGTGTAGTCATGGAGTTGTTTTAAGATTCATGACTGTAACCCTACGACTGTTTAAGGTCACATTTCACACGTTTAAAGTGATGTGACATATTCTGGAGGTGGGGGGGCTGGGAGAGCACCTTCACCTGTACCAGGGTTAGGGTTAGGGTTAACCCCCCCCCCATGATGCCTTGGTCGTGGACTGTACGTCAAGGTCACAGCCAATATTTACATTTCCCAGACAATTTCAGTCTTCTACTACAATTTGATAGTTTGGCCCTATTCGCTGCTAGACATTGAAAAGAGTGTGTATAGAAGAAATATTAAATAGAGTTTTGTATTATGCAGCGTTTCTCGAGTCGGCATTGATTCAAATTTAACTGCTGAGGACATTTTGAGTTGTTAAAAAGGGGGAAATCTCTATCATTTCTTAATACTAGATAACATCCCACTGATGCTCTGCTGCTAACGGATAATACAAATCACTATTTGATCTATATTTGCACATTCACTTTTGTTCTCCATGACCTTTATGGTCTTAAACATTTTGTCAAATTGAACTTGTATCTGTTGAGGACAATCTGACAGAGTTTTTGCACGAAGAAATCCAAGAGCAGACATTTCCTCTGCACACAGAAAATGACGTGAGGGCGAGGAGAAGAGCTGAAGCTGGAGAACAGGTAGTTTGAGTGCAGGCTCACGGTTTGGGTACAAGCAGAGAAAACTTAAGCACAAGCAGGAAGTTTTCAGCACTGAACATGGATTTCAATCCTGCCCTCAATCTGAATCTCTTGAATAAGATAGAAAAGAAATCCTTTGCACCTTAGTTTGTGTTCTGTCACTTTTATAACATATATAAAAACACTTGTGCTCAAACCACGTCTCAGAGTCTCTGCACATTGAGTCCAAACAAATCATCCCACTATAATAAGATGCCTGTGTTTGATAAACACCAGATCTCACAGGTTTATTTAAATGCAGCCCAGTGGGGACAAGGTGCGGTGGTTGATATGAAACACTCTGTGAACTGTGGCGTCGCTCGGTTGAGGAAATCTGATACGACTACATTTGAATATTTAATGCAAATAAAGCTCTGCTCTGCGCTTCTGGCCGTGTTCCTCTCGCTCACACTTATTAGCCGTGGATGTGGATGTGTAAGCAGCGGAATGTTTCACCCAGTCGCTCGCTCTGTTCTGCTGCAAAGTCAAAACAACTGTGAGATTCATGAATTCATAATTCTGCTTTGGGAATCTTCTGTTTGATATTTTTGTGTGTGCACGCTCTGAGGAGAGATTCCCACAACTGACTCCTCTCTTCCTGACCTATTTCCTTTTTTTATGTAACAATTGCTGCTGCTTAAGTCCTTTTCCAAATGTGTTGTTGTTGTTCTGCGATTATTGTTCCCGTCAGTGAGATTTAGACCCAGTCAAAATACAGAGGAGAGGAAGGAAAGCTTTTCCCCGAATGTTTCTCTGGGGAGCCTCTCCACACAGATCTGTAAATCATGCAACCTCGGTAGCTGTATAAATATTTGGCGCTTCAAATTTTAATAAAGAAGTCGGGTCAGCTGAGTTTTCCTCAGAGTCTTTCATCACCCGGTGGGAACGTTACCTTGAAGAGACAGAAATAATGAGAGAATTACAGAAAATCACACTTTCAGCCCCATGTGGTTCATTGTATTTTACTTTATTGGTGTCAGATATTACCAACGTTTGTTTACTACATGTCGGGAAAACTCATCAAAGTAAACGTTTGTTATTATGTTACAACACATGCAATGTTCACCACATAGTGAAATGAAAGGTTGGATGTCCAAGGAATAAAAATAAACAATTGCTCAGTTAGAAAGGACAAAAACACTTCAGGCTTTTATGTCCTGCTTGAAAAATAGAGCATCATCATGAGCAGCATCATGTACTGTTGTGTACTCAGGGTCAAGGATGGCTGCTTTGTGTGTCCTGCGTCCATGTGGTGCGTTAGTTGTGTGCACATCATCAGAAATTAAACGCACACGTCAAGATGCACGTTAAAAGGTAGGAGGTTATTCCGGAGGCAGTACGTGAATACAAATCCAGAAGCTCTACACGGTCCGATCTTCTAGTCCGATCTCACCTGCTTGTCCTGCCCTCGCCTAGCACCAGAGCTAAGGATGAGAAAGTTATTTGGCGTATTTAAAACTCTGAAAAGATAAATGCAATGTTTTCACCTCGCTTGCTGCCACCATTACGTCACTGAAGCACAATGTTTAATGGGATGCATGAGGCAGGGAAGGCTCCACCCGGCGGGGCCTCCGTTGCTCGGGGGGGGGGACGCAGTTCTCAGAACCTTCGAATTGGGACGAGGCTGGTATTCAAAGATCTAAGACACGGCTGCACAGGTTGCAGCTCTGAACGTCATTGTCTTACTGTTCATTTTAAATGCTCCTCTTTGTCTCGAGCCTGGAACAGTTGAAGTTCTCCGCCTCGCTGCACACAAAGGAGGGTCAATTTACATTTCGGTTTAACAGCTGGTAATTAACGAGGCAAAGCTCCCACGTAAAAGTCTGACTCGAGTTAATTGTGCATTCAATTTAAAAGTGCTCACATTAATGGATCCAGAACTCCCCTTGTTTTAGTTCTCAGGTGCTGAGAGCAGTAACGTTAACGATGAAATATTTATGATTCACTGCATCTTCCTCCTCCTGGTGCGTTTGTTTGGTTAAAGTTAAACCCTGAAGAATCAGCTGCAAGACAAAGGCAAGTTCTCAGCTGATCCAGCAGATTGTGGCTTCTCCATGTTTCATGCTGTTTGATGATTATTTACATTTCTATTTATTTTGATATAAGTAAAGGAAAACAAATTGCTAATTAAACAGATTTTCCTCATAATTATTTCTCAAAACTCAGTGTAAGTAAGAGAGACATTAGCCGGGTCATTTCAATCAGTGCCACACGAGCACGATGACTTTTAAAACTTTATTTAATTGTACTGAGATACAGCGGAAAATAATTAAAGATTCATACGAGTAAAAGAAAAGAGGAAGGATATCTGGAATGAGCCAAATCTTGTTAATTCATGCAAATCAAAATTTCCCCACAGAGTCATACATAAAATATAATTAGCAGAGGACACAGAGAAGCCTTTCTTCTTGAAATCACTTTCATATAATGAGCATATTTCTCATATATTTTAACAGCGTGGCGGTGAGGAGACCAAACACACAACGGAACAGGCACTTTATTGTCTGTGGCACTCTTTTCTCTTTTATGACGTGCACGACTTAAAGTGAAGCACCGGTCCCGTCCTCGAACGAGTCTCCGCGGGTCCCCACCGATTGTCCAGATTCACGGGACAAACTTCCCATTGAAGTGCGGCAGCTGGAAAATGAGCAATCTGAATGAGGGAGCCCAAGTGAGGCATCAATGTAGAGGATGAGGAAGAGGAACAGTTTGTAGTCTTCATCTTCCACCTACCACACACAGACACACACACACACAAACTTTCATTTCAATCTCTCCAGTAGAACCACAGAGATGCCACGTAACAACAATACTTATTAAAAAGATATTCAGCTTCCAGAGGCGGCAGGAAAATATGTTTTCCAAAGTCTCTGACATGTTTGTTTGATTGGATGTGTCACCGAAGGTTATTGAGACAAATCAAAACACTGCAAAGGAAATATCAGAGCTTCAAACCAGCGTCTCATGGGTTCTGAAGCTACAGCTAACGGGCGACCAGTGGCAAATGGGAGCCGGATGTGTGGGTGGTTGGAAAGTTTTGGCAGCGCAACTTTTTATTATCCCATTTAATATTTTATACTTCGCTTGTGAGGTTTGTTGTAAAAAATATATAAAAACAAGAGAAGATAAAATACGTATCTGTCTGGTTTCATAGAGACAAGAACGGACATAAATCCTCAGTTATTAGTTGTTGAAAACTATTTCTCCAGAGAGCCCTTCCGTTTACGAGAGGCAGCGAACAGCCTCCTCCTCCCCACTTCAGGGACATGTCATGATTGACAGCTGAGACGGACTCGCATTTGGTCAAGCATGTGTGTCGGTGGGACGTGGACTCTTCATCTCCACACCACAGATCACTGCTGGGTTGGCTGTACAGATGTTCACTCCAGAGGAGAGATCAAAAGCACCAGCACCTGCATTCAGGGAGTTTGAACTTAATTTCTGCTTAACGGGAGGAGGTGGAGATGCATTGTGGATGTTTTTACAGTCTATGGGGACAGATCTGATCTACTTAATATTTAGTCTGTTGATTCTTATCTCCATGTGAGAATAAACTCTACCGAAATAACATTAGAACGTGAATAACACTATTATTACTCATATTTTAAATTCGTTACTTTTATGAATTTGCAGAATCGGAGACCCATCTTTAATAACGTTATTTTTTAGCCATGAAGGAATCCATGTTTGTCACAATACAATAATTACATATATTAAATAAACTGTTTTACCTTGAGCCTCTTGACATGAAGTTTCAGTGGTGCTGTGTAAAGATAAAGGATAATTATAATGGAGAACGGGAACATGGTCAGAAAAAGAGAACGGTCACGCAGACATGAGGAAAGAATTAGAAAACAAGGAGGGAAAGTTATTCTGAGACAGAGTGAAAAACAAATCATCTTCATTTCATTGTTGATCTGTTTGTTACTGACGGAGAGAAAAAGATCCATTTGATGAAATGAAACAAATCGATCGGGGAGTTTTGGACGATAGATTCAAGCTCTTAATGAATAAAGAAAACTGCGAACTAAAGGTAGAAAACTAATCTGCACCTCAGCTGCCAAAATAAATCACTGTCTATCTGCCTAAAGAAGTTCATTTGTGAAACAGCAAGCTTTGTGTTTCATCCGCACTTGATCCAAACCCGTTGCTCTGGTTCAGCACATTTACAGCAGTTTAACAGTTTAAGGATTTCAAACACATTCACTGAGAACTTTGAGCTGAACCAGCGTAATCCCTTCTTCCTTCTTCACTTGCACAGGAAGCTCTGTTCTATCAGGCAGATTTCAAATGAAAATTAAACAGGGACCAGAACGAATCGGCTGCTCAGGGCCTGAATGAATTGAATCGTCCGGGTCAACAGGCTGATTGTTTATGGAATCAACACTCCGATTTTTATCTAAAGGATAAAAACATTGAGGCAGCGACAATCAAAGGTCAACGGTTAGCAATGGAGAGGGATGATGTGTCTGAGACGCTACGTCCAATCAGGGGCTGCGTCCTTCGGAGGAGCCTGGACCGAAATGATGAAAAGATGTTTTTTTCTTTGCTGTTAACTGTTCGGTTGTGTACTTACATTTAAAAACAAAATTCCTCCGATGTTTTCTACCTGCGCTAAAGTAAAACAAAAGTGAAGATGGGGCTGATATTGATTATGACGCTCACACGGACACACACATCCCTCTTCACTGTTGGTGATTGATCTGTGACTGACATGCAGCCCCATTAAAGCACCTCGCTCCTACACACATGCTGAGGACAAAAACTCACTAATGGGACCAATCATCTTTGAACCAATTAATTATGATGCCCCCATTCGGTTGAAACCTTCTTCAACTTTCACAAAACAGGGTCCATGCATCTTCTGTAGGAGCTGAAGGACTCACTATCTTCTGTTTTCTGGACCAGTCGTTATCAGGGCACCACGTGACGTCCACTACAGAGACTGCATATGGTGAAACAAGCTGCAACCTGACACAGATGGAGGTTTAAGTGCAGCGATGGCGGCTTGTTGTGGCGAAGCCTCGTTAATCCTAATTACTGCCCTTCACTAATGAAGCCATTAGCCCTGTTGTGTAGCCAGAGGATCACTGAGCTGCTGCTACTGCTTGTTTCTGTCTCGTTCTGTTTCTCCTTCACAAGTGGCCTTTAATAGATGATTCATGTTAGTATCATGCACGTACAGTAACCTGGAGACGAGGACCTGTTGTAATAGTTGTTATGGATTTTATGCATATTCATCACTAGCTTTGAGAGGCATTGTATCACAACATAGCAGCAGATTGAATTGCATCCTGTTGAAGCTGGACAGCAAAGCCACAGATTGATATTCCTGAATCAGGTGACACTTTGAGAGCTGTGGTATCAGAGACGTGTGTTTGTGCTTCTGGGGTCGAGTTGACCTGAAGGCTTAATATACTTATTAATCTGTTGGGACCATGAAATGCAAATGCATGAAAAAAGTTTCGACAGCGAAACTGCACAAACTGCTGCTGGAGAGTCAGCGGATGAATTATTTGGTAATCAAGCATAATCATGAAGTGGCCGAGAGAGCTGCTAAATCCAAGTGACAGCGGAGCACAACAAAAAAAATCTAATAATTCACCAGTGAATTATTAAATAATCATTATGTAACTATGTCAGTGAGGATGTTCCCTCTGCTCCTCACTCAGAGTTCATCTGAAATCTTTCTGTGAACAGCATCGTCCTGCGTCTCTGCTGCTGCTGCAAACATCTGGATACAGAACATAGAGATTCTAAAATGTTCTCACTCGAAACCACACGCTCGCACTCAGATTTACTCTCTATGGAGTCCAAATTCCCAAACCAAAAGAATGCGGACGCAAAAACCTCCCAAAAATGTTTGTAGTTACTTTTTTTCTTTCAAATTTTGCTAAAGCTACAACTCCTTTAAATGTTTTAAGATAAGATAAGATAAGTTGATCCTTTATAAGACCCACAAGAAGGTCATTTTCAATGTTCCAGCAGCAAGTGCAGTTAAATATTGACATCTGTAGAGTGGTAAGTAACATGCAATACTTTAAATTAAAAAATGTAAAAAGTAAAAGTATGTACATAGTGAGATTATGGTCAGAATAATAGCGTCCATGTAAACATAGTCAATGATGACGTAGTTCAAACAAATGGAGATAAACTTGAAGTCAAAATCTAAAAACCACTGGTTGTGTTTCCTGTATTTGCTTGTGTGTGTTGCATGTGTCCTTATTCAGCATATGTGAAGTCACAGTGAAGCACGAAGCCTCTCACTGCTTTTTATCTACTAGTTCAGACCAGATTACACAAAACCCAGTTCGACAACTTCTCTCCACTGTCGTGATGCTCCTCTCTCATGAGGAGTCTCTCAGTATCATGACTCCTGTTGGTGTCCTCCTCCTCCTCCTCCTCCTCCTGCTGCTCTGGAAACTCCTTCTAATGGGAAGCAGCCTCGTGATACCTGTCCTGGTTTGTTATTGACCAGGAGGGAACATGGATTCTCTTTGGATCACGCCCCGTTGACTCCCAGATCGCTTCAGTCTCTTTCCCCCCCTTTATTGATTGCCACCCCTTCTTCTCCTCCATGAGTAATCACTGCCTGGCAGCGAGGGGGGGGGCAACGGCGGCTTTTTCTTTTCTGCATACGGATGAGATGTAATCTGTCGGCTGTCTCCAGCATGGAGTGCCGTCGGGGGGGCACAGGAGCGGAAATGACTCTGTTCCGTTCAATCATTGTTCTTTCGTTGAAAGTCGCCTCCTGGACAGAGCTGAGTGCGAAAAGATTCTTCACACAAACACAAGGAGTGTGTGTGTGTCTCTTTGATGAGCAGCATCCACAGTGAAGTGAGACAGCTGCTGTGACCTCTGACCTCCCCGTGTCCATCTCTGGACCCGATCCTCTCAGTGACAGGGATGAGGTTTAAGTTTAGAGTTTTGCCGGATCGGCCCTGACACCACAGCTCCACGTCCTCTCTCTGTCAGATCCCTAAACTGCAGAGAGCCTTCGTGATGAAGGCGGCTCGGCCCGGATGTGACACCGCGTGTTCTCCCCGACACGGGATCGAACGCGTCTCTTTCATTGTGACTCGAGGAGCTTGTTAAAGTGGCTTTTTTTCTGTGGGGAGAGCGGTTTGCCAAGTACATTTAGGATTCTGTCTGAGCGGGTCAACTTCAAAAAAGAAAGTGGGAGCCAGCCCACCAATCAAAGCGCTGCAGCCTCCCTCGGCTGCTCTTTGCACGACAGCTCCTCTCTGTCCTCCTCCCAGGTTTGGACGGATGTGTGATTATGTTCTCTCCTGAGCGGCGGCATCAACTCAGACAGTCGAGCTTCAGAGCTCATGAAGATGAATTGCTCCTCTTCGTCCTCTTGCTACCTTTTCCCTGACACTGTTCCAACTTTGTCTGGTTTTCTTTGATGTCAAAACAAAAGTCCCTCTGCTTCCCTGTCTCACTCGGAACAACATTGCCGCTGGTTTAATCGCTGTTGTCTGATCGGAACATTTTTCCGTGGCTCTCTGGGCTCTTATCTGCAGTTGGGATGGATGTTGTCTTCGCCTGTGCAGCTCACAGACGAGCAGCAGCGAGGTTGTCTCTGTGTTTTTTTTTTGCATCTCATTCCCGGATTAGACAGGAGAGGCCGGATGTGTGTTATCAAAGAAGAGGGCGTGCTATTTACTCACATCCAAACACAGCACAGCCTCACGTCTGGCTCCGAACACTGATGGGAGCTGATAACCCCCCCCCGTAACTCTGAGCTTCAGCTTCTGAGTTCACACCCCGAACGTTCGGCTTCTCACCGTCTGACAGTGACGCGCGAGGCAGGCGAGACACAAGTGTCACTCCTGCTCCATCGCAAGTTTTAATTAGCACAGTCGTTAATTAGTCATGATTATCTTCAGCGATCGTCTCTACTGCACATGGGTTTCATCAAAAGGTCAAGAGAAGGAATCGCATCCTTCGCTAGAGTAGAAGTGTCAATACTGAAAAGTTAATTTAAGATGTTAGGCGTTTACATCCTGCTTTGAGATTCATCCTTTTAGTTTTAATTAGAAAAGTACTGGAAATGTTATGTCCCCATTCAAAAATACAATGTTCATTTGTACATTTTCAACATTTCAAGAAAACACTGTTAATGGGCAAAATATTATATATATAATATTACTGGATCATGATTTTATCTGAAATATTAATTTGAGTTCTATTGTTTTGATTCTGGAGTTTAAATCCAAGTGATGAACAATTGCAGCTGAGGGAAGGTCGAAGGTCAACAGGTATGAATGTGATATGATGCATGGTTCAAAAATGCATTTTTCCAGGTATCACCATCGTAAAGAACTATAAACACAAACTAAAGCTTCAATGGATCAAAACATGATTCATGTCATTGATTGAACTGTTGTAACCAATAGCATTAGGTTGGATTATTCAATTCTAACTACTCGACCAATATCCATGTGGAGGGGTCTGGGCACGACACATGGAAGAGCCCATTCAAACTGGGAGTGGATGAAGAGGAACAGGGTGGAATAGAGCATTTGGGGATTTATGCTCTGCCCAAGTTTCTTCTTCTCCTCATTTTGTCAATTTACTTTACTATAACCAGATCAGACATGTATATCCTGTAGCTCTCAGTTAAATGTAACTTCTCTCTAATAGTGCATCAGGCTGCATAGAATACAAGCAACTTAAATTCACTGCTTGAGTGATTGCAGCAGTGAAGGGACGACAGAAGGAGCCATGACACTGAACATGTTGTCATCTTTTCACCAGCGAGATGATAAAGAGGAGGGAGGGGGTGGGGGGGGGGGGCGATGTCAGTGGGCTGTGATCTGAGGCTTCGGGGGGGTTATCAGCAATATCTCCCCCACAGAACAAAGTGCCGGCTCCCTTTGATGGCAGCCCTAAGTTAGGAAACATGATTAACGTGCTCCACTTTCTCCTAATTCTCCGAGGGCGGACTTGATAAACCCACCGAGCAGCAGAGAGGACGATGAAGGGAGCAGTGGTGAAAGGGGAAAAGGATGGGGGGGGGGGGGGGGGTCGAGGGGATGGAAGCTGGCTTTTTTCAAAATGCATCCTCCATAATTATTCTTTACATGCTACAGACAAAATACAACAAAGCTGCGATCTCGCCATCTTCTCTTCTGCGTTTGTTAATTAACAAAGAAACATGTTTTCAACTCTGGATGCAAAGAGTCTCACTTGAAAAGAGAGCGATGACACATTTCTGCATTTCCAACGTCTTTCATGGAAACTGAAGAGCTGTTGTTTACAATTATCATCCCCCCCACCCCCCCACCCGTCCCGCTGCTCAATACTAATCACCCTCTGGTTTTCCTGAGCCTCAAACCATCGCAGGCTGTCACACGCCGACATCTCACATTATACTTAGAGACTCAAACTGCTTCTTTTGGAACCGCGAGTAAGATTGCCGTTTTCTGTCGGAGGGATTTGTCGGTTATGAAAAAATCCTCCACATCTGGGTGGTCGGCATCTCGATAAGACTCACCTGCACAGCTGGGTACCCCCCCGTTACTGGAGTGATTTAAATCCTCTGACCCCTTCCCACTACGGAGGGGATTCTAAGAAGGAGATGGTGAGAGCGTTTTCTCTGCACCAGAATATTTTCCATTTTTGCAGGATTATGACAAAAAACAACAACAACATCCAATGATGCACTTTAAATGTTTACTTTACACTTAGCATTAATAGTTTTAGATTAAGCATGTTGGCTGATCACTTTTAAATGTAGTTATACGATTGCTTTGCGTCAGTTTGTGCTGTGACGTGCTGCCGATCGTATTATACATTTTATATTATTGCCACAACTCACAGATTTGTCATTAAAATATGATGCTACGGGAAATATTAGGGACGTCCGCTAAAATAAATAAAATACAAACCTTTTCGTCTTCATCTACATGATGATTCAGATCTTTTTAACAAGAATTAGAAGAGGTGGAACCACCAGGGAGGAAGTGTGTGATGTTTTAACTTCTGTAAACACTGAGCACAATGAATGATGGTAAATGTTGCCTGGTTAGTGACCATTGATTGGACATTATCTTTCAAAATGCACTGTGAGACACTGCAGGATATGGAGTATATATAAATTCACTTTATAAACACTGGACTTTAAATTCAGAGGAGTAAAGTAGACATTAACGAGCCCAGTTATGTCTTAAAGTGTTTTTAAATGTGTCTCCAGTTACTGTAGAGGACGTGTTTCCCAGTATCGTCGTCCAGTCCTGTGTCCATGACTCCATGAATGTCTTTTCTTTAAATTCAGTTGTCCTCTCCTTAGTGTTTCCTACCAGAAGTGTCTGGTCGTGACACTTTAAACTATTCATCTCCATTTAGTCTCCATCGCTTCTCAATGGAAACAAATAGCCTCAATTTAGACGTAATGGACTTGAGCACCGACTGATGGTAAAAGTGTGTTGGGCCATTTTATGAGCTAACTGTTAAATTGAGGAGTTCTGTCTTCCACAACTAGAACCAGTGATTGCTTTTGTGTGAGTGAACGATTTGTTGTGTCTCAGGTTCGCAGATTTGTCGTGACACTGAATTCTGAGTGGAAGTCGTCCGACCTTTTTCACACCCGACTTGTTGAGTCTGGAACTTCTGAGTTTTCACTTAAGTCCGAACCAAATAACAGATGTGTTACGGCTGTCGTGCAAGTGTGTGTGTGTGTGTGTGGGTGTGTGTCCTCTCTCCAGGTTCCACCCTCCCCCTGATCAGTTTTCTTTGTCTCTCTTTTTCCTGTTTTCTTTTTGTTACTCCCTTGAACTTCTGGGGATGTGACTCTTCAAGGAGCCTCAGACCTCAGTCTCTTATTAGTCCAACCAGAACTGGTGGTCTGTTGGTAGTTTGCAGTGTAGTTTGGAGAGTTCAGACTTTCAGACCAATTGCAGGAAGTTGAGAAAGCATCAAGAAACTGTGGATCAAAGGATTGCTGGTTGTTTTTGATCGACGAGGACGTTCATCTTTCCGGTAGTGACATCATAACAATACTACAGTGGCAGGACATATGTATGTACAAAATGTTTTAGTCTCTCTGAATTAAAATGTGAGACTAAAACTAACCAGGTCAAATGTAAACAATGGAACAAAGACATGAAGCTCGGTTGGAAACGTCCAAAGTCCAGCTTGAGTCTATTTTTGGTGTAATACAGCCGTTAAAGATGCAGATAAATAATCATTCCTCTATTTCTAGAATGTGGAAATGATAAATCTATTCCATCTTCTGCATATCTTCCTCATGCTTGTTGACCCAGATTCATGATAAAAACCCTCGTGGCTGAAGCCATGTCAAAGAATTAAGGAGAGAAACCTTTGAAAGAAAGAAATAAAGTGCACAAATCTCTGCAGGGTCCGAGGGGACGAGGAGACGAGGAGACGAGGAGACGAGGAGACAGAGGCTCTTTGGTTTTTAAGGACTGCACAATAATCCGGTCACGTTTCCATCTCAACTTCGGTCACGCCTCGCAGCTTCCTGGCACTGGACTGAACAGTTGCTCGGCCTCACAGACTCTGCACCTCAGCTGTAAGAAGTGCAGGCGACCGGGACAGACACACACACACAGACACACACACACACACACACACACACACACACACGCACACAACTCATTTCAGGTTCAGTTTGATGTTCGCAGACACAACACTTCAGAGGAAAAGGCAGAGTGGAACGAAGGAGGAGGGAAGAGCCAGCAGGCCTGCACCTCATCTGTTGTTTTTCTGCTCCTCATGCTTTAACGATCAAATGCCCCCTGGTGGCTCAAATGAGTCACGTGCAATGTTAATCTGCCCTCAGCAACCACCACCTTTAGTTTGGTTCATCTTCAAAGAGGCTGTGTGAATATTAAAACATGTGCTGTCAGCAACAGGAGATTTCAGCCCAGATACCTGAGAAGTGTTTTCCTAAGGACTCCGGGGAAGAGTTTTCACATACTCTGCTTGATTATTCATTTTTTACCATCTGCTCCAACAAACCTCAGAGGAAAAATGTTCGTTTAAATCCAGTTTATTTATCTCTCATTAATATTTACTACTCAGAGTGATTTTCCCCTTTAATCTTCAGATTCAAGTCGAAGTTTGAGGCCAAAAAGAGGTTGAAATACTCTGTGTATTTTACTGTGCTGATTGTAAAATTATCTCAATTGGTTTGTAAGTGATGACGTCAGCAGCCCGAGTTAGAAAAATATGAATTATTATTGCTGACAGACAGACAGCGGAGATAATAACTGGTTTGACTTTCACTTTCCTGATTTCTAACAAATGTTGTTGTGCAGAAGCAGCTCAGGACGAGCAATGGAGAACGAGCCTCCCTCTCATTCAGGGCCGACGACTCAGGATGAGGCGGATCAGCTTGTTAGAGAAAACAGGGGGAGTGAGGAAGAAAAGGAGGAGGAGGAAGAGGAGGAGGAGGGGGAAAACAAGCAGGGACTTTTCTGAATCGGGGCCAGAGAGGACCAAATTATACACTCAGAAAAAAAGAGCCTAAACAGTGACTTTTTGTACTTCAATTACATATTCGATTTCAATGTAAAATATCATATTTGCCAAGTCTTTTATAGCATGTTAATTAAATATAATTAAACTTATATATACATTTAAAACACAATTTATTTTATCAAATCACTCCAGCTACTTGATTTATTCACACTAACTCAACATAACAGAAAACACCTCATTAAATGTGACCCTTAAAGTTGAACTTGTGAAGTAAAGACACTTATTTTCTAATCACATTTAAGATGGGACCCACCTGGCCCCGCCCATGGGATTTATGATCCCCACAGTATCATCCAAGTACCTTTTCCACTGGTATATTCGTACTTCTACTTAACTAAAGGATCTGAATACTGTCTTTTTCCAACCAATACCTCAACTCTCTAGCTGGAATCCATTATTATAGAACTGTGTATCAGAAGAATCTGTCCATGGACGGGTCACAGTCTGTTTTCACGACTCATCCGACATTAAACCATTCACCTCTGTGAGCCAGCGAGCACCTATAGGGGGATCAACCATGTCAGCCGATATACTCCAACATTCCCCAGAGAGGTGTTCTCATGCCAGAACAGAAGAGAATCTGCCTTTATGTAACCCAGCCTTTAAAATCAGAGGCATAAAAGACCCTGAAATCCATCAATCACACGGGGCACTGACACGCCCGTCACCACAGACAAACAGGGCAGAGTGCCGACACCGGAGACGCCGCTAAGTAGGCCATCATCTATTCATCCCGCCGTGATACGCCTACACCTCTCAGGTGTGATGCCGTCCGTGCCGATTTCACCCGGCCGGGGCCTCGGTTGGCACTACCGGGAATCAGTGCCGGCTGCATGAGGAGTCCAGTCACGCATCGGAGACAGATTGCTCGCGGGGAGGACCGGCACCATGCATATTTCATGAGGGTTTTTCCAGTTTTTAGGATCATTCATCAGCTTGTTTAGCAAAGCTGCTGACAAGCAAACCCAAGGCTTACACCGGAGTGAGGCCACTGTAGTTTTTATAAATTCATCAGTGCAGGGACTTGTTAATTGTTGCCCATCTAATTGCTTTATGGACACATCCTGAAGAGGGCTGCGAGTTATCGACCCGAAGATCCTGTGTAATCAGTCGCTATAACCCCCCCCCCCCCCCCACAAAGCTTTGATGTCGTCATTACAAGTAAAGAAGTCCGTCATGATTGAGTAATTTATTAATTAAAGTGTATAAAACAAAGAAAACACAACACAGGTCTTTATAACACAATTTGTCTCCTGCTCGAGCCGAACTCCACGCACTGACTCAAGGCTCACACTGACAGGTGCTTCATGCAAAGTGCCGGGTTTGAGAGGAGACGAGTCCACTGATAAACCACGTGCAATTGGCAGATATACATATGCAAGAGAGTCAGTTGATAAAATTGAGATTTTAAGAATTAAGTTGTAATATTACGAGAATACATTTGTACTGTACTGGATGAATGTACTGGACTCAAATGATTGCAGTGGGAGCACCAGTTGGACCAGGTTCTTTGTGAGTGCTCTGATTGTGAACACTTGAAGCAGCGATTTGGCACCTCTGTCCTGATGTTGTGGTAATGTGGTCAATATATACCCTGTTTAAGATTAAGCATCATGTTTTGTTATTTAAATGTTTTAAATAGATGAACAACGGAAAATGATAAATATTCAAGCTTGTGAACCTGAAGGAATCGTTGGACAAGATGGGAAATTAGCTTTTTCACTTTTTGGAACAAAACAAAGACGAGAAAGTTGATTCCATTTGGAGAAGGAGAGTTAGCTTAGCTTAGCACCGGTATGACCCTGTAGTCATAAATCGTCATAAAATGTTTTTATCATAGACAAAGTAAACTGTACAAAAGTGAGACCAAAATGCTTGACCGGCATCTTGCGCTTTTATATCATCAGACTAATTAAAACCAAACTATACAGACTAATTATCACTTGATAAAACCTAAAATAACAGAAACTATCTAATTCACGTGTACGTTACGTTTAGGTTTGACTAATCCACTAACATGGAGGAGGCAGAGTTCATACAACACTTTTGGTCAAGTCGTCACTTTGGGTTTTAAACTATAGAACAAATTCCATGTGGTAATTTAATTTGCATGTTACAGAGCTGCTGGTCGGGATCTTATAAGCTGTTTCCTGACTTATGCTAAGCTACGCTAAACCTCTGCTAGCTGATCGAGTGGTCCCGACTTTCTCATTCATCTCTTGTGTGTGAACGTGAATTATTGTGTTTCCCAAAAATGTTTCAACGATTCCTTCAGCGCATGAACATAGAATCAAACGTGCACAAACGCTGAAGAGAACATACGACACACATCAAATCAAGCCGAAGAGCCTCCAGTCTCTGCCGAGTGTTTTGTCTTTGTCTCTTCAACGATGCGTCTTAATTGTTGTCACACCGGCCTTGGTAGCTGGAGATGGTCTCGTCTATCCACCTGCGGTACTTGGACACGGCAGTGTAGACTCCAGGAAACCCGGCCTCGGCACACCCTCTCCCCCAGGACACCACGCCGTAGAGCCGCCCTTCACACACCAGTGGACCCCCGGAGTCCCCCTGAAACAGCAGGGAGGAGTCGAGCTTTACTGAAGAGGGCCTTGATATACAAAAAATAAAGTCTGAACTTTTTTGCTCTGTAACCTCCCCCAAGGGGGTTATGGAAAAATCTGTTTCATTTTGCAGACGGACTGTTTGAGTGGATGGTAAAAACTTTATGGACGATAACACTAGCCACAGTCTAGATGATTAACTGGGCATTAGCCTTGTTGGAGGTTCAGTAGTTCCCCAGAGGCACGATGACACTGGAAGGTGTCATTTTACAACTTGAAACAGATACCCTTTTATTCCACTGGGAACCGACTGGTATTGTTGGGAATCTGGGAACTCAGACTGTGTTTACTTCCTGGTTCTCAGGTTGGTTTGTGTGTGTGTCCTCCCTGACGGTGAAGCTGCTGGCTGGGCACGGTCTCCTCCTACCAACTCAGCCGGTCACCTGCTTCTAATCGTCCAATCACAACACTCACCTGCTTCTGTGTAGGACCGGTTTCGATCATTGCTTCTCTGCCAGGACATCGTCATGGTTCAGCCATGCTTGATTCCTAAACACTGTTCCCTGTCTGTCCAGGATCATCTGGATCCTTTGCCATATTTCCAGTTTCTTTTCTCAAGTGTGTTCTATAGGTTTTAATTCCCCTCGTTTTCCTACTCTCTATATCTGAATCTATTCCTGCATACTGAGCCCCGCTGTGGATGCAGAGCTGCTCTCACCATGCAGGCATCTTTTCCACCATTGCTGAAACCAGCACAGAGCATGGTTTCTGTGATGGTACCGGAAAAGGACTCCGTGCTGTTGCACTTCTCCGTGGAGACGACAGGGATCGTGACGGTGCGGAGGGTTGAGGGGATCTGGCCTCCGCTCGGGCTGGTGTATCCCCAACCCGACACCCGGCACATCCGTCCCTCCGCTACAGAGGCGTCCTGCTTGGGCAGCAGAGCGATGGAGACGTAGCTGTTCAGATGGACCGGAGCCCTCAGCTGAAGAGACAGGGGACAGTGTGACCAGTTAACCCTGAATCTAATTCAGTCATATGGAGAAACATTTAAAGAATATAGAAAGTAGTTTGGATACTGTGCCTTAACAAGCATAATGTCATTGTTGTTGTTGAGGGCGTCGTGCTCAGGGTGGGGCACCAGAAGCTGGGGCAGGATTTCCTGCTCTGTGCCCTCGTAGATGCTCAGAGAGTAGTCTCCTGCTACTACCATCATTTTGTCGACCCTGCAGAGATACAGAGCAAAGTCAAGCATCTGTCACGTGACAGCTTCGCTCTGGGCAGATGCTCCGTGGTCTTCAGGCGACCACTGGGTTCATGAGAAATCAAGAACACCTCTAGACTTTAATTTACATATTTGGCTCTTAAGATGTGAACTGGTGAAGTGACTGGAGACTTGTGAAACTTTTTCATCGTTTTGTTTAAGCACTCACATTATTTAATAAGGTCAGGGAAAGAATGACGACCACAGCGACTTCAGACACAATATGGCAGCATGGTGGCAAGAAGGTTCTGGGTTCGATCAGGACTTTTCTGTTTGAGTTTGCATGTTTTTGCATTTGTCGGCGTGATTTATACAATGTTCATTGGAAACCTTTCATTTCTGGCGTAAGCATGAATGGTTGCTTGTCTTTATGTGTCGGCTCGTTGATACGCTGATGATCGTGTGATGTTAGCTCCAGCTCCCCAGCAACCCCTTAAAGTAGGAGCAGTAAAATGGATTGGACGGAGAAAACACGTTATTTCTTGGAGCTTTTAACTGCCGTAAACACAGTGACACTGGTATTTATCGACTGGGAAACGCTGACATTCGGGAAACTTAACAACACACAAATATGTATCATGTCATTCAATAAAACGCCAATATCGGCTTGTTGATGTGCCGTTGTAACCCAAGACGCCACAGTGAACACCAACCACTGTCCACGATTATTGCTTCCTCGAGAGCCAACGTGTCGGTGATCTAGATGAAGGTGTTGTGTTGTTGGTGGGCCTCGAGGCCAACGTGTGTGTACGCTTCCCAGAGCTCCGGTTTCACGTGATGCAGAACTGACTATCTGATACGACTCGGAGAAATCACTGGATCTTCAAATTAAATCCTTTACGCACACGTTTACACGCACAGAGCTCATTGTGTGTCGAGTCGCCTTTTATTGCCGCACACAACTTCCTTTACAAAAAAGCTGAATCAAGACACCAAGACAGAACAGCCTCCCCCTCCCCCTGACCTGAGGTTTATTTTACCCCTTCATCAAGTTTGTGTTTCTGTCACACAGGTTGTGTAACTTTCACACTGGGCAGAAAGAGAAGATGAGCTCACCCGATGTTACAGTGCGCCGCTGTGATCACCCAGTACTTGTTTATCAAGGTGCCCCCGCAGATGTGCTGGCGGTCCGGGGTCTGTAGCGACACAATGTACTTGATTGAATGTGGGACTGGTGCGTATCCGCCCACTATTCGCTCCTCTGCCATGTCTAAACCTGAAACACACACACACACAGGGAGGGAGGGAGGTAAAGAGAAGCTCGGGTTGGATTCAGAGGGAGCAACACACCCAGGAGGTTTTTGTGTAAAACCACACAGAGCCAACGCAGCTGTGGTTTTATTACTGCATCTGCAGGAACAATAAAGAATAAAATAAATAAAAGAAACAGCGGGGGGGGGGGGGGGGGGGGGCGGGATGAGAATCCATCTCATCCTTGAGGTGCAGCGATTGACAGGGACGACAATCACAGACGTATAGTGTCCATCGCACCCACTGACAGAATTACATAAATCAGATTCTTCTCTTTATATTGAAGTTTGGATCCTGATGAAACCACATTTCCTCAAGTGCATTATTTAACTTCCACTTTATACTATAGTTGTTCTCCACAATTCATTGGTGCCTTTTAAACCTTTTCACTCATTGGTTCAAGTTACCTCCCAGAGTGCTGACCTTTCCCTCCTGCTTTTACTGTGTCATTTATCTGCAGCAGTGAGTCCTCGTGCAAACAAAGATTGTGGATCTCATTTAAAATGAGCTGAATCAGTTGTGTTAGTGTTAATTAGTGGCGGTTACCACTGAAGTGTTCGACCACCTGCTGGCTAAAAATCGAGTGTTTGTTAAAAACAGACGATGCAGCATCCGAGTGTGGAGGATTTATTTTAATCTTCTTTTTACTTTAAATGATTGTTTAACATTTATACCCAAGTGAGGTAGCAGCTGTGACGACTTGTAGGCAAAGCTTTAAACTGTTTAAACTGATCGTCCCTTATCAGAAGTATCACTCAGAATTGAGCTGTATTATCTTGCACAATTACAATTGAGGCTTTTCAAACTTCAATATCAAAATGTTATGTCTGTCAAACACGAGTTGACGCTGTAAAGTAAAAAAAAAAATACTGAAGAGTTCACCTATTAAATAAAGTCAAGGAATCAAATCTTTACATTTCACTTTGTTGGATTCACGACCTCATTTCAAGAGATTGATGCAAACGTCTGGAACTTAATGTGATTAAGTGAACATCAGAGTAACTTCATCCACAGAGCTGTCATCAGGGATGAAACTGCACCTCCTCTTCTCCGTCCTAGATGTTGATCCTGAGCTATAATTAGCGTCCGATGCTGCGTGTCAGGAGCTAAGTGGTAACCCTACACAGTGATAACCACCCACATACAGGTGCTTATGTAAGACCTTGGAGTTGAATCTTTAACAATGAGTCTCCTATTGTGCGTCATGTGGGCTGGATTGTGTAGAATAAGACGCAATGTTCCAGCACTCACTTATAAACTCTACATTTCATGCAGGTACATGTTATTCAACTGGTAAGGTTTGTTATCCACCATTAATGCACATGAATCTACATTTTCCCCTCAAAAAAATCTGTCTAAATTTAAATAACAGCTGGAAAATAAAAAAGTCCCAGATCCGAGACCAGTTCCAGATGGTTATCAGAGATAATTGCCGGGCACAAAAGCGGGTGTTGGCCACGACTGCTCGTTGTTGGGGACTTGTTGTCGGGCTCATCTGTTGTTCCTGCAGGTTTCAGGTTCTTTTCATGAATAAGCACACTTTTACTGACCTTCTCATCTCAAAAGCTCTTTATCTGAGAAGAAACATCTTTGATGGGCACAGCAACAAAGAGCTGGAACAATGACACAGTGTATTTACAGCACAAAGCTTTACATCGCGACGCCATGATGTAAAACGATGCTGTATGTTAAATAGAATCATCTTCTCATTCGCTTTCTATCCGAATGATTTCCCATATTTCTCAGCGTTTGTGTGATTTAAGATTTTTTGCAGCAAAGATGCTCAGTCATGCCCGGATGAAAATGGCTCTGAGTCACACTTTCCTCGTGTCAAGGGAGCGTCAGCATCTTAAAGCACCACACTACAAGATGTGCAGGTTTGTTAAAAACACAGACACAGCACACCCATGTAAATACACATTCAGTTTATGAATCCAAAACTCTGAGAGCGCCATGTTTGTTTTTCCAGGATGTTTAAACTCAACGTGACCCAGAGGCTAAAAACTTCACTTCAAACCCCTCCTCATAAACAACCTGCAGATTCACGATAAAGAGGCTTAACTTACAATTCACAGCCAGTAACTCCACCAGTATACACAGCAGTAAGGATGGCAGGTCCATGGTGAGACAAAGGGAGCAGCAGTCCCAGTGAGAGGCTTCTCCTGTGCGCTCCTTGTCTTATCTCAACTCGAAGGCATCACACCTGCACTCTCAGGTTTCTTATAGTTCTTATTTCCGTTCCCATGGTCACCTCCTTGTCCTGAACAGATATATAATTGAAGCTTGTGCAGCACAGCCCCCTGTCTCGCCGCGTCCACGACCCATTCAGGCTTCTTTACCCCCCCTCCATTGTTCACCCACCACCCAGTTTACTGTCTGCCCATTCACTGTCCCTTAAAAAGGATATACTGTGCTCATTGTGCACTCACGAACCTGTATGTCAGGTCCGGCTGCTCTGATGTTTACCGCCGAGCACTATATTTGACACGTGACATGTTTCCTGATGGAAGCTGCGGATGGGGATGAAATGGGGACGAGGGGGGGGGGGGTCTCTGTAGCTTTCCCCTGCTTTCCCTGAGAAGGACTGATGAGGGAGTGGACTGATGACAAATAGAGGAGGCGTGCGTGTCAGACCGGGTCAGGCCAGCAGGGCCGTCCCTTATCCATTCCTGCAGCCGGGTGTCATTAAAAATGGAGCAGGTCTCATCAACCCTCTGATGAGCCGGTGACCTCGGCCCTATCGTTTGCCCTCGCCGCTGCTGATGGCTGCCACCAGGTTCCCGGTGTTGCTTCTATCCCCTGAGTGCTGACCACAGCCTTTTCTTCCACATGACCCTCGGTTCAGTGCGAGTGATGGCATCATTACTAGCCCCCCCCCTTGTGCTCACATTCATCTGCCCGGCCCTGGAATGAGAAGCCAACTGGAAATAAAGGGGTTTAAGTTCAATAGCTTCAAATAAATCACACTCACTGTAGCATTGATTGGAAGAAGAAGAAGAAGAAGAAGAAGAAGAATAAACACAACAAACAATAATTGTGTATAGCTCCACATTTGTAACTTGTTTTGTGGTTTTACAGACAGGAAATGCTAAAATGTTATATATAACTCAACACTAATTATGATATTTGTTTATACTATATTTAACAATTTAATAATAAATACATTTCATTCATTGGATTTCTTTATATTGTATTATATTACAAATGCCACACACACTTTTGAAGCCCATGAAAAGAAAGTGAAAGTAGAAATGAAGTAAGTAGACCCTTTATTTAGATTTAGATATACATTAGCACACACACATATATAGTTATGTTTGATATTATTACTGACTCTAGGATTATAAACATTTCAAAATGAGCTTTTCAAAGGACCGTGTCTGTAATCACTGATTTTAGAACCTAAAAAACTCAGCCCACTTAAAGAATGATTAATTCATGGCTGTAACAAAATGTTTGAGTGGAACGGAGTCGTGTAGATTCTGAGATAATCCCCGGTGCACGTCCTCACACCGAGGTGGCACTTCTCAGTGTCGTCACTTCTCCAGCAGCTCCAGTGACTCAGCTCCGACCTCCAGATCAAACCTGACGTGTTTCCTCCTCTGAGAAAATATCCTCAGATACAAAGATGTCCAGATTTCTCATCACGTATAAACTGTATGTCTCATTAAATGCCTCGTACTTTCCAACAGTGTAACTTGGCAACAGAATTCTGAGTGAATATGAACTTTGGTTGAAAGAAACAAGCATTTTTGCCTTTTAAACTCAACACAACTAACTTAGCTGCACAGAGAGAATATTTTTTAAACTTATCTGTATTGAATTTATATTGTTCTCTCCAGGAAAACACTATTTTTCCCGACTTTTATTAACAGCTAATATCCTGATTACCTTCCTCATAATTACCAAACATTAACTGGATTCAACTAAACTGGTCATAATTACCAATAGAAAAAGTGGTAATTATGAAGTACTCACTTGGTTTGTAGTTGAAACGAATATGTTAATGACCAACTTTTATTTACTCTCAGGCTTCTTACTCACAGATTCGAAGTCTTTTCTAACACAAGCTTTAACACTTTTACAAAAGTCCTGTGGGAACTGGGCTGTGGCCACCGTGGTTCGACCCCCCTCACGTGTTTGAGTCCTCGGAGGAGGAGGAGGCAGTGGGCGACGCCTCCGATCTTTTGATTGGTCAGTCTAGATAATTAAAATAACACTTGATTGGCTGTTGGTTTCGATCTCTTGTTCCAGTTTTTAGTTTTTGTCCTCTACGTAAAGATGTACGACACAACAGCTGGTAAAAGTGAAGCCGAAGCGTCTCAAACGCCCCCTGGTGGCTGACTGCAGTACAGGTCATAAGTACAAATAAAAAGTTCATATCTGTCAGTTTAGATTTAGTTTTATTTTACGCTGTACAAACATCAGGGTTGGCGACTAAGAGTGTCTTACGATCAGTGGAGAAGTTCATATATTATTCAATTCTTTCCAGTCAAAACAACAACATGAATTGAAATTATTCCTAATAATGTATATAGATGCAATAGATGTCTTACTCCCATTACAAATATCTACAATCCAGTAGTTGTAATATCATATATACAAAAAGAAAACCATTCCAGATATATGAAATATCCCAAAATACATGAGTAAAATGTCACAAAGTTCTTCACAAATGTCATTGTGATATAACAGTGGGATCTTCGCCTGTCTTCAGAGGCTGGTCGTCGTGATGAAGATGAAGGTGAGGACGAAGAGGATTCAGCCTCTGAGGAGGTTTCTCCTCCCTGTGTCGAATCTCATTTGGTTTTGTGCTTTATCCCACAAAACAAGCAATTTACAGGCAACACCTCTGAGCTCTGGGAATATGATATTTTCTCTGTTTTCCTTTTCACATTTACTGGAAACAAGATGCATAGAGTATTCATAGTGATAGATTGTATTAGTTTTATTAAGCCTGTTTGTAAATCACTGAATAATTTATTCTTATGTTCATTTTACAGTTAAACAGTTTGTCTGGCTTACTGTGAGATACCGTGAGATCCATGAGATACTGCAGAGGCGTGTGAAAAACAAGGGTGTGGAGTAGAACCAAAGTCGGTAATGGAGAGGACAAAGATTAAAGTTACACACTAACCTGAATGTGTTTGTGTCCCTTGGTTATGTCCTGTGGGGGTCAGTGATTCATACAGACTTAAAGGGAAATCCATAGAGAACAAATGTCTTTCACGTGACTGTTAACCTGATATTCAATTAATATTGGATGTCTGAATTTAGTCATTTATTTGTCTATTAATATTACATTACATTACATTACATTACATTACATTACATTTCATTTAGCTGACGCTTTTATCCAAAGCGACTTACAATAAGTGCATTCAAACCCGAGGGTACATACCAAGGACGACAAGAATCAAGAAAATACAATTTCTTCAAATAAAGCAAAACTACAAAGTGCTATAAGTAAGTGCCATTTAAGTGCTACTAAAGTGTTAGTTTCAAAAAGTTGTTTTTTTTTTTGTTTTTTTTTATTCAAGGTAAAGTCGGAAGAGGTATGTTTTTAGTTTTCGGCGGAAGATGTGTAGACCTTCTGATGTCCGGATGTCAATGGGGAGCTCATTCCAACATTTAGGAGCAGCAAATAGTGAAGAGTTCAACATGTTGGGTTGTTCTAAATCTAATGATGATTAGTAAATGTCACACATTTAAATAGTATTCTAGAATATAATATACATGCGAATAAATTTGAAACCTCGAAACTGAACTCTTTTAAGGTTCAGTTCAAGTTAGACGACGCAAATAAAAGTGGGACTATATTTTGTATTTTATTCACCAACAAGACAGAAAACAATTGCTCTGTCCTGTGACCCAGTAACAAGGAGGGTGGTGCACAGGCGTTCCCATCTTAAATAGCATCATATCCCAAGGTGCGAGCAGAAAGGCTTCGCTTAGAAATTGACCAGATACAAGAGAACGGCTGAGCTTTGTCAGGTAGTAGGTCAGTTTCTTTGTTTCAGCACAGAACAAGATGAAAAGATTATTCAAACTAAGGATTTGGGTGAGGGTACAGTTACACTATAAAAAGGAACAGCTGAGCACTGGCCCCTCCAGTTGGAGATAATCAGAAGATTGTTTGAGTTTGGCCTTGACAGGTAAGTAGGAGGCGATTTAATGTCTTTTTTAAAGAAAGAAATGTCATTATAAATATGAGTATGTGACGATTTCGGGCTATGATGGCGTTTTAATAAATAAAAAAAAATTGAACCACAGGAAAAGTATTTATAACGTGCTAAAACTGCACTTAAATTGTAATTTTGTCCTTTTTTCTATGATGAATCATAAACATCCTGATTGTCATGCTGAATGTTCCTCATTAAAAGACTGCGACCAGTCAGGAATAGGACTTTAGCTGTTTCTGTAACAATAGATTTGCATAAACAAAATACTTTCATGTGTCACATACAAGCTGAAGCTTAGATATTCTGCACATTTAGAGTATAGGCCACAAAGTTCAGGGTGTACCGTGACCCTGGGATAATGCATTCACTATATTTGCAAAAGAATAAATAGATAATAGAATTCGCACCATATTCTTTGTACAAGCTATTAAAAAGTAATGCTTCTTCATTACAGGTGAGGAGTTCAAATATGGGTTCCCTGCAAAGGTGTATTCTGCTGTTGCTTCTGACTTTCTCAGTGTCAGGTAAGTTCCTCGAGTCTTTAACATTCCTGGGTCAGAGGTAGCGATGACATCCTTGGCTGCCTCGACGAGACATAAAACCTTTAAAACCATTTTACCCCTTTTCCTTTTGTCGACGACCTCACGGCCACCATCCCTGACCTGCTGCCCCTTCTCCCCGTTCATAGAGGCGCAGAGGATCATCGGGGGTCAAGAGGTCAAAAAGTTCTCCATCAAATATCAGGCGTCGCTGCAGACCGAGCAGAGGAGACACTACTGTGGAGGAACACTGGTGCACGCTCAGTGGGTGGTGACTGCTGCCCACTGCTGGAGACCGTGAGTTCCGACACTAGATAGATAATTCCAGAAAGAAGAGTTTTAATAATACTAATGATGCCAGAATGTGTATAGTCAGAGTAAAGATGTGTCAGAGGGTAAATTCTGAAGCCCTGTGTGACCCTCAGGGCTCATCTGATGAGGGTGGTGTTGAGCGAACACGACCTGTATATAGACGAAGGACCAGAACAAGTCTTCGAGGTCGAAGAGTTATTCTACCACAACTATAACAGCCGAACCTTCGACAACGACATCCTGCTCCTCAAGGTAAACATGAGATCCGGTCCCTGGAGCCCTTTGTGTGCTCCTGCTCTCTGTCCTTGAGTGTTTGCTTGATGCTCTGACTTTCTGCTTAATGTTTCAGCTCAAACAGCCTGCACAGCTGAACAGCTACGTCGAGCCCGCTGAGCTCCCAGATGACACAGCCCATCCTACTGTGTGCACCGTGAGCGGCTGGGGTGTGACACAGACGTACGATCGTGTGCTCTCCCCCGTGCTGCGTGCTGTGGATGTAACGGTGTTCAACTACTGCCAGTATTACTACTGGTACAGGCTCACCCCAAACATGATGTGTGCTGGAAACTACCGGGGTGGCAAAGATTCCTGCCAGGTACAGGAAGGATTTATGTTGTTTTCTAATGCATCTGTGCAAAATTATGCTGCCTTATATATTATATACACATTTTAACATTCACTTCCCTGTGTGCTAGGTGCATGTTTGACTTCCTGCAGTACATACTATGATTGACTGCCCCTTTTCATTACTGGTGTAGAAACTAGATTCTACTTTTTTGGATGGACGGGTGTGAGGCTGCACTTGGACAGATGACTTTCTTTACAAACTTTAATGCACTAACAAACAGAATAATGTAAACCTTACTACTAGGGAGGTCACTGGAGCAAAAGAGCTGGTAGGATTCCGTCTCTCAAAGGGGGAGTCGTCTACTCTTCATGGATTAATGAAGTCTTTCTCACCTCTAATTGTACTTGTGTATCCACAGGGTGACTCCGGTGGTCCTCTCATTTGCGATGGCAAATTCACGGGCATTGTCTCCTGGGGAATCAGCTGCGCAATTGCATACTACCCCGGGGTTTACACCAAAGTGAGCAACTACGTCGAGTGGATCGAAAACACAATCAGGGACCAAACGCCAACACCACTTGATCGTAGATGAACTGAGTCATTGAGTCTGACAACAGGCTAACAAGCTCTATTGCTTTACTTTATTACCATTAACTTTCTTTGTGTTCTTTCAAATGTCAACTCAACACTCTTGGTTTATTATCAATTTATAATTTTGGGGTTATGGTCTGTAGAGCAATGGTGGTCAGTTGTTTATTCATATTTGGTTTCCTTATAATTCAGTGACTTTGGTTGATTAAATGCTCTGAAATGAGACACAAAAATGAGTCTGTTGCCTTCATGATGTTATTATTGTTTTTTAAAAGCTGTAAAAGTTGTAGCAGTAGCAAACATGTCCAAGCTTTATTAGTTGGAGGTGGGCCATATACTTAAAATTAATATTAACAAATTATCACATGACCAATTTTATTTTAAAAAATAAGTCGTTCCAAATGAGGAACATCGTTCACAATACATTTGGTCCTTTAATGCTTTAAAGGCAGATCAACTACTGTATTTCCCTGTATGTAAGGTAAATAATGCCACGTTCCATTAACGGCCCTCAGAATGACGTCACACCCGAATAACCCGAGTTGATATAGAGTTCAAGTTGCACGGGAACAATGTTTACATTAGCCAAGCCAGTTCAAAATAATGAATTAAGCAGCATTTCACAATAAAAACCTTTTAAATACAGGTGAACTGCAACTTCAGGGTCTTCTGCACTGAATCTATGAATCTGTCTTTTCTGTAGTGAATCTATGAATCTGTCTATTCTTTTGTGATTCTTTGAATCTATCTATTCTGCTTTTAATCTATGAATCTGTCTATTCTGTAGTGAATATATGAATCTGTCTATTCAGTAGTGAATCTATGAATCTGTCTATTCTGCAGTGAATCTGTGAATCTTTGAATCTGTCTCTTCTGCTTTTACTCTTTTAAACAGTCTATAGTTGTGACTCTCGCTTTGACCCTCCGGAGCCTCCGTAGACTCTGTCCCTACTGCGCATGCTCAGTAGCTGTTGTTTTGGTAGTTCGTCAGAATAAGTTGAAGCTCCGTGAACATCGTAGATGACCTCTGACACCTGCGGGTAAATCATGTCGGTGAAACACGCTCTGAACCGGGGGTTGGCGCTGGGCAGGTCGCTCCTACAGCGGGGTCTCCTCAAACCCGCGGTCCGAGTCGCAGCGAAGCTCCGGGGGGACCGCGTAGGCCCCGCGGCCCGCACCACTCAGCCTCGGTCTTTCCTGCCGGCTCGGTACCGCTACTACCGCAGCTCCCTGCGGGGCCTGGCCGCCCAGCTCCAGGCCTCCGCCCTCAGGAGGAGGTTCATCGGCGGCTTCCCCAGGAACAGGGCCGTGTTCTTAGCGTTCGGCCTCGGCGTGGGACTCATCGAACAGCAGCTGGAGGAGGACAGGACGACCGCGGCGACCTGTCAGGAGATCCAGGTAATACTCCTTTGACTCAGTACTGTGATACATGTACTTCACAAGTACTTCAACTCCTCTAACGACATATAAACTTTATGTCTTAGTCCCATAATAAAGAGATGAATGTAGTACAAATGTAAAAAACAGCAATAATATACAAAGTGAACAAGTGTGCACAAAATTATATAATTTCATATAGATTTAGTCTCTAATAGTCAATAAACTGTGTGTACATGTACATTTACACTCATAAAACATCTGAAGACATATAATATGACATGTGAACACTAACTAGAAACGTTTAAATACACCAATAACACTAAAAATACTTCCTGTGTGTTATGTACATAGTTATATATCAGTCTGTGTGAAAATGTGGCTATAATAAAGTTATACCAGACAATATAACGTAAAAACATAATAACAAAATAAAACAAATAAAAATAGTCAAAGAAGAATAAATAAAATAATAACAATAACATTTGCAATAATAAAAGTAGAAGATTCTTCTTGTATATTCATCTATTTCTTTTAAGACTTTACTTAAATCTCTTCATCTGTTAATCAAGTAGTTTTACTCTGTGAAGGATTTGAATACTTTGAATACCACCACTGGTATTTGATCATGTTGTAATAACATTGAGTTTGTTGACCTATTAATAACGAAAGTTATTCAAGTTGCTTCACATTAATCCTGTCTGCTTCTCTTTTACCGTTAATAGGACAATTTTAGAAATATTAATAAAAGCATTCAATTTTATTAAAGAATAGGCCAATTAAGTTATAAGAAGTTAAATCCAGTGTGTGGATACTTTCCATCCTTTGCTGAGATCTGAACCCTTCTACCGCTCTCAACTTAAATACCCCACCTCTCTCCAAATCTGCAGGCCGTGTTCAGAAAGAAAAGATTTCAGACGCCAACCAAGCCGTTCACCTCTGGATATAAACTGGAGGATTACATTATTGGGAAGCAGGTTGGCAAAGGCTCCAATGCGGCTGTGTACGAGGCTGCGGCTCGGTTTGCGAAGGAGAGTGACGGCCAACGCTCTCTGCTGCAGCTGAGAGAAGATGAGGAGGAGGAAGGAGAGAAAGGTCGTTCTCTGACATGCTGCTCACTCATAAACTTCCCCCTGGCTATCAAGATGATGTGGAACTTTGGGGTAAGTATTTTTATAGAGGGATTTTGAAATTCCCCTGTGGCTGTCGCACACCACAGCACAGCACTGACTGGTCTGACTGGTCTGTTTTGATTCTTCACAGTCAAGTTCATCGAGCAAGGATATCTTAAAAACCATGTCCGAGGAGCTGGTGCCTGCCGGCCCCCTGGCCTTAAAGCAGGATAAGGAACAAATCACTCTGGATGGGTTTGTACTTTCATGTTCCTCACTAGTTCTGCAGTAGTGAACATGATGTAGACAAGAACTTCACAGATCTAATTTCTCTCTCTACATTCAGGGACTTTGGAGTTCTGCCTAAAAGAGTGTCGGCACATCCTAATGTGATCACAGTGTACCGGGCTTTCACAGCCGACGTTCCATTGCTACCAGGAGCCCTGGAAGAGTATCCAGATGTGCTGCCACCCAGGCTGAACCCCAACGGTCTGGGCAACGATTGCACTCTTTTCCTGGTCATGAAGAAGTAAGACTTGCCGTCTGTCACCCTTATGGTGAACAAATGTCACCAGTTTCATGTTAAAATGAGGAAAGTGAACACCTGCCAATGCTAAACACCCCCCTCATGAAACCAAATTACACACACTCAGAAATATCAGATCCATGAGTTCTCACAATCCTACAGAAAATGATAAAACAAATCCTTGATCCTTCGGCTGATCCGGATCCACAATACAAATGAACGTGTTGTTCCTTGGGGCATTTCCCAACCCTCCACAAAATATAATGGAAATAATTTGAGTCGTATCCTGCTCACTCACAAACAGAGAGACTAAAACAACTCTCTCTCTTCTTCTGTACCTTAGCTATCCGTGCACGCTGCGACAGTACCTGGAGGTGTCCACGCCAGGCGGCAGGCAGGGCGCCCTGATGGTGCTGCAGCTGCTCGAGGGGGTCGACCATCTGTGCAGACAGGGCGTCGCTCACAGGGACCTCAAGTCAGACAACGTGCTGTTGGAACTCGACTCAGGTGAAACAAATGAACAAAATCTTTGTTAAAGATGTGACTCTATCAAAGCATATCCATTAACAAATCAAATTATGTTTGTTTCAATGCAGCAGGTTGCCCTCGTCTAGTGATTACTGATTTTGGCTGCTGCCTGGCCCAGAGGAACTCCAGTCTGCAGTTGCCCTTCAAAGGTCCGGGGGTCAGCAGGGGAGGGAATCCTTCGCTCATGGCGCCTGAGGTAGATGTTACTGCTCTTTATTGTAATAATGTAAAAAAACAATGTCTTTAACAGTAGCTTTGCTGTCTCTCATTGGCCCGATTAAAGGCTTTGATATAACTAATGTTTCATGATGTGTCCTCCCGCAGGTGATCACTGCAGTTCACGGATCTGATGTGGTGATTGACTACAGCAAAGCAGATGCGTGGGCCGTGGGCGCCATCTCCTACGAGATATTCGGCCAGTGCAACCCGTTCTATCGAGCAGTGGGACTGGAGAGCAGGAGCTACGAGGAGAAGCAGCTTCCCCCGCTGCCCTCTGGTGTCCCAGTCGCTGTGCAGCTAGTGACCAGATTACTCCTCAGGAGGAACCCGAGCAAGGTACGGAAGGATTTGATGAGACACTCAGTCAATCATTGATAGGGTTCATTTCTACAATCATTATTAATAATAAGCCAATTACAATTAATCATTACCTTAAAATTCCTGTACATCTTCCTCGTATAAATTACTGTTTTCTTAATTATTCTGTCTGGTAGAGGCTTCGACTTGTTTGGAAACATAAACTCTTCAACCCACTATACTCACTGATGTTTTTAATCTCTGCAGCGCCCCAGCGCCCGTGTCGCAGCCAACATGCTACATCTCAGCCTCTGGGGGCAGGAGGTGCTGGCTGACCAGGGCAGTGCCGGTATGAGGGAGTTGGTTGATTGGCTGCTGTGCCAAACTGCTGTGGTTCTCCTGAAGGGCTGCAGAGGACCCAGTGGGAAGAGCGTGGAGGCGGAGCTTCAGAGGAGCTTCCTGTCTAACCTGGAGCTGGAGGACCTGCGCTCTGCTGTGGGCTTCCTGCTCTACGGAGAGCGTCCGGCCATGATACTGTCTGCATAGATACACACAAACTCATAACTTCATAAGGATAGACTTCTAAAAGAGGACTGACTACTGAGTACTCAAATAGAATTAGGTAACTTACTCAGTTCTCATTTTAAAATTGTATTACTCCTGTAATAGTAGAGACTAGTGAGTAATCAGGGGTTCGAACTACTTTGCAAAAGACAAATGCAAATATTTTGGATTTAAATAACAATATTTGATACTTGTTAAACTGCTGTGTAGGGTGACATTAAGTTTTTCATAGTTGAAGGTAACACTCGGCACACGTTTGTCCATCAAGCAGCTGGAGTCTGGACGGTTGTGGGTCAAACAAGCACTTATTCTCTTATTTTGCACAATGTAACTTATGTAACGACACCGTCCTCGGGTTAAAACTAAACAATCACTGAGTCATGATGATGGACAGCGTGTGATCCACCCGATGGATGTGAGTTTGTTGTTTGGGTTTGCACTTTATCTCCATGTTTGCTCTCAGAGCCATGTTTGTTTTGTTGCTATATTATATATGATGCAGATTATACTCTGGGAAATCTATTTAAATGATTTGAATAGAGAAAAGCTATCATCTCCTGTTGAAACCAGTCGGTTAAGCACCTTATTAATAATCATATGTGGCGAGTTGGGGGTTTATTTTCATACCAAAGATTGACAGAAATATTTTGGATATATGTAGATTGTTCTGCTGTGTTTTAGAATAAAGGGATCTGTTTGAAAGTATCTCTGAAAAGGATTGGAGTATTTTTTTCTACTGCTGTTGTTTCTGGGAGCCGCATGAATGGTTACACACTGCACATAGCATTGATCAAATATATATCACCAGGAGTGGCTGCAGTGGGCGCTGTCACTCATTTAAAGTTATATAGTGTTGCCTTCAGATACGTTCAAATTAAATAAATTTCACTGCACTGGAGATTTGGTGAGGGAAGCCATTGCACTTCAAATCATTTACTTAAAACCCAAAGTAGAATTTAAAACACAATGAGGTACAGTGTGTGTTCTGCTAACGTGCTGTGTTTGCTGTAAAGATGTTTGTATCTATAGTTTCCTCATTTGATTTCACAAGATTTTGTTTTTTAATATTTTTATAGAAAATATCCTGCTGTATTCATTCATTATCATTCACCATATAAGCTAATTAAAAAAAACGCAAACATATTCATGTTTCATGAGTTTTATTTAAGACAGAGCCAAACAGGAGTTTTTGTGATTTGACTCTGAACATGGTCAAACTAAACAGATTTATCAATTTGGATTGTGCTTGGGAACAAGGGCGAGATCTCCTTTAGGTCCCTTTTAATATTCTTCTCCTTCCTCCTCTCCCTCTCCCTCGATGGAGTCGACTCCGACCTCCTCGTAATCCTTCTCCAGAGCTGCCATGTCCTCCCTGGCCTCGGAGAACTCCCCCTCCTCCATACCCTCACCCACATACCAGTGCACGAAGGCCCTCTTGGCGTACATCAGGTCAAACTTGTGGTCGAGCCGAGCCCAGGCCTCAGCGATGGCGGTGGTGTTGCTCAGCATGCACACGGCCCTCTGGACCTTGGCCAGGTCTCCACCAGGAACCACAGTGGGTGGCTGGTAGTTGATGCCGACCTTGAAACCAGTGGGACACCAGTCCACAAACTGGATGGAGCGTTTGGTCTTGATGGTGGCGATGGCAGCGTTCACATCTTTGGGAACCACATCTCCACGGAACAGGAGGCAGCAGGCCATGTACTTACCGTGGCGAGGGTCACATTTCACCATCTGATTGGCCGGCTCGAAGCAGGCGTTTGTGATCTCGGACACGGAGAGCTGCTCGTGGTAGGCCTTCTCTGCAGAGATGACGGGGGCGTAGGTGGCCAGAGGGAAGTGGATACGGGGATATGGCACCAAGTTGGTCTGGAACTCGGTCAGGTCCACGTTGAGGGCGCCATCGAAACGGAGGGAAGCAGTGATGGAGGACACAATCTGACTGATCAGCCTGTTCAGGTTGGTGTAGGTGGGACGCTCGATGTCCAGGTTCCTGCGGCAGATATCATAGATGGCTTCGTTATCTACCATGAAGGCACAGTCAGAGTGCTCCAGGGTGGTGTGGGTGGTCAGGATGGCGTTGTAGGGCTCCACCACAGCGGTGGACACCTGGGGGGCGGGGTAGATGGAGAACTCCAGCTTGGACTTCTTGCCGTAGTCGACGGACAGACGCTCCATCAGCAGGGAGGTGAAGCCAGAGCCGGTGCCACCGCCGAAGCTGTGGAAGACCAGGAAGCCCTGAAGACCAGTGCACTGGTCGGCCTGGAGACATGAGAGGATATGAGATATTATGATGTTTGTGGTCAAAATTAGGAAAAGGAACTCCTCCTGAGATTAAGGTACCCA
Organism: Platichthys flesus; assembly: GCF_949316205.1. Lineage (NCBI taxonomy): Eukaryota > Metazoa > Chordata > Actinopteri > Pleuronectiformes > Pleuronectidae > Platichthys > Platichthys flesus. The sequence continues at coordinate 24,914,714 of NC_084951.1, read as the reverse complement.
CCAGTTTGCGGATCCTGTCCAGCACAATGTCAATGATCTCTTTGCCGATGGTGTAGTGTCCACGGGCGTAGTTGTTGGCAGCATCTTCCTTCCCGGTGATCAGCTGCTCAGGGTGGAACAGCTGGCGGTAGGTTCCAGTGCGAACTTCATCTGAAGAGACAGAATGAGTTATAGAAGTCTAAAAATTGACTGATTGAAGCTGGAGACTGATATTTGTATTTCTGGCAGTTTACCGATGACAGTGGGCTCCAGGTCCACGAAGACGGCTCTGGGGACGTGCTTCCCTGCTCCGGTCTCACTGAAGAAGGTGTTGTAGGAGTCGTCTCCTCCTCCGATGGTCTTGTCACTGGGCATCTGTCCATCCGGCTGGATCCCGTGTTCTAGGCAGTACAGCTCCCAGCAGGCATTGCCAATCTGGACGCCGGCCTGACCGACGTGGATCGAGATACACTCACGCTGGGTGATGAGAAATGTAAAGAGAATCCTTTGGTTTAAGATGCATTTCTGACACTAGAAACCACATTTCCACAACAATGGGGATTGTTACGATGGTAAGAAACACACTCGGGACACTAGGCCTTTAATCTGACGCCAGGTTTTTAAGATACGGCCTTTGATTGAGCTGGCATCGCAGGCATCGCACCTCCAATTGACAAAATGAGCACCACGTGTTTTGTCCATTCTCTCCAGCTCGCGTGCAAAGCCCTGACTGTTTCGTTGCAGCCTGTGTGTTTGCTGCTGTGACATAAGACTGTGCCTACTGCGCATGGGATTACTGTAGGGAGAGGGGATTATCTAGGTCAGACATGTTGCTCTACACTGTCTCTTTAAAAAGCCACATTTAGATCCTCCATTGAGGCAATGCACCATCACATTTTATCCCTTCATTGTACATGCAGGACTATTTGTTCTCTAGCATACGGCAAATAGAAGCATTGCATTTGGCACACAAAACAACAAAATGGGCCGAAAATAACATTTTGATTACAAAATAAATAAACAAGGGGTCAATCATTGGTTTAATCTGATTGAGGGGAGTTATGTGGAAAGAGGATTAAGTGTTTGCCAGAATGTGCAAGAAGGAATTCAAGAAAACTACAAATCGTCCTCATTTTGTAATATTTGGAAATTTAGATGATGAATTCACAGAGATGGGTAAAGACAATACCACAGGCAAAAAACAAGAAAATGGTGACGGAGAAATAAAACAGGGACCACGCACTGTCCCCATCATCCCCTTTTACTGCAGGTTAGATATTCACCGATAGTATCAGTTGCAGAGAGACACGCTAGGAAGCAAATGGAATAGGATACTTACCATGATGGCTTGTCAGGTATTATACAAGGTAATGAGACAAGTCTGAGGAGCGTGTGCGTCTGAGATGCGAGGGTACAGGAGGTGGTCTGATGGAACAGCGCACTCTGCTGCCCCCAGAGGAAGACAAGAGAAGTGCACGGAAGAAAAACAAACACCCTCCTCTCTGCTGCAGTAACCGTTTCACATCCAGGAGCACGTCACACACCGAACACACAACCCAATCCAAAGTCAGGGGGGTTTATTGGATATATATTCATCAAGATATGATGTGAAATTTAGGTTAGAATGTATTTTATTTGTTGGCTTTATAATACGGATGAAATCAAATAAAAAGGATTATATGATATTAAGTTATGTATTTGTTTTTGCTCAAGAAATCCATGCCCCTTTTTCATATTACGGGTGTATATATGATGGTGTTGTTACCATTTACATTCCAAATAACACGTATAATAAATTAATATTTGATACTGTATTCGACTAAACATGAGCTGGATTTGTTTTCAATAAAATTCTGTTTTGAATTTATGGTACATACCAATTACCCCATCTTTTATATATTATCTTTATGTATAAATAAATACATATATATATATATATATATATTATACATATATATATATATATATATATCTGTTCATATAATCTGTTCATTTGTTTTTGTGAAAGGAAGATGCAGTATATTGTGTTTTTCAAGCTTAATTTTGTATACATATATATATATATATACAAAATTAAGCTTGAAAAACACAATATACTGCATCTTCCTTTCACAAAAACAAATGAACAGATTTATTTTGAAAAACATGCAGGAAGTGTTGCAAGCATTTATGTTTGTGACATACATTCAACAGATAAACATTGAAACTCAAAGTTGTAGGATTTCTCCATATCAGACACTTATCTACTGGCTGTAAGAGCCATTCAGGGGCTTGTCCTGTCATGATGGTTCCCCCTCCTCCTCCTCCTCCTCCTCCTCCTCACTGGGTTTCTGCTGTCTCAGGTATTCATCCTGGTTGTTTCTGGACAGTGGTTCTGATGATGGTCACTGGTCCTCCCTCCCCCCCCCCCCCCCCCCCCCTCTTAGTGCCTGTATCTGGGATGAAACCCTCCATTCAATGTGAAGAGCTTCATTGTTTTTTATATAAATGGGCTCTGTGTCCACCTTTGGCAGGTTATCACACCAGTATCTGATAACTGGGAGCTTGTGCGTGTTCATGGCTCAGAACTTGCTCTTTCCATTCATACGAGAGAGAATGAGAGAGAGAGAGAGAGAGAGAGATTACATAAATGTGTGTGTTCTACATCCTGACAGTGTAACAGCCTTTGTGATCAAAGTTTTACATGATTTGCTGACATATCTTCACACATGTGGATTTCCATGAATCCTCTTGAATCTGTCAGACAACAACTTGTGTCTCTTTTATCAGTGACTTCTTGACTCATGACCTGTTTGAGGTACCAGAAACACTTTATTCACAATTAAATATAACTCTTTAACTTCCCATAACAATTCTTATGTCACAAAAGTTGCTGAGCACAAGTGTAACCAACCCAGACAGTAGCAGTCGATCCTGGAGCTGCCAGAACAAGACACGTGGGCCAGGTGAAGATAAAGAAACAGGTGAAAGGTTCAACATAATGGATCCAAATCAGGGTTTGTCATTTTATGACTTATTACACAAAGGTAACAGGTTATAACAGTTCATCTGTGAATATCCCAACGCATCCAGGTCAAGAAGCAAATCCGGCTACACATTATTATTTTGCCTTAGCAAGTCAAAATGATCACTATTTAAAATATTAATATCACTATTTCTTTAACTGAGATAAGCTTATAAAACAGTTTAGTTTGTAAGGAATAAGCTTAGTTTTAAATACATTTTTTAAATCTTTGCTTCACTTGCTCTTCTGCTGTGTGATCTTCAACTTGCTTTGATTGATTGCCTTCAATTTAGCTTGAGAAGTATCTTGTGCTTATGTTTTAAAAAGTGCTGAATAAATACAGTTTATATATTATCCAGCTGACCTTAAGGCAGAAATAAAAACAGAACAAAAATTATGTATACAGATATTATATGCCACCAAAAAGTTGTATAGTACTAGAAGTAGTAATAGTAAGCAGTATAGACTTATGCCATATTCAACCGGTCCACTGTGTTTACCAGCCCCCCCACCGATTGGCTCCTCCCCCTCACTCCTGGCCAATCATTACCCTCCATCACCTTGCCTCTCCACTGACAGCTTGTGACGGTCCCTTGTGGAACCTGCAGCCCAGCAGCCATGTCTTCACTGTGGAGGACCCTGAAGGCATCTCGCCCCCTCCTCTCTCCTCACCTCTCGGGCCTCTCCTCCGTGCAGCCGCGTCCTGCAGCCGCTCTCCAGGCTTCGTGCGTCAATCCCCGCAGAGAGTCCTCCGGGAGACGCTTCAATGTTCCACCCAGCGCCGAGTTTGTGGCGCGGGTGTCCGGGATCCCCACAATGGCCAAGCTCCCCTTCCAGGAGACGGCGGACGGGCTGGACGCAGCGTTTGTCGGAGTCCCGATCGACACCGGGACCTCGAACCGGCCCGGAGCCAGGTGCTGTTCCTCCCAGTCCGCGTGACAGGGGCATGTGTGTGTGTGTGGAGGGGGTCGGAGTCTATAAAGTTTATAAAGTTATTATAGTTCAACACCTCAGTCCTGTTCTCTGGACTTTGGAAGTGTTTCTCAAGTCAGCTGAGCACAACACGAGATGCAATTACAAACACATTGTTATAATCATTATTAGTAGTTGTTGTAGTAGTAGTATTTAATTTTTTTATTGAAATAAACATATATACAAAGATAGTTGTGAGCAAATAGATCTACACTTTGCAAGAAATGCAGAAAAGAAAGACGTGTTATGAAAACATTATGAAAATACACACACACACAAACACAAACAAATTGAGCATACACAATCAACTTGTCAAACTTTTCTTCTCAGACCCCCTCCCTCCCGATTCCCAAGGAAAATTGTAATTCCATAAAACAAGAACAAATAAAGAAACAAGATCAAATAAAGAAATAGAAAAACAGAAGAACAATAATGATAATAGTAGTACCCCAAACTGCTTTTGAGTACAAATATACAGTAAGTGGCCCATTGTTAAATAACCAGCTGTCTCCTCATCCACCGCAGGTTCGGTCCCCGTCACATCCGGGTGGAGTCGGCCATGCTGAGGTCGTACAACAGTGGCACCAGGGCGGCGCCTTACGAGTCCCTGATGGTGGCCGACATCGGGGACGTGAACGTGAACGTGTACGACCTGAAGGACACCTGCAAACGCATCAGGGAGGCGTACAGGAAGATCCTGGCCACCGGCTGTATCCCTCTGACCATGGGTGAGGGGGATGGGATCCATAAGAGGGATTGATTGATTCAGCTTTAAACTCATCATCTATGTAGATCCCCCTCTGCTTTTGTTGTAAAGTTGTAAAACATCTAACTTTGACTCCACACGTGTCACAGGCAGGTGAATCCACTGAATCCTCTCTGCTTGGTAACATGACAGGAGACTGAAACCCGTACGACTCCACAGCTGGTCGAGCCTTCACATAACTTCTCCGCTCTCAGTTTAACTCTCAAGTTTAACTGAAGTAAAACGAGCCGGGGGGCCTGGTCTTAAAGCAACAGTCCCTACTCCCCCCAAGAGAGTGACTGTAATGAGCATTGTTTATTCTGTAAAGTTAATATTTAGCAAACATGAACACAGATGCTAATATCTCAATATATTGGTCGGGCTCTATTCATTATCTGTTTGAAAAACCTTTTAAAATGAAGTGCAAGTCATGTCAAAGGTCAGATGTGAAGGAAGTGTTGGCGTCTGCAGGTGGTGATCACACGATTGCATATCCAATCCTGCAAGCTGTCGCTGAGAGGTAAGTTATCTACCAGCTTTGTTACCTCATTTTAAAATTGGCCTGACAATAGGTCCACAGGGCTATTTCCCTAATTTTTCTATTTGATTAATATGTTGATTATTTATCATTTGATATAGTTGTAGCTGCAGCCGGTGCACATTGACATTTTTTTAAAACAAAATATAATAATCAAAAAAGTTTCTATGATCGACTTCCCAGATTATTTCAGATCTTAATCAGATTTAAAATTGTTCTACTCTGATTTTTGCATGACTCCTCATCACTTGTCGCCTTCTCATACCCTCGAGCCTCAGTCTGTTGTGTGGTCCTTCATCAGGCATGGTCCGGTGGGTCTGGTCCACGTGGACGCTCATGCTGACACCAGTGACGTGGTCCTGGGGGAGAAGATTGGACACGGGACTCCTTTCAGACGCTGTGTGGAGGAAGGGCTACTGGACTGTAAGAGAGTGGTGCAGATCGGCCTGCGGGGCTCAGGCTACTCTGCCGACTCGTACGAGTGGAGCCGGGCGCAGGTAAACTTCCTTTCATTGTGTAAACCTGTGACATGTCGGCTGTGCTTATGTACTGGACAACAACTGGAAACCACAGCAAACAGGCCACTGGTTCCAGCTCTGTTCTCACTGTAGAGATTGGGACCCCCTCGATAAGGAGATGATGCATCTTTATCACTTAATCTCTCCTAATCATAATCTTGCGTATTAACATCCTGGTTTTCTATATTGAACAGGGTTTCCGTGTGGTACAAGCAGAAGAGTGCTGGTTCAAATCTCTGGCACCCCTGATGGCTGAGGTCCGGTCTCAGATGGGCAGCGGCCCAGTGTACCTCAGCTTCGACATCGATGCTCTTGACCCGGGCTTCGCCCCTGGAACGGGCACACCAGAGATAGCAGGGCTCACTCCCATCCAGGTAAACAGGATGCAACAGACTATAAAGAAGACATATTATTATTTTTCATCTTACAGACATATAAATAAAGGTTTATTCGATTGAACATTATGTAAAAGAATTTAATGGACCTCTTCCAAATGTGTAATTTACCTGCATGAGGGAGGAAAATGTCGGTTGACGATCTAGAGGTGGTTTCTGAAGCTATTAAAAAAGCAGTTTGTCAAATTGATACACAGATGAAGGTTACACAACTTGTCCTTTATAAGCAGTAATTGAAATTACTTCACTCATTTGTCTAAGCTTCCAGAATGAATGAATTAATACACTGGTTTTATCTCTGCTGGATTCAGGGAGTTGAGATTATCCGAGGCTGTCGTGGTCTGAATCTGGTTGGATGTGATCTGGTGGAGGTGTCACCACCTTATGACACCACAGGTACTGGGCACATTTCATTTCTATTCAAATTACAAACTGTATAAACTCTATAACAACCACCTTTCATCTTTTCTTCATCTTTCATCTTTTCTTTACAGGAAACACTGCACTGACGGGTGCCAACCTCCTCTTTGAAATGTTGTGCGTCCTCCCAAAAGTGATATATCACTGATCAGAACGGACCTCACAGCACAGGACACTCAATCAAGACCTGAATACCAAATCCAGTTCTGCTGGATCCACTGGTAACAAGGGGTGATCCCGTTTGATTATAACCATCAATGGGATGAATTCAATAGTCAATAGAGACTTGACAAAGAAATTCATAACTAAGGCCACTTTCATAAATTTATATATATTCACTTTGTATTCCAAGCTGCTTGTAAGACAAAATGTTTATATACAATATTTACAGTTGTCAGAATGTTTGTTATGGGAATTTTTCTTAGAAATTTCAAGCTCTCTATCAAACAGTGTAAAGTGCCTTGAGATAATAATTGTTATTTTTATAACAAAATCTACAAATAAAATGTAATTGAAAAAAGCATTGTCGTAAATTAATAAGCTCATGCTGCTGAGTTATAGGAATTATAATAATAATAAACATTTGCTATGTGTTTAATGAAAATATCATTTATTTATAAATTATGTATTTACTGTTTATGGATTTAGTTATGTTTCGATTATAATTCGCCCCCTAAATATGATAAATGTATAATAAAAACCCCGGAACGACATTTCCCAAGAGGCAACGCTGCCGTGAGCGTAATGCGTCATTTCCGGTTACATTACATGCCGTGCTAATGCTAACAATCTAAACATTTTGAAGTTTTATTTTATTAACCGTTGACTACTGAGCGTTTTAACACGTGCTAGTTATAACTAAGAAATCTCGTTCCTGTCTGTCTACAGCCGACTTTATCTTTAATCAGCTGTTGTCACGCTTTCCACATGCTCTATTTACTTTGCTTAGCGGTTAGCTTTAGCTTGGTGATGGTTTTTCTATGGTTTGGATGAACAGCTAGCTGTAGCTTAGCGGTTAGCTTTAGCTTAGTCGCGCTCACTGGTGGTTTTCTGGAGGGGGGTCCACTTTCTGCAGTGAGCGATTGTTTGGTCCTAATAGAACTCGTCCCCTCCTGTGTTCCTCTGTTTACAAATATTTATGAGTCTGAACAAAAGCACAATGTGTAGTTTATGAACTGAAATGATAAATAAATGTTAAACTACTAGTTCTGTATTGCTGCAGAAGCACGAGTCATATTCAAAAACACCGTTATTTGTCCCCGCAGGAAAACT